>NC_050081.1:8795593-9100609 GCF_009764565.3 Dermochelys coriacea | reverse complement strand
TGAAGTGAGCTGTAGCTCACGAAAGCTTATGCTCTAATAAATTTGTTAGTCTCTAAGGTGCCACAAGTACTCCTTTTCTTTTTGCGAATACAGACTAACACGGCTGCTACTCTGAAACCTATAAAGTTACAGGGGTTCAAGCACAAAAATGCAACATGACCTAGAAAACATGAAGCAAATCTCCCACATCATTGACGTTTGACTGTATGTCTGAAGAAACTATATGGTTTTCTTTCCACTGAGCTGGAGCAATATCTGGAGCAATGAAGTTTTATGGCAATATCTGAATGGATCATGTCTTGATTCATTTGAAAGTAATCTCAAACAAATGAAGACACAATCCATTTGGATATTGCAACATTCTGACTTCAGCTATAAAAGGCAGAGCCAACCGAAGCTACATGCTAATACGTACGCACCTCCACTTTCAGATTCAGATGCAGGGAGTCTGAATTCTATGTAGAGGAGAGAAAGAATTTATGTGATTTCTCTATAAAAAGTTTAGAATGGGGAGAGGTACAGGAAAACTTAATTCAAAGACTCCTAAAGCACAGTCTTTCAGCACACTGTATTATATACGTATCTCCTATTATTGTTCATGGGAGAAGTGTGCGCATAAATACTCCCCTCCTCCCCAAATCTACTCCCAAGAAGCTCAAAGGAACACTGTCAGTCCTTTGACTGAGTACACTTAAAATACATGGTTGCTCAAAAGGAACTGATCTGTTATTTAGATTGTAAGTTCTTCAGGGCAGGGACCATCTACCACGGTTTTGTACAGTGCTTTGTATAACAGGGCCCTGATTCATAGATAAGGCCAAAAGGGACCATTGTGATCATCGAGTCTGACTTTCAGCATAAAACATACGTCATAGGACTTGACTAATTCATGACTGGGGCCCCTAGGTTTTACCATAATAATATTGTGAGTAGGGAGCTCCAAATACACATACAGAATTGTAGAGAAGCCATTAGTGATAGAAATACACCAGTTAAAAGAAACTTCTCGTCAGTAGAATGCAGAAGTTAAGTTGCTGTGTCTCAAACAGAATGTATTCATTAATGGAGCTTTGCTCAATGGCTTCCTTGAAGAAAATTATATTTCCCCCCCCTTCAAAAATGTGTGCATCAACTTTCACACCCAAATTCCAGGATAAGGCAAATGGCTCACTTGTAAGAGATTTTAAAACATTTGGACAGGAAGATAATGGTCATTCTGTGAGATGCCTTAAGCTTACAAAAGGCTGTCCCAACTACTCAGTCTTTCTTGCTAAAAAGATATATCTCAGATGTGTTTATTGTTCCAGACAACTGAATCTTGATGTGCATGTTTAAACTTACAGGAGGAGGAAAGTAACTGCCACATTTCCCAATCAATACTGTTTAGTGATGCATTTCCAAGCTGCTTGTAAAATTAATGCAAAATTAGAAAGCTTTTAGTCTTTTTTTTTTAAATTAAAAAAGTAACTGACAAGTACAACTAATAATTCTTGGATGGTGTATGGAGAAAGTTCTTGCTCAGAAATCTGGTGAGACTATGTTCTGAATAATGCTCTAAGAAGTTCCTTTTATATAAAAGCCTCATTTGAATTTTATTGTAAGAAAAACCCCACGTTCTAAATTGTCATTGAACATACATTAGCCAAGCTTGCATTAAGAGTCACTGATGGAACTTTCATTAAATAAAATTGATCTTTAAATGCTAGCTTCTCTGCTTTGAGGTGATGCAGAGTTGATTTTCCTGAGGCAGTGTAGATTGCACATTTCCATGCTACTCTAGGTCTCATGAAAAAGAAACAAGTTTATTAGGGAAAAAAACAGCAGCAGACAGCATATTTACAGTGACAAACTGAGACACTGACAATATGCATGGCACATGTTGTTTCATTCTAATAATCTTTTCATGTGCACCAAGTTGACGGTCCTAAAATGCCAATTATAAAGAAGATATGCATAAATTTTGTGCTCTCTAAGAAGCTCCACAATTTAACAATAAGTGACTCTAAACACATTTAAAATGTGCCATATTGAAAAGGGGTATAGTGCTGATGCAGCTTGCCTAGGACTGTAGGAGGTGGAATATTATTTTGCTCAAGACAGAAGGATCAAGTTACCCAAGTCTGGACTCTGATAAAGTGATAACTTGATTTGAAGTAAAAGAAAAGGAGTACTTGTGGCACCTTAGAGACTAACAAATTTATTTGAGCATAAGCTTTCGTGAGCTACAGCTCACTTCATCGGATGCTGTAGCTCACGAAAGCTTATGCTCAAATAAATTTGTTAGTCTCTAAGGTGCCACAAGTACTCCTTTTCTTTTTGCAAATATAGACTAACACGGCTGCTACTCTGAAACTTGATTTGAAGTGCAATTAGTTTCACTAGCTGCAACAAGGTTTCCCCCTGGCTCCACAGTATTTATTTATTTTTTAAATTTTCGGTGTTGTTGATACTTCACATGTATATCCCCGTACATAAAAAAATAAATAACCATTCCTTTACCATTTTAGGTTAATATTTATCCCCCCTGCTTCAAACTTTTGTTGTGGCACAGCAACCAGCTAGAAGCAGTGGCTGCTCTGAAATCAGCTGAACAGGATTTCTTTGCAACCTTAATATTCCGAAGGGCTGTGACTTTATACAAAAAGAGAATTTGCTGGATTACCAAATTCTGTATGACCCAAGTTCTTGCCAGCACCATTATCCTATTTATAAACTTAAGCCTTTCATGTCAGATTCAGTATTGCAACCAATCATTGTTTCAGAGGTTGATTGAGTGGCCAGGATCCCTCCTGGCCAGGGCCAATGAGCCCCAAATCAGTTCATATCATGTACTGTACGTGGTCCTCCTTAACTATGAGCTGTATGAGGGCCATGAAGTACACATTATTTTACATGCACAAAATATATATTAAGTAAACTGGGGGTCACACTTTATATTAAGGTTCCATTTATTAAAGATAAATGAATGATTAATAGGTGTTTTACTAAGTAGTTGAGCAATTAGAAAGTCCAAGAGGTGAAGAGGCTCCTGATAAGCCATGGTTTATCTACAACACCCACTCATAAGCATGTTATATATGTGAATAGTATGTGTTATAACATGTGTTAATCATTTAGTAACCCTTCATAAACCATTTATAAAGGGAAATTTAATACACAATACCCATGGTTTAGTCTTTGTGAGGAAGGCTGCATCTGAAAGCAAGTTGCAATCTAAATAGAAAAGTGGATAGTTCCATTGCTTTCACTCAATTCACTCTCTTGGAAGGGCTCCTGCATTAGAAACTATGTCTCTTGGTCTTGGAAACCAAACACTCGAAAGGTCATCAGATAACATTTACATCAGTGATGAAATCCTGACCCTATTTGAGTCAATGTGGCAACAATTTCATCCTGGATGAATAAAAAAAACCCTTTCCTTTAGATGAATTTAAAAATACACAGAAAAATACACTTACATGATATAAAGAATTGGAGAGATGAATCAGCTTTTGAAACATGGATAGAAAAACTAAATCGCAGGTTCCTGAGCCAATTTGTGTTTATTCCTAGTATACTCCCATGCAGTTTAGAAAAGAGAAAAGTGGAAGCTTTTAGGTAGCATAATTTAGGTTGAGGGAAGGAACAGGGAAAATAGTTTGTTTATGGAAGTGTCCAGTGTATTGCCCACACACAAACTGCCAGAGATCATAAATGCAGAGTTAAGCAGAACAACTGTGTGTAGTGGCTCTAAGGGGACCGAAGTTCTTCATCAGATTATCAAAGTCCACTGAATTGTTGGCCATTCTGAGCTGAAAACAGAATATGTATTAAATAACATCACAGTACAAGTCCCTACTTACATGCATCTGAGGATGGGCTCATCATAAAATAATTCCATCGTGGGATGGTGGAGATACATGGACATATCTGAATGTTTTATAATTCCCCTAAGAAAGATTAGCTAATGAGAATAAACTCTCCTTACTCAGCACTAACTTGCATTTATGGTTGAAAAAGGAACTCTAAAAATGACTCCCTCCTGATTTCAGCACGTCTGCATACCAATTATGTTTTTAGTTGGATCTGGTTAACATTAAACAAAAAAATTAGTTGATATGATCTTTTTACTACTCTTACTATTGCAGCATGAGCACAACTATAGGAGAGTGAACTGGACGGTATCGTGGCTCACCCATCAACAAAAGAGGTAACTCCATATTTATCATAGGGACTAATTCTGCTACTCTCAGTTACCCCTGTGTTACCACCCACTGGAAGAAATGAACAGCTGAGGGAAAACTTGGCTTACAGAATAATTTTTGGTACTGATGTCACAAAAGCCAGAACACCACAACTGGACTTTGGAGATCCCAGGTTGAGTTTAAAGAGCTGGCAGTTAGAAATAATGTCTTTATAAGGAAGCAAGGGACAAACATAGATCCTCACAATGCCATTTTTACACATTCAGAACAGAGCTGCACTTTCCAGACTTTTTTTTTCCCCTTCTATGCAATCTATACTTTTTAAAGCAACAAGTGTCAAAAAAGTAACAGGACCTTAAAATGTGTCTCATGGAAGTACACTAAGCACAGGGCTTTTACCTTTTTCACAGAAGTAGGGCTACTGTCTGCACTACAGGCCGGACTAACCACAGGGCTTTTATTTTCTTGTGGGACACACTTCGCCATGTATAGATTGTAGTCCAAAAGCATCTTCTGTCGCATGTTTCCTGCCAGCTCCTTTTGCTTAGGCTGAGACATGATTTCTTCTCCGCTTCCTTTGCTACTGCTGCGACTGTGAGTAAAAATTCCAGACTGGCTATTGGTTCTACTGTGTGATGGCAAGAACCCTAAAGCAGAAGGGATAACAGCCATTAACAAAGAGGGTGAAGAAGGGAAGGGAACAACAAATCAAGTAGCAGACCACGTGAAAATGGAAAGCTGTAGAGTATCAAGCATGAGGCATGATCATCACTTTGTTGATGCTAGATTTTTCTTTTCTTTCCTTTTTTTTTTTAAAAACAGATGGCTACAAGCTTATTTGTGCTTAATTTATTTCATAAAAGGCACAGTTCAAAGAAGTGCTTTTCCATCACTCTTTTAAGGCTTCAATCAATTCCATAGTGACATGTTTAGATGGCCTTAATCTCTAAGTTGCCAGTATTTAGAATGATTCAAAATCCAGCAATAATGCATGCAACTGGAGATATCAAACTCCTCAGTTACCCAAATCATATGCAAGCACATTTGTGGTCACATGTACAACAGATGCTCGATTTTCAGAGAGTTTTGTTGGGGAATGCCTAGGGCAAGTACAGACTATTCTTAATTTTAGGCTATAAGGAATAAATAGATTGTCCAAGGATCTGAATATTTGAAATGTATACTCCTCAGGAGAAATGTACAAAATACCAGCTTTGAATTTGCATTTCAGATACCTATGTTCCAGAAATAATGATGTCTACACATTTCAAGGGAAAAATTCGTAATAGGGAGGCATGATAAGGAGAGGGAACGGAAATTTAGGATTACACCAAATGAAGTATTAATTAAAAAGCATCCAACACTTGACCCAAGCATTAAAGTTCTTATTAGGAAGACGTCCCTCTATATAACATATTTCTTGATAGTTTTCAGAGTAGCAGCCGTGTTAGTCTGTATTCGCAAAAAGAAAAGGAGTACTTGTGGCACCTTAGAGACTAACAAATTTATTAGAGCATAAGCTTTCTGAAGTGAGCTGTAGCTCACGAAAGCTTATGCTCTAATAAATTTGTTAGTCTCTAAGGTGCCACAAGTACTCCTTTTCTTTTCTTGATAGTTGTGGCTGATATTAAGGCAACAGGATTTCATATTTAAAGAGCACTGTAAGCATACATGGCCATTGATAAAAATATGTATTAGTGTGAATCTACCCATGGGAAGGCTTTTCATATTTTAACAAAAAGGAAAGGGGGAAAACAAATAAAAACTTACAAACCTAATTCCCACACCCATTGAAGTCAGCTGCAAAAAAAACTCATTGACTTCAATGGTGGAGGACTGAACCCTTTTTGTAACAATATTCAAATCTTTGCACTATGAAAATAAATTAATACTGAAGAAAAATTTTTAAGTAACAATTTATATGTATGAGGTTACAACCATATATGGAATTGTATCTTGGTAATAGATGATCTCTAAAAACCTGTTTAAATCACAATTTTAGGGAATATCTAATTCTGCATGATTATTTTTAGACTTGCTTTTTAAGAGCTAATGCTTAAATTGGTTCATTACAAACACTAGCCAGACATTCATTTTATGGAAGCTTTTGCTGTACTTATTGTTACTCCCTTTATAAAACTGTACCTTAGTAAACTTAAAAAAATAAATAAATAAAGAGAGATACTGGTTACCTGGCTTGTTTCCACATAAACTAAGAGGCTTCTTCACTTCAGACTTTAACTTGGAAGCCAGAAGGAATCTCCTAAACCATTCCTCCTTCTCCCTACCCGTTCTTCCAAACAAATAAAGTATCTGATCCTTCTGGCTAACTAGCTTTGTTCCATCTTGAGGTTTCTTAGATTCTTCACTGCCTAAGTCCAAGTTCTCTGCTGGCGACCTTTCTTCTAAGTTCTCTTTATCAGTCTGGGCCTTAGCCATAAAGTCATCTTGCCTACCAAGTTCAATGCAAATAGGATACTTTTTATTCCAAATTCGTTTTCGAGCCAGACTCTTGGGAACCAGATAAATCTGTGAAATAAAAAGTGAGAGGGTCAGACAGATCAAAAAACAAAAAGAGAAATTCCACATGAATCAATATCTTCTCCACTTATAAATTAACGGATAGCATTGTGCATTAAGTGATGAAAATAGCCAGATTTCACCTCAAAGGGGTTGAATGACCTCAGTTCCCACTGGGTTTAATGGGAGTGGTGGGTGCTCAACTCACTGATGTATCAACAGGCCCCATGCTTGCCAAGTCTTCTAACAAATGATACGGAGAGGCTTAGCGATAAGAATAATTTAAACCGGATCATGCTCAGGTAGTTTATACTCCTGGAATCACATGAATACACAAGAATCTCTGCTTTCATTAAAAAAAAAAAAAAAAAGTTTTCCAGCTCTCATGGTTGTGCAAAAAAGCTTGAAAATGTGACTCAGAAGCAAGGCGGTAAAGAACCCCAAAATTATTTATTTAAGTCTCATGACATTTGAGGGTCCAACACATGATTTTTGGATGCTCGAGATCTGCAATACTGATGTTGTGTGACTGCATAGGAACCAGAAAGCAAAACTTTTTGATGGTCATATTCCAAGCTGAGTAAATGCAAACAGCACCCAAATGTAAGTACAAAGAAGGGATTTCTTTAAAGAAATATTTTTATCTCAACTGTTCCTTTAAAAAGGCCTACATCGCTCAAGATACCCACAGTGTGTTTAAAAAATAAAAAAGTTTAAATTCCATTACTTGCTTATTACATTTGGGGCACACTGTCCCTCTGAAATGGATTTTGTAACAAAAACCTCATGCTTCTTTTGGTCAGATTTTAGATACCACTAAGAACAACCAACCAAGTCCTGTTGTACTGAGCTATAAAACCACTCAATCATGATTTCAAAGTCTTATAGTTAAAATGTTGCCAGCAAGGGAAAGTATGCACAGAGGACAGGAAACTTTATACATTTCTTCCTCATCTTTTTATCATGGAAGTAGTTGGGCTTCCTCTGTGTGCAGCTTTTGGGAGATCAATGAAGGCCTACTGCCTCTTCTGTTTTCTTTATTCTTCTCTTCCCCAATCCCAGATTCTACTGTAGCATGGGTTCCTCCTTCACCTGTGCTGCCAATACCTTTCTGTGGCCACCATCCCTTGTGATGCATAGGGATATCATTCAAGATAATGCTGATGTAGTCAGATTTATTTTATGCTGGGATCCCCCACAAATTTGGGAGAGGGGCAATGTAGGGCATCATTTCTCCAGCCTCACTTCTTCCCACTCCTGTCTTGATTCACAGAAACTCAGGACCCATAGTGCACCTACCTAGAGGGAAGCTTCCACAGCACTGTAGTAGGAAGAGACATGATGCAGCAGAGTTATCCCTTTCATTCACCTACCCACCCACCTCCCACTCTCTTCTGCTTCATCCACGCAATTTGTATTCCCTCCACTTGTGCAACAGCAAAAATGACTGGGCTCAATCCTTTTGTGGTCTTGAAACAAAAAATTGATAGCAAGTTTCTAAAATATTATATGCACATTGTTTTATGTATATGAGAAAGAATGCTTAATCTTCCCACACCACACAGTTTCAGGACTCTGCATATTCATGTGAGAAAAAAAACGGGGGTTGAGTTTTTAAATGTCCTTTTACTTATGTGCTACTTTTATATTCTCACAGTCCCCTTTTTAAACTTTTCAAGAGGATGCTCTGAACATTGTCCCCTATATTCTTTTTATAGCAAGATTCATCTATGTGGCAATGTAACGGAAGGCTTGTGTAAAAAAAATATACCAGCCCAAAAATGTTTATGTTTTAATATTTTTATAGCCACAAAAAAGATTAAACATAGATCAGTCTTCAGTATGAAATAGCCACTGGCTAATGTCTGCTCTCTTTTACGCTCGCAGATTAAACCAGCATAATACTTTGAAAGCTAATCAGTAAATAAACAATTTACATGACAGCAGAAATTAAACAACTAATAATATAAAAAGGTAGTCTCTCTCTATACTACTATACAGCAATCAGCAGCATAACTACATAGAACTCACCTTGCTGTCCGTAAGCTCATAAATTTTCTGGCCAATGTAGGTGACATCAGGCTTAGACTCATTGTAAATAGCCCTTCTGGAAATATTTTTATTGGGTTTTGAAAGTCTTAATGTGCTTCCTTCAAGTCGCAAGTAGACAGAATGAGTCAATGTAGCATGGTACGTTTCTGGATCATAATTATAAATTTCATTCATCCATCCCTAGAAAAGGAAATATTTGTTAATTGATATTGAATTGGCAACCTGATGTAGTATGAAAATAAAATTTTAAATAAATAGTTGTCAGCCATTTATAGCAAGACAGACTCCTTCCCACCTCATATCACACATTACATGGATGAATGCAATGAGGCAGTAGACTGGGCACCAGACTGAAATCAGGAAAGCAGGATTCTATTCCAACCTCTAGCACTGGCTGAGAGAGAGAGAGAGACTTTGGGCAAATCAGATTTCAGAGTAGCAGCCGTGTTAGTCTGTATTCACAAAAAGAAAAGGAGTACTTGTGGCACCTTAGAGACTAACAAATTTATTTGAGCATAAGCTTTCGTGAGCTACAGCTCACTTCATCGGATGCATTCATCAGTTAACCTCTCTGCACCTTTTTGTTTCCTTATCTGTATAAACAGGGACAAATGTTTCTTACCCACCTTTATAAAGTGCAGTGAGATCTATGGGTGAAAATTAATCCATATTTAAGTAATTATTCCCAAACCTGGGGGTACAAGATTAGCCAGAGGCACTTGTCAGAGGAGGAAAGAAGCAGTGTATTACCCAGAGCATACATTCATGAGACATGAAGTCAATGTTTTCCTTGTCTTAGCCTGCCAGACGACACGTTAATAGTGACTCTGGCATTTGTGCATTAAGAGCCAAGTCCTGCAAGGTTTTGAGCATCTCAGTGCCCAGTGAAGTCAATGGAAAGTGAAGCTACTCAGTACCTTGCAGTCAAGCCTTAAATCTGCACAGTAGAAATCCTTACAATACTGGAGGAGGGCATGGGAGGGATGGAAAGAGAAAGGGAACAGGAAAAGAAAGTCTATGAACATACATCTCTCAATACCCTATTAAAAATACGTTACCCAAACCACTATACAAAAAGTCATTATATATTATTGCAGCACTATAATCAATTAAAAATATTCTCCTACACAAAAAACAGGACAATATTCTAAGGCTCATTTACTTCATTGGGAGCTGGTGCCAATCAGTTTCTCAGGACAGACATTGCATAATTTTCTGAGGACTCTTTAATTAATCAATCAATTAATGGTACCTAGATTATATTAATTTCACCATCTATTTGCATTTTCACTAATACCCACAAACAAAACACTAGGAAAATTAAGCTATTTTATATGTTCAGTAGCCACCTCACTAAATCACACATCTGACATTTCAATTTAAAAACACATACAGTCTGCTTTTAGATTTCACCAACACCTAAACTGGCTTTTAGAGACATTTTGTATTAGGGTTTTGTTTACACTGGACATAACCAGCCTTCACATACAGAAATACAAATGAATCAAGGAGACAGTTTGTAAAACCAGGATGATTTACAGTATACACAGCAAGGTTTGTTTGTAATGGGCCCACCCTACTTCCTTTCTGGAAGTTATTAAGCCAAAAAGTTTCAGAGCAGACACAGCAACTAGTTTTCATTTGAGTTTTGAATTTCATCCAGAAATTCCAGCTGGAATTATCAAAACACAAAGACATCACAAGACTTGCCTACAATCATAGCATGTTACTCTGTGCAAAGTGCATAGTATCCACATGGCTTATGTAAAAGTTCCCCTTTGACACCAAAGTAGTTCTCTAGTGTAATGCAGATCTTTGAGCTTTCTCAGGACTTCTTACAACCATACAGACAGATGGGCATGCTTCTGAGACAAGGGAGCTGTAGCTCACGAAAGCTTATGCTCTAATAAATTTGTTAGTCTCTAAGGTGCCATAAGTACTCCTTTTCTTTCTTCTGAGACAGTGGCTCTCACCAACATCGTACCAACACCAGAGACAGCTCACACCATACCCATGTCCTCAGACTACCGTCACACTTTTTTTTGTTTTTGTTTCTTTTGGGGGAAGAAAAATCAAGACTTCTTCCCATCTCCACTGAACCTTTGGCCATAAAGTCTTGATAGAGTCCACCTTACAAAGAGGTGCAATAACAGACTAGAAAACCCTTCATTCAGGGTGCAGTCCTGTACATGTGGCAGGTCTTCCCTCTAATCACAGCCAACTCCATCACAGGATCATAGAATACCAGAATACCTCTTTCCCCCATGAGAGCTTACTAGGCAGCAGTTCTGCAGAAATGGACCTAGTTGGAAAGCAATCAGACAAAATTAAACCAGCATCTTTTTCCTCTGTTTATATATTCCTGACTCTTTTCTTAGAATGGCTGGATAATGAAATTAGAAGAGACCCACTCAGCTTTACTGATTTCTGACATGTGTTCCAGTTTTATGTTTAAAATAACTGGATAAGCTCTGTAATCAGCTAGTCTAACTAACACTTCTAAAAATCCTGTCCTGATCATTTGCTTGCTCTCTCTATATTCAATAACCCAAACAGAGGCTCTGGGCACCCTGAAATTGTCACTTTTGAAAATCTTATCCATACATAGTTGCTGCATAAAATGACAGATTGGCAAACAGCGTAAAAAACAAGACAATGGGTACTATGCACACGTACAGTTTAGTATAAAGAACAAAGTTACAAAAAAGAGTTAAGAACTTAAAGTTAGTTATTATTTAACTAATATCCAGGCCACCATCAGCACTTTAGATATAATGTCTAATACAATACTTTCGGTACATAAACTCTGAGTGCAACTCTACATGAACCTTCACTTCACTGCAGGCTGGTGCAATCTATCTTGCACCAGACTACCACACATTAACTGTCTGGGTGGAGACTATACGTTAACCCAATTTCAAACCAGGGTAGCTCAAACCACACTAACGAACTATTAATGTGCATCAGCAGAGTCCACACAAACGGTTAGCGTGCACAGGCTATTACAGGGAAGATTCACACCTCAGCTTCCCCCAAAGAAAATATTTGTGTATACAAGTCCTGAATTTTCCTGACTTGTAAGGAAGCAGAGTTTTCTTTTTATATTGAAATTTCAAGGTATTTAAACAGCAAATAAATTTAAACAGGTCCATGAATAGATGAAAAACTGCATTACTTGAAGTCAAGTGAGACTTCTTTGTCAAGTGACCATCCTTGAATATTTGTTAATTAATCTGAAGCTATATGCCTGATGCAGGAGTTTTTTTTCCAGAATATCTACTATTTTACCTCAAATTTAATTGGCTGATCAATAAATCTGCTGGGGGGAGGGGGGAGTGTTTTTGCATGTTTAATTTAGAATAAAGCCTTTGGAGAACAAGTGCAAAAGACATGTGAAAACCTCAAGATTCTTTTCTCCAATTCTCATATTTTTAAAGCAATATAGTTACTCTCTGAAATTCCTCCTCTCTCTGAAAAATAGTCAGTGGGGATGGGAACACATTTTCAACCCATGTTGCAACCTATTTTGCAGTGTGTCCAAACAATTAAATTAATGGACTGTGCTTAAATATAGCAATTCTGCCACCATAATCCATTAAAGACAGATACATTATCCCAGGCTATTGGATCATCAACAATGGGCTTCATTGTTGTTTGAGGAGGTTGTTTTTTGGTACTACTGAAGCAGTTAAAATAAGAAATTTAGTAACTCAGGGAGGACAATGGGAATAGTCAAACTACTCTGCAGGTGTTTGCCATGCACAGTGCTCTTATGATCTCCATCTTTAAAGATGAGCAGTTTTCTTTAGAGGATGGAATAGGAAAAATTGTCTAGCTATCAGCAGAATAACTAAATTGAAAAATGCTTTATTAAACATTGGGTGAAGCTGCTTTTAGGAAAGATCAGCCATACTGTTAAAATAGCTAGATACACTAACAGGACCTGGCCTGGCTATTAGACAGTAAATATTGAGCTTCTGGCTTTAACGAACTGTGTGACCTCTGTCTTACCAGTACCATAAGCTGTCCTAAATCTCCTATGAAGGCATACTTCTAAAGAACGCTCACAAGAAATTCAAGTCATTTAGGTTAAGATGGACTAACATTTTATTTTTTATATATTATATAAAATTCCCTCACCACTTGCCCAATCCTGCAACTTCGTACTTGAGTTGTAGTCCCATTGAAACCATTGGGATTACTCCTGTAAGATTTAGGGATTAATAACAAGAATTTTAGTTATAAGCTGGGGACACATCAATTAGAAGTAACGGAAGAGGAGAAGGACCTTGGAGTATTGGTTGACCACAGGATGACTATGAGCTGCCAATGTGATATGGCCGTGAAAAAAGCTAATGCGGTCTTGGGATGCATCAGGCGAGGTATTTCCAGTAGAGATAAGGAGGTATTAGTACCGTTATACAAGCCACTGGTGAGACCTCATCTGGAATACTGTGTGCAGTTCTGGTCTCCCATGTTTAAGGAGGATGAATTCAAACTGGAACAGGTACAGAGAAGGGCTACTAGGATGATCCGAGGAATGGAAAACCTGTCTTATGAAAGGAGACTCAAGGAGCTTGGCTTGTTTAGCCTAACCAAAAGAAGGTTGAGGGGAGATATGATTGCTCTCTATAAATATATCAGAGAGATAAACACTGGAGAGGAAGAGGAATTATTTAAGCTCAATACCAATCTGGACACAAGAACAAAGGGATATAAACTGGCCATTGGGAAGTTTAGACTTGAAATTAGACGAAGGTTTCTAACCATCAGAGGAGTGAAGTTCTGGAATAGCCTTCCAAGGAAAGCAGTGGGGCAAAAGACCTATCTGGCTTCAAGATTAAACTCGATAAGTTTATAGAGGAGATGGTATGATGGGATAACATGATTTTGGCAATTAATTGATCTTTAACTATTCATGGTAAATAGGCCCAATGGCTGTGATGGGATGTTAGATGGGGTGGGATCTGAGTTACTACAGAGAATTCTTTCCTGGGTATCTGGCTTGTGAATCTTGCCTACATGCTCAGGGTTCAGCTGATCGCCATCTTTGGGGTTGGGAAGGAATTTTCCTCCAGGGCCAATTGGAAGAGGCCCTGGGGGTTTTTCGTCTTCCTCTGTAGCATGGGGCACGGATCGCTTGCTGGAGGATTCTCTGCACCTTGAAGTCTTTAAACCATGATTTGAGGACTTCAGTAGCTCAGACATAGGTGAGAGGTTTATTGCAGGAGTGGGTGGGTGAGATTCTGTGGCCTGCGTTGTGCAGGAGGTCAGACTAGATGATCATAATGGTCCCTTCTGACCTTAATATCTATGAGTCTATAACTGCAGAATCAGGCTCTTTAGTACCACACTTAAGCAATCAGACATATTAGATAATTTCAATACAACAGTTTAATACAGTTGAAATCTTAGGCATGTTATAGTTTAACATGAAAAACTGAATCTGCCTCTTGGAACAGTATTATGACTGACAAGCCAAAGTGTTCAAAAATACCAGGTTTTCTGCACAAAGATACCATCAAGCACATAAATGAAAACGCCAGCCCACCAGTTTCACAACATGAGCCAGAATTCAAAACATCACTTCCTCCAAGAGTCACTTGGTACCACTTTCACAGAAATTGATTAGGAGACATTAGCACTAAATTGATCTCATTTTAAACCCCCGAAATGAGGTCCAGAAATGCCTGCAAAATCTGATAGATATGCAGTCTTTAGCTTATACTCAAATAAATTTGTTAGTCTCTAAGGTGCCACAAGTACTCCTTTTCTAATTGGTTTTTAGTGCCCTAAAAACCCAAGGATCTGGTCTGTGCTCACCTTGTTTACCTAGTTGGTTGGTAAATTATTCTCAAGCCTTCCCAGGAAAGGGGATGAAGGGGCTTGGGGGAATATTTTGGGGAAACAGGAACTCCAAGTGGTCCTTTTCCTAAATCTTTGTCTAACTCATTCGGTGGTGGCAGCAGTACTTATCCAAGGACAGGGAAGGATTTGTGCCTTGGGAAAGTTTTTAACCTAAGCTGGTAAAAATAAGCTTAGAGGGTCTTTCATGCGGGTCCCCACATCTGTACCCCAGAGTTCAAAGTGGGGAGGGGACCTTAACAGATGTAAAGCATAAACATGACAGAATAAAGCTTAGCATCCATAAACAGAAAGAAAAAAAAAAAGAAAAATTAGAAAAAGCTTACTACGTTTATCTATGCTCCAACAACATAATTGAACCATTAGCTTCTAGTAATCAAACTTCATCAATTATTGTGGCCAAGTGAATGGACTGTGGCCAAGTGAATTCCAGACACATGAGCCAAATTCAACCCTGGTGTAACTCCACTAACTTGAAATGAGTTACACTAGCTCCTTATTTGATCCATTCCATGAGCCTCAGCCTAGTGTTTCAAGGCATGAGATCAGCCAATTCGATATTAATGCAAGGCTTTGGGGGATCAAATACTTGAAGAACTGACTTCAAAAGGAACATGGGTTACGTTGCTAAATCCATGGCCTAAGAGGAAATGGAACTCTGAGCCAGTGGACATATTCTGCACAGTTCTGTGCCACAAGCCGAGTCTACTGCATAGATAAAACACCATCAGAAAGTACATTGTTTCTTCAATAAACCAAAGTTTGCTACACCCAAAGCTATCAGTTTCCTAATAAATTAGATTGTAAATTCTTTGGGGTCGGGACTGCCTTTTACTAGAATATATTTTTGTACAGTGCCTAGTGCAACAGAGCCCGTCTATTCCGATTAGGGGCTGTGGGCTTTTTTATTCATATTACCTGTATTATAGTAGATAGAAACTGACATCTAACTTCTTTGCTGTCCTCTCATTCAAAAGACACCGTACTTTTCTGCTTTTAGAACTAAACCTCAACTTTCTTTTGCTATCCAGATACTTATTGGATAACATCTGAAGGCCAACTAATATATGTTGCATTTGGATAGCATCTTCCATCTGAGCTTTCAGCATGCTTTACAAACACTGAATATAGCATTGCAACCCACTTGGTAAACACTAATTTTTATAGATTAGGAAACTGAAAAAAGGGTAAAAGATTTGCTCAAGAACACAAGGGAAGTCTGCTTCAGTGCCCAGAAAAGAACCCAGATCTGCTGATGCCTGGTATTGTGCCTTACCCCAGTGGCCACCCTTTCTTTTGACTCAGCCAGACCAAAAATCTTCAATTGTATAGATGACCAGCTACTTACAATCATAGAATATCAGGGTTGGAAGGGACCTCAGGAGGTCATCTAGTCCAACCCCCTGCTCAAAGCAGGACAGGACCAATCCCCAATTTTTGCCCCAGATCCCTAAATGGCCCCCTCAAGGATTCAACTCACAACCCTGGTTTTAGCAGGCCAATGCTCAAACCACTGAGCTATTCTTCCCTCCACCCCCCCCCCCCATTTCAGGAATAGTTTTTCTGAACTTACTGCATAGTTATTTAAAAGGATGTGAAAACTAGGGAATTCTATGTTTATGACAGAGATTTGAAACCTAATGACTCTGTAGGAGATAACTGATCAACTGGTATACATATATACACACAGTATATTTACCAAGACCCTTCAGCAATAGCTTTCAAATGGAGGAATTTTGAAATTTCCAACTGCTTTTATGGGTGAGTTTTACAACATCTCAAGGGACAAAATTTACAAGTCAAAATCAAAGCTGTGCTCCATGATTGACAATTACTCCCAGATTAATCCTATAAATAGTCATGCTTTTAATTCATCAAATCCAAACATTAAGTATTCATGTAGCCAAAGATTAGTCATTTTAAGTTAAGAGAAAAGGAAGGAAAACATAACACAGAAGAGCATTTCAAATTTTGATCTACCTCTATGACTGACAACTGTTTACATGGCAATCAACAGCTGCCTTGAACCTGTGTAGGATAATTTCTCTGTAACCCACCTGAATGTGGTGTAGTGGGAAGTAGCAGCACAGATTCTAATGAGAAACAGAAGATTTATTCCCCTTTATCCTTTTGCTATTGGCAGGAATGCGATTCAGTACTAGCATCTCTCCTCAGTGCTGCCTGACTTGAGTGCTGCACTACAACATCTGAGCACTGTTTGGGGTCAGGATGAGTTAATGGGGGAGGCAATTGCAGAAGGTGAAAACAGCCCAGGGATTTGATTCAGTGGGAAGTGGCCAGGCCAGAAACCAGGGCTCTCTAGAGCCCTCAGAAGATAAACATGTTAAGACCATAAATCTTTGGACCTAGGTTTTTGTATATATTTTTACTTTATCATGTTGGGTTTTTTTGACTGAACCAGGTATAGATGGAAAGAAAAAGAATGTTCCTTTTATGTCTGTGTGTGTGGTGGGGGTGTGTTAGGGTTGCCAACTTTCTAGTCGCACAAAACTGAACACCCTAGCCCCGCCCCTCGCTCACTACATTCCCCCTCCCTCTGTGGCTCGCTCTCCCCAACCCTCACTCACTTTCACTGGGCTAGGGCAGAGGGCTCTAATTGGGGGTTCAGGGTGTGGAAAGGGGGCTCCAGCCTGGGGCAGGGAGCTGGGGTGCAGGAGGCAGTGAGGGCTCCAGCTGGGGGTGCAGGCTATGGTGTGTGGCTGGGAATGAGCAATTTCGGGTGCAGGAGGGGGCTCCAGGCTGGGGGGTGGAGCCAAGGGATACGGAATGTGGAAGGGGGCTAGAGTTGAGGCAGGGGGTTGGGGTGCAGGAGGGGTGATGGCTCTGGGGTGGGCCAGGGATGAGGGGCGGGGCAGGGGTTGGGGCGTGGACTTACCTCGGGCAGCTCCCGATCAGTGGCGCAGCAGGCTGCCTATCCTGGCAGGTACTAGGCGGGGGGCCAGGAGGCTCCACACGCTGCTCTCGCCTGCAGGCATCGCCACCCCCGCCCACCAGCCTCCATTGGCCGGTTCCCAGCCAATAAGCATGAGGAGCCAGTGCTCAGCACAGTACACAGAGACCCGGGCTCTTTCCCACCACCTAGGAGCCGGACCTGCTGGCCACTTCTGGGGCACAGCACGGTGCCAGCCAGGACAGGTAAGGAGTAGCCTGCCTTAGCGCTGCAGCACCCCCGATTGGACTTTTAATGGCCTGGTCACTGGTGCTGATCTGAGCCGCCAGAGTCCCTTTTAGACCGGGTGTTCTGGTCGAAAACCTAGGGAGTGGAGTGCTTCAAATAAGGCTAATCCTGGATGTATAATTTGTAATACGTTATTCAGCAACGTGTACTCCCCCCCCATCAATCGTCTGCAAAGAGTCAAACTCATTTGCAATTTGCAGACTTACAGCAAACAACTCTTGGTTTTCAGATTACTGAAATACTTCATGATCAATATTTAAAATTTGCATCATGTTTATACATAACATATTTGTTCCATTCCCTGACTGGATGACTTACAGCATATAGCTAACCAATATGGCATGAATTTCATCATCAATTTCAGTATAAAGTTCAAGTTTCAGAATTCAAAATTTGCAGTGCTGCTGCTGAATTATGGAATTCAAAGTTCACTTTCAGTAAATTGAGTTTAAAATTATTTTTTTTGCAATTATTCATGCAAATAAAAAATTTTCTAGAATATTTGTGAATGTGAACACAGAGGCATGAACAGCCAAAGCAAATGTTTCAAAACTGAAGTGAATATTTGCCAAAATGTGTGTGTGGTAGTCACTCACCTCTCAGCAGTCTTACTTTCTCAAAGAAACATGTGAGAAGTCCTGTTTATAAACAATGGAAATCTAAAACAATGTGTGTACAGGTATATATAGATACACAAAGTACTTTTTTTAAACCAACTGGAACAGCTGAAAAAATCAAGTCATTTTCCTGGGAAGGCTCTTCTTTTCCATTTTGAAACCTGGACTTAGTTTTTCAATACGACTCTTTTGTAACCATTGCTACCTTACTTGGGCAATACCATCATCAGCAATACCATTAATGTTGCCAGTCCAGCTCTGCAAATAATTTTTTTTTTTTAAAACTTGTGCTCCCTGGTTGGCTCTAGAGCATCAAACATTCCTGGAAAATCACTTTGCAAGTCCAACATGAACAACTACATTTTGTTAATTATTTTATTGACAGAAGAATAGTTTTGGGGTTGTTTTTTTTAAGAGATAGTAAGGCAGGTCAAATGCTGGGTCTAACCAACCTGGCCGCCTCCACTTAGGCATCTAAAAAAAGTCTGTATCATTGCTTGAAATATAAAGCCATCATAACTGTGCATTACCTAGGTTATTAATACAGAGCATAATTTAAAATAGATGTAATAAGACATGCTGGCGAAGTTAAGACACCTTTAATAACAGATGGTGTCTCTGACACATAGTCCGTTGAGTTTATACAGGTAAAGGTGATTATCATTTTTAAGATTGACTAAAGATTGCTCAAGCAATACATTCTGAATACAGATGTGAACCTTCCCGAACAAAAAACATACCCCACCCTACAGGAAATACGAGGTTTAAAAAAATCAGAGTATTCCTTTAAGCTATATAAAATAGGCACGTAACAAAAAGGAAAAAAATTATTATGAGTCCACGAAGTTTTTTTTTTTCTTCCAAAACGACAATCAAGCTGTGCTCATTCTTGGCCTATATAAACATGTGATCTTATTACCACCTTTCAGAGTAGCAGCCGTGTTAGTCTGTATTCGCAAAAAGAAAAGGAGTACTTGTGGCACCTTAGAGACTAACAAATTTATTAGAGCATAAGCTTTCGTGAGTGAGTGAGCGAGCTGTAGCTCACGAAAGTTTATGCTCTAATAAATTTGTTAGTCTCTAAGGTGCCACAAGTACTCCTTTTCTTATTACCACCTTTGTGTCTCCTTTCACACTTCACTCCTGTTTTTTGCCCTTCCCTCTCTAGTCTTCTCTTAAATTAAGCTGTTTGGGGCAGGGGCCACATCTATCTGTATTTGTAGAATACCTAGCACAATGAGTCCCTGATCCTTGTTATAGACTTTTGTTAATACCATAATATAAATAAAGTTGAAGTACTATGCTAGTGTAGTTTTGCTCACGTTACTCCAAGGCATGGACCCCAAACCAAACCTTTATTTGAAGTCGAGAACAGTTTTTCCAAACTAACACAAAACTTAAACATCAAGAGCAAATACACTGAAACAGACTGAGCGTTCAGCAATATTCACCACAGATACGCGATATATGAATCATGCTGACTTGGATGGGCCTGGTAAGCCTCTTGCCTATATCCCCCGTGTCATATAAATGTATTACATAAATCCAAAATGCAGGATAAGAAAGAGGTGGCATAGATACACCTCAGGATGTTTAGCATCAACTGTAATCCAACCTTCTGCTCACTAGCTCTTGCAGCTTTGAGGATGAAGTGGTCATTCAGTAACTGACAAGATAGAGTTAGTAGGATGGTAGGTCATCAAGGTGGCAAGGAGGATGGCTTCTGGTGCAAAAGGGAACAGCAAAGAGAGAAATGATACACAAGAACATAAGAATGGCCATACTGGGTCAGACCAAAGGTCCATCCAGCCAAGTATCCTGTCTGCCGACAGTGGCCAATGCCAGGTGCCCCAGAGGGAGTGAACCTAACAGGTAATGATCTAGTGATCTCGCTCCTGCCATCCATCTCCACCTATGACAAACAGAGGCTAGGGACACCATTCTTACCTATCCTGGCTAATAGCCATTAATGGATTTAACCTCCATGAATTTATCCAGTTCTCTTTTAAACCCTGTTATAGTCCTAGCCTTCACAACCTCCTCAGGCAAGGAGTTCCACAGGTTGACTGTGCACTGAGTGAAGAACTTCCTTTTATTTGTTTTAAACCTGCTACCCATTAATTTCATTTGGTGGCCCCTAGTTCTTATATTATGGGAACAAGTAAATAACTTTTCCTTATTTACTTTCTCCACACCACTCATGATTTTATATACCTCTATCATATCCCCCCTTTCCAAGCTGAAAAGTCCTAGCCTCTTTAATCTCTCCTCATATGGGACCCATTCCAAACCCCTAATCATTTTAGTTGCCCTTTTCTGAACCTTTTCTAATGCCAGTATATCTTTTTTGAGATGAAGGGACCACATCTGTACACAGTATTCAAGATGTGGGCGTACCATGGATTTATATAAGGGCAATAAGACAGAGAAGAAGATGGAGACTATCCCTTTTTTAATGATTCCTAACATCCCGTTTACTTTTTTGACTGCTGCTGCACACTGCGTGGATGTCTTCAGAGAACTATCCACGATGAATCCAAGATCTTTCTCCTGATTAGTTGTAGCTAAATTAGTCCCCCCATCATATTGTATGTATAGTTGGGGTTATTTTTTCCCATGTGCATTACTTTACATTTATCCACATTAAATTTCATTTGCCATTGTGTTGCCCAATCACTTAGTTTTGTGAGATCTTTTGGAAGTTAGCCAGATCAAATCAGAGTAGTGTACCTGTCCGCCAAAGCCCAGAGTATTCAAGATGGATCCAGCCCTGAAAAACTCATATGGAAAAAATCCTCAAATTCGTATTTCCCAATTTCACATTTGCAGTAAACTATTTAAGGTATAAGGACATTTTCCCATGTGACAAAGGGGAACCCTAATATCTCCCATCAAGTTATACAACATTTGGCCAAAGACTTTATTCTTGTTAGATTCTAAAATGATTCAAAATTCAGGACAGTTCCTCCCCGCCAAATCCGTACTCAGAATACATTGTCTGTGCTAGTTCAAATGCCTTATTGGACTGAGCCCTCATCTGCACCATGAACTTTATTCTCAGAGGTAAATAGCACACAGATACAATATACCTTTGATTTGAGAGGACCAAAGTACACCCAGTTTAATCCACCTCTAGTCCTGATCCTCTTCCCTGTCACTGCTTCATATGAGACTATTTGAACAATATGTACACAGAACTTTCTGCTTAGGAATAGCAGCAGCAGCCTAAAACTGAAACTCTATCACAAAAGCACATTGAAACTTAACAATACAGCACATTGTATGATTGCTAACAAGCTAATGCAAAGTGCCCCCTACGCACCAACAAAACCCTCTTAAAGTTAAATCATATGCAGCACTGGAAAATTATTTTTAACAGAAGTTAACTCAGTCCCTGCTAAGAACACTGCCATTTCAAAACATAGATTAAACTCATGTATTCAGTGCTTGAGAATTTCAAGACAAAATGTGTATTATCAAAATAAACTGTATATATTTAGTCTGTTCTACCACATCAAATTCAAGCTCCTTGCCTTTCACCAAGCTCTGCATAAACGTCAGCTGTGCCCACGTTTGCCCTCTCTCATTTCTTATTTTTCCTCCCAAATACTGTTACTGTGCTTATTTTCTTTTTCCACTTGATTTCGCACTTTCTTTCAAGTCCACCATTACTCTTGGAATAGCCTTCCATTTTGAGTTTGACTAGCACCTTTTCTCTCTTCTCCTTCAGATCCCCTTTAGAACTACAGATGTGCTAAATGACATCAATGAACCATCAAAAACACACCAGCAATGCTTTTATAAATTAGAGTGCATCTCGGACTATGTTTGTGAAAGTTTAACAAACATGGGTTGAAGCTATCCAGCCTTCCCACAGCCTTCCAAGCATCTGAAGACCCTCTCCCCATTATTCATATGAAGCTTTTGGATGAAGGTTAATGTTAGAAAGAGGAGTTTCTGTGAGAGGTAGTAAGAGTTCTTTTTTAGGACTGAAGTGAAAACTGGCAATTCCTGTTAATCTCACCTGTTTTAAAGACCACAGTTTAGTAGCTTCAGCAATTAATGGATTTTCAGTGTGTGACTCTTGCTTGAGCTGATCAAAACTAAAATCATTCAAATATAATCAACTACACAAGTGGATGTCATGCTGTTTTATTAGTTACTTAACCAGAAAGGTCAAGAGTTTCCATGTTAGCTTGCTAAAATTAGCATCCATTTACAATCCAATGGCAGCAAATCAGAAGTGCTACAACCATGCTAGTCACTTCCCGCATTATTTGATGCATTTAATCTGGAAAGATCAAAAATTTAGGCCACAGAATTCTACAATGTGGATTTCAGTAGCCTTCAGTTTAGGAACTCTCAGAAACTACAGGTCCCAGTATGCAATGTTCTCTCTTGAAGTAATATGCCATTTTATACGTTAGTTACTGCCAAACCCTCAGCAAGTTCTCAGTTTGGCAAAATCTGGGGCACACCCACTATAAATACAATGCCATCCAAAATATTCACTATCCTTTGATTAGAAACTACCACTGTAGAAAATTAAGATGTTGAGTGTAATATTTTTTACCACTATCGTATGGCCCTCAGGTAATCTGTTTGATATCAATCTGCCTGAATGCCAAGAATTAAATAAAAAAACCTGCAAAAGATGAAACCTACAGGAAACGAAATGATGGCAAAGAAGGTTCCTGGAGTAACCAGTGCAGGGGAGCTATCAACTGGGGAACACCCCATCTGGCTCCATCAAGACTAGAATGATTTAATCTTCCCAAGGCTAAACCAGGATCAAAGAAAATCCTAAAGCTTCCAAGATGCTTAAAAAAAAGAAAAGAAAAAGGTAATGAGGAGTGAGTAGCCAAAAGCTACCAGGGTGTGCTGGTGAAAGCTGATACTGTATGACATGCAGAGACACGGAACCAGCCCAGGAAGTTAAACAAAATATATACATAAAAATTCTTCAAAGAACTTGCATGAAATTCCAAACATCTTTCTGGGCTCATTCTAATGCAAACACATAGCATATGATTTAATGAATTTCAAAACGTAACTTTACATGGAAAATTGAATAAAAAAAAGCTTTAAGCCTCCATCCCACATCTTTGACTAAGCTAGTAATTTTTCCATTTTGCTACCTCTGCTTCAGCAGAGCTGGTTAAAAGCTGATTTTTCTTTTTAAAATTAGATCCCTGCTTTTAGCAAGGCAGTACAGTATCTTTATATATCAATTTTAAAGTGTAATTGTAATTTTAAATTTTAAATTGTAACTGTAAAGTGGTTAATGAATAAAGAGGAAAAACCTCCAATTTTTTTGACAGGCATTTTAGCATGCTATGAAAAATAAAAATCAAGATTTTTCCTTGATACTTTATCTGTGCATCCTTCTTTCATGGGAGTGAGGGAAACAGTAATACCTAGCTCACATTGCACTTTTCATTAAACAGATCTCAAACCATTTTACAAAAGAGGTCAGTATAAAATGTAAGCAGTGGGAAAGTCCATTTTCCTTAAATCATACTCTTCAGTACATCTATCCAACAGACATAATCCACAGATTACACAGAACCACAGACCATGGCAAAATTTGCTTTTCACTGTGACATTCCCCATAGCTTTGAAAAATGAAAGTGATTAAAATCAAGACTTCTTGAGAGTCCAGATTATATCTATCCTCCCACTGGCAACAGAACGAAAGACTACTTGGCTACAATGGCCAACTACAGATCTGTCTGCACTGCAAGCCTGGCCAACTTCAGGGTCCAGAACTAGGGTTGGTTGAAAACTGAAATTACTTCTTCTCGCTTCCCTTTCAAAAATTTGATTTTTTTATTTATTTGTTTATTTATTTATTTTACTAAAAAAGAATTTTTGGGGGAAAACTGCTTTCCTTGAAAATTTTCAGCTTTTCAAAAAAAAAAAAAAAAAAAAGTATTGTATTTTTGGTTGCTATAAATTTTGTAAAAAAGTCCAAATTTTCTATAGAAGCAGAATTCCCCCCCCCCCCGATAGCTTTACACAAAAAGAGAAAAATAACCAACACTTCAGATTATAAACCTTTCAGGCCTGCTGGAGCAGACAGTCCTGTTTATGGTCACCTGTTGGAGAAGAGGTAATTGTCAGTCAGTGTGCATCTTGGGATGACAAGCTAGTGACACAAACACCCATGCTGAAGAGAACAAAGAACGATTGAGAGGAAGAACCCAGACTGAGAAAACAATAAATAGAAGAGAGAGAACTAGACGGAGAACAGCAAAGAAGGAGTTGAAAGAACACAAAGTGTTTCTGGAACAGTTTTAAGGATAAAAAGAAAAGAAGTACTTGTGGCACCTTAGAGACTAACAAATTTATTTGAGCATAAGCTTTCGTGAGCTACAGCTCACTTCATCGGATGCATAAGGATGACACTCTTCACCCCCGAAGAACTTACACTATAAATTAGAGTGAGAAAATATACAAATGCACATGATAGCATGTAGGCTGAAGTTCTCAGCTTCAGAGAAAAAAATACTGGAACAGAAAAAGTAGTAAAACAAAAAAACACAGAAGAAATTCAATTACTACAAAAAAACAAGCCATTCTTCTAAAGAAAAATACAGAATGAAGAATGTTGCATAAATACTAAACAGTCCTAAGAGAACTTATAAAGATCATACCAAAAAGGAAAATTTTTTACTTGTTCTAATAAATATTCTGAAGTTAAAATTCAAGAGAATGTTTGTCATTAAAAATATTCACTATTTCAATCTGTTTTCCCCTTCCCCAAATCTCTGACTGAAGGGCTTTTAAAGCCTATGACATTACATTCCTGAATATCTGACAACTAAAAACAGAGATTAAAAGAGAGCTCCAACCAGGTTTATATTCCTTTAATAATCAGTATTTAGTTTAATCAATTATATATTAGAAGTAGACTCTTTCTGGAGAGTTTTAACTGTCATCTACCTAAAAAAAAGAATAGTCTTCAATTAGAGGAAAAAATAAGCAACTTGTCTAGGAAATCCGATTCTCCAGTGCAGCCAGACACATTGCAGCAAAGTTTTTATGTTCTCTGATGGGAATGGATTCCATTAAGAACACCAAGAGATATGCACCATTTCGCAACAGCCTATTCATTATTTTTATAACCAGTATCTTGGGTTGACTTGTTAATGGACAATTTTTTTAAAAAAAGAAAAGGAGTACTTGTGGCACCTTAGAGACTAACAAATTTATTTCAGCATAAGCTTTCGTGAGCAACAGCTACATGCTCATCAGATACAAGCAGTGGAATTTTCCACTAAAATACATTTGTTAGTCTCTAAGGTGCCACAAGTACTCCTTTTCTTTTTGCACATACAGACTAACACGGCTGCTACTCTGAAACCTGTCACTTTAAAAATAAAAACTCACATTATACTGAGATTTTAATCAGTTAAAACGATATCAAGCAAAATTCATTGTCACTGAGAAGTTTGAGGTTATGTTCTATTACAGACATAATTTCTTATCTAAAACTACCCAATTAGCCAATTGCCTATTCTTTTTCAATTTTTATTGTGGTCACCAATGTAAAAAGATGATTATGTGACTCCAAGTGAAAACATCAAAGTAATAGAAAGAGTGATCAGAAGGGTCACAGCTGGACAAAGTATGGTTGTAAATTAAACAAGGCAAGAGAGTACATGGGCTCTGAACAAGGAGAAAAAACACAGTGCTAGAACTTTTTAAATCCAGGTCTTAGATCATTTGATGGGTTGCAATTATCAAACTAAAATACATAAATTACAAGATATTTACACAGTATTCAAATAGAGACACATACCCCAACCAAGATTGTCCCCCTGGACATTTTTTCCATTTACCATTTCCTCCTTCCACCCTAATTATCTGACATTTGAGGTAAGTTTGTTTTCTCTCTATTTCTATATTGGAAATGTGGAAGCTTTCACTAAAAAAACCAAACCAAAAACAAACAGTGCTCTTGGAACTTTCTGGACTGACTACATGCGATGAATTGCAATGTGGACAGCAAATTTCCCAAGAAACAAAGCACACTGTCTGAGACGCACTGGATTTCACACACAACATGCTTAAAAAAGAAATCTTTGCCACTAACTCCATTCAGCAATTCTGCAAGACAAATTCAAAACATATCTGCCCTTTTCCTTTTGAGGTGATTATTCTATTTCTCTCTGTAGCTGGATGCAACGTTAGCTCTCTCGTCTTGCATAAGTAATTCACTGAGGCAGCTGAAGTAGAATACTCTTGACTACTAAATCATTTCTAATATTGCCAACACCACATGCTCCCAAAGGGGTACTTCAGTTGCACTCACTGATAGATATAATTCTAAGGTGCAAATGAACTAACTAAGTTAGTTTTTCTAGCCAGAGTAAGGTATGTCCAGTAAGAAACCTCACCTTCAGTATTTCCGGTTCCTTGATATCCAGCGATGCTGTATTCCACTGCTTGCTCAGATTTTTATGTAGTTTGTGATATTCACAAGCACTTGGTGTAAGAAGCCAAATCACACAGATAGCAATCATAAATCCAAGGGCAACTCCCAGGAAGAGTCCAGAGAAGTAGCTAGGGAGAGGGACTATAAGATAAGCATAGACTAACATTGTAAAGAAGTACAAAGTCTTAACGGGTATTTTAGGCTGCTGCACACACAAATCAATTTCATCTTCGCTACTGAGTGCGATACCATATTCCTCAGTTATTTCTGCCTGGAGCAAAGGTTCTGTGGATTTTTCCACTTTGCTTTCATCCTCTATTAAAAAAAAGTCTTCAGAATACAGTTCACAAAACTCTTCATCCTCTTTGCTTGCCAGTGCAGACAAAGAACATTTTTCCAGTACCAGCGAAGTCTTCGAATTTAGGTCCTTTGTGCTTAAAGACTGAGAGTTATTAGTCTCTGTGTCTTTCCCATGTTCCTCAGCAGTTTTGGACTGGTTACTTTTACTTAGCATAGAATCACTTCCGTAGTAGTCCCCTTCAGAATCACATTCTTCTTCCTTAATGCTATAGTTGTTATTGGTTTCCAAGTGGCCATTTAAATTGGAAAGATTTGAGAGTTCTGAAGCACTTGAAGATAAGGCTTTGGGCCTGTGGCTACTACTTTCGTCACCCATTATTTTGCTGAGGAGTTGAAAAGGCTCATAGATGACTTCTGAAAGGCGTCTTTTAGTGTCTTCAATTTTAGCCTCCATTTCAGGTACTTTAAAAAAGGAACGAGTATCTGAAGGAGACGTTAATGGGGAAGAGGGAGCAGTTTTGGAATCGCCACCTGTAACTCGAGGCTGAGTGAATTGTTTGAACAGGTGTAAGTTCAGTTTAGAGTCAGGTTTGTAGGATACAGCTTCAGATTCTTGTTTAGATGTGTCTGTGGACAAAGACTTCACTAAAGTTTTCATCAAGTGTCTATGTCTTGTGGGCGGGGTGGGCTCTTTTGGTTCTACATCTGTTGAAAGGGACTTAACTAAACTCATAAAAGGCTTTGAACTAGAAACAGTGGATGAAGCACTACACAAGACAGTTGGCTTGGCTGGAGAGGACAATGGGGAGAATGACAAGCTTGCTTTCTGTTCCAAAGGAGACAACACACCTGATGAGCTAGCTACATGATACGAATCAGATGAAGGCGATGGAACTAATGGCACTGCACCAAATACTTGTGATGCTGAAGAAGAATCTAATGGCTTTACAGTGTTTATGGTTGGCAAAATCACAGGTGACGAAGGTAGGAGGGATGCAGAGTCTACCGTGCTATGTGAGGTAGCTGGACCACAAAAATCATGGCCACCATGTTCAAAGCAGAGGTCTTCCTTGGCTTCAAGTGCTGTTACAATGCTGTGGTCTTCCAGTTCATCACTGGGAGACTCCTTAAACTCCTCTTCCTCCTCCTCTTCCTCCTTCCCAAATGCCGAGAAGTGAATGGTGATGACATCTCGGGAAACAGATCGCTGAACCTGCACTTTTGGGGCAGACTGCTTTGAAGACATTTCATCAGTTTTCTCTGCATGGCTACTGTTCAGACTTGTCATTGCAGGTCCCAGAGATGTGTCAGTGTCTGTGGAGAGAATATTGAACTAAATTAAAGGCAATTTCTCCTCAAATCCCACTCTTATTTCCAACTATTAAGAGAAACACAGAAAAAACTATTTACATATGGCATGTCTGCAACTTAAGAGCAGCAAATATTCATACTGGCACTTTTCATTCCCCTGGATTTAACTGCATTTTATCAAGTGAAACAAACAAACATATTCTACAGTAACTAAGAATTTATGCTCAAAAAGGTCACATATATGTTTTAGATAAAATACATACAAACTTGAAGAAAAAGTAGTTTCTCCAAGTGCACATAACAATGCTTTTAATCTCAGATGCAAAGATTAAAAGGGGGACTCAGTCACAGAGAAAATGACAGGGAGCAAAGGAGGTGGAGGAGAATGAAGGCAAAGGAGGGTGTGCATGTGGAGGAGAAACAGGGGAATGGAGAGGTTTAAAAAAAAAATCTTCTTAAGTTCCATCCCCACTGCATGCTAGGAGCTAACAAATTCTCCTTTCCACACCTCTCAACAAGAAGCAGCCCTTAGCTTATACAACGAAGATGGTGCTGCAGTATAGGCAGACCGACTCCATTCTCTGAAGCCTAAATGTGTCACTACTATGACATCTATTAGCTCAGACAAATGATCACAAATCTGTTTCAAAGATACTGATCTCCACATCTAGTTCAATGCACCAAGGTCACTTAAAAAAAATAAAGTGCCACTGAGCCAAACTTGCTAGCAACACCACTTTGTATATTAATCACGTCACATCCACTAATGACATATATATGATAATTCAGGCATCTTTCCGACCAAAAAAAAAAAGAACGGCAAAAAAAAGGGAACAAGAACACACTCACTTTTAAAAAGAAATAAATCCAAGGCACTGGTGACCACCATCCAAAATAGTCAGGCAAAATATTACCTCTGCAATTTCCCATGAGGCAGTACTTTATTTTCATTGTCCAGACAATACGTTTGTCACTTTAGTAACTAAGCTATTTTCAGGTACTGTGAACATGCTGTAATCAAACTGAGAAGTGGAATTAATCAGAAGTCTTTGCTGATGTTTAAAGTGCTGTTATACTCAGAAAGGCTATGGGAGAGGGAGCTGGATTCTGTTCTGGTTTACACATCATCCAAGTTCCAACTGCAGGGCCAAGTTTTGCCATGCGTTACAGCAGTGCAATCCTACTGCCAACAAGGAGCTAAATTTGCCCTGAAGAAGCAATTACAAGTGATAATGTAAAAGAATGGAAAAACCCAGTTGAGGTTTTAGATACCAGGGTGAATTTGCAGTTGGGAGGGGAAAAAAAAAAAAAAAAAAAAAAGATATAAAAATGTGTTGTGTTATTTATCTATTTCTTTCACTTGTAACATGAGCAATTTGCTCTGGAAATTAAGGGCATGTCTTCACTACCAATGTTACAGCGCTGCCGCAGCAACACTTTAACATGGCTGTGTAGTCACGGCACCAGTGCTAGGAGAGAGCTCTCCCAGCGCTGTGAAAAACCCACCCGCACGAAGGGAGTAGTTACCAGTGCTGGGAGCACAGCTCCCAGGGTTGGTGCACTGGCTGCACTGCCACTTTACAGCACTGAAACTTGCATCGCAAAGGGGGGGGTGTTTTTTCACACTCCTGAGCAAGAAAGTTTCAGCGCTGCACAGTGGCAGTGTAGACAAGGCCTCAGATACAAACATGAAACCCTATATTGTCTGTTTTACAGATTCACTTTTCATAACAGAATAGCATTTTACTGATAATTATGCAGACCAGTATCTTTATACCGGACACAGAAGCAGTCACATATACCAAGCTTCTTAAACTAAATTAATAGCAAGAAAATTATGAATATTTTAAGGTACCTTAATATTCACCCCAGAAACAGTAGAATGCAGGTTAGGAGAGAAGTGGGTGTGGAGTGCTATTCCCAGTATTTTGGGAATTTTTTCTGTTCTCCACCAAAACGGATCAAACCCATTTCTTGCGTCCCATGATTTACCTCCCACTTTTTTTTTTTTTTGCTTTGTTACACAGCTAAGTTAACAGTTCTTTTCTGAGAAACTCTGTATATTGCTTTCAGAATGCAAGACCAGAGTCAAATAGGATTTTGACTTGATGCCCATTGTTAGAACACTAACAAAGAATGTACTCTTGTAATAAAACATGCATTACTACATCATATTTTACTGTTTACATCAGTGGTTCCCAAACTAGGGGCACCGCTTGTGCGGGGAAAGCCCCTGGAGGGGTGGGCCGGTTTGTTTACCTGCCACTTCTGCAGGTTCGGCTGATTGCAGTTCCCCATTCTCAGCCAATGGGAGCTGCAGGAAGCAGTGTGGGCCGAGGGCCAGAAAACTTGTTTTCCCCAGCCAATAGCCTACTTCTTCACTGGAGCTAGAGAACGTTTATTGTTGAACATTGTCCCAAGTGGCTTATTTTGCTGGTCTGTTCTTAACCAAGGCTTTTAGAAATCACACTATCACCACATCACTGCTGCTCCTCCATCCAGAAGAACTCAGGATGGAATTAAGTCCATTTTAACCTCATCAGGAGGTGGTCGTCATTCTTGACAATGTACTTATCTCCTGGATATATGCACAAGAAGTCTTTAAAAAAACCAGTGGGGTGTGTGTGTGTGGAATATTTAAGACCGTGGCAAATGTTTTGTTCTTACAAAAAATCCAAATCAACTTCACTGGAATAACAACTTTTCCAGTGTCCTTAGTAAGTTACTGGTATATATTGCCTAACTTGCATATTTTTACTTATGTGTAAAGAACCTTACAATATTTCAGTTTGAAAAATAGAATTAATTCACACTGTCAAAACACCTCACAGTGATTAGTTGGTGTACAAAAAACACAGGTCTTGGTTTCATCGTATTTGCAATTAAAATACAGAGATCTACCACCGCTTGCAAACCTGCTCATAATTTGATTGTTACTAAGGCTCTAAAGGGGCTGGAGAAATCAATACTTCAAAGCACAAATGTCAAACTCTCAAGTACAGATTTATTGTTTTTGAGACGATTCATACAAGAAACCCAAACAATGTAAAATTGACTAACCAATCTTTAGTTTGCTCTGCTTTCTAACCTAACAGTGAAGTTAGTGCTATTAATCTTTCACTTTACTTGAGCCAAGCTTAGTGCAGGTAAGAACTAGAGCAGGTTTTCTTACCTAGCTCCACCATCACACTGCAATCCTGACCTACAACACTCCCACATCTCTGTCAATGCATTTCAGTCATGACCTATAGCATCCCTCCTATTCCAGTTCTCTGCAACTCTCCCCACTTTCCCTCCCACACAGGTCCCCCACTGTAACAGTCCCAGGTCCCTCACCTTACTTCTGCCAATGCACATCAATCCTGACCTTCAGCACTCCTAGGGTTACCATACATCCATATTTTCCCGGACACATCCAGCTTTTTGGTTCTTAAATTGCTGTCCAGGAGGAATTTTTAAATATCTAAAAACGTCCAGGATTTTGCCATTATTATTTTTCCCCGAAGAAGAGTTGATCATTTGAGAAAGAAAGTGAATGTTGATCACTCAAGAGAGTGCCCGCTTTTCCACCCTAGCTCCGAGCACCTGCGCCGCGAAACAGCTGTTTTGCGCGGCTGGGAGGGAGGAGGGGGAATGCAGCATGCTCAGGGGAGGAGTTGGGGCCGGGGCGAGGATTTGGGGAAGGGATTGGAATGGGGGCAGGGAAGGGGTGGAATTGGGGCAGGGCCAGGGAGGCAAGAGCAAATACCTCGCCCCCATGGAGTGTCCTCTTTTTTTGAATGTTCAAATATGGTAACCCTAAGCACTCCCTCCCAACTCCCTCCTACCATTCTAGTCCTGAATCTTTTGTTTATGCACTATCAATTGAGCCAAACTGTGTAGATCTGATTTGGGGGGGGGGGGGGGCTCATGAAGTGTAAATGTATTACCAGAACAATAAGTTTAAGTTGCCTGTGCCCCTGCTCAATACATTTAAATACTAGTAGTACAAAAACTTTCCCACGCCATCTTACCTCTTGAAGGCACCATTTCTTGAGGGTTAGAGAGAAAGAAAGTAGGAGGTCATGTGTGCCAACAAGGGAGATGGCAATTTCTGTAATATGGGTTTCTGGTTATTACGAACTGCCCTAAGATCACCAATTAATTTCACACAAGTTACCTATAATGGGTGTAGATAGTAATGATCTTCAAATCCTATGGACCTGATTCTGTATCTGCATCAGTACCCTAGGAATAAAAAGCTCCTTTTATTTATAATATGAAATTTCACACAGCCATCTGAGCCCTCTAGCCCCCACTGTTAAGTATTCTGATTATATAAAATGTATTTCTGATATATAGAGCCCTGCACGGATATAAAATTTGTATCTGCATCCGATCCGCAATAAGAGAGCCACATAAGTAAGTGACACTATGTGCCCCAAAAGAGTAAGGCATCCAAACTAATGTTCAAGTGTTGTGTGTAACGTGGTCTATCAGAGTGCCCATGGCGTGGGGAGATAAGCCCTTGGCCCTGAGAAGTCTAGGGCTGCTCCTATAAATTCTACTGTCTGCATCAGAGTCAGGTTAGACTTCTCAGTGTTTACACAGAATCCCAAGGATACTAGGAAGTGGAGTAGCAATATAGTTGAAGCCAGGACTTCTAGGCAGGACCAGCTGTTCAGAAGCTAGTCATCTAAATACAGGAAAATGTGATGAGTAATCTTTGAGTTACCTCTTTGTCTAAGCCTGATGAGTCATCCCTGAATTACCTCTGAGCCTGCTTGAGCCCGTTTAAACCTGACGAATCATCCCCCAAGCCAGAAAGTGTGATGAGCCTCTGTAGGTAATTACCTACAGGTCTTGTGATAGGCCACACAACATTCAACCAGGCTTCAGCCAATCCACAGGTAAGGATTCACCCAGGTGATCCCAAGGCAGGTATGCAAGTTCCCAAGGAAGCAGTGTCTCCAGTCAGCTCAACATTACATGGCCAGGAATACTCTCATTGCCTAGTAGTTCTGATAGACTCTCTCTGCTCCAGCTCTGCCTGTTTCCACACTAGCCAGCACCTGCTCTAATCTCAGCTGGCTGCCCAATGATTCTGACACTCATCTCAGCTGTGCTGCTACTACTACTGAAAAAACACTTTTGTGAAGACCTTGTATGCTGTTACTAGGCCAAACAGAAGTACCCAGTATTGGTAGTGTTTGGCATCCAACACAAACCTATGGAATCTTCTGTGGGAAAGGTGAATGTCCACATGAAAGCACATGCCTTTCAAGTCAAGAGCTGTGAACCATGTACCCTTTACAATGGGATCAATAAAAAGCATCCCTGGAAAACATGGGGAATTTTAGTTTGCAAATAAAAATGCTGAGCCAGCACAGACTGAGAACCTCCCTTTTTCTTGGGAACAAGGAAATATTTTGAATATAGCCCCTTTCCCTGATGTTGAGGCAGCACCCACTGTATTGCTCCCTGTTGGAGGAAAGATGCTACCTCCTGAAGGAGGATCTCCTCATTGAAGTAGTCTCTGAAAAGGATGGGGTGGGGACTCAAATGAAATAGCCAAAATGGATGGTATCCAGCACTCACTTGCCTGTTATCTCCCTCCAGTTGTGGGGAAATCGTGATAGGCATCCACCAAAGCGGGTCTCACAATTGTGTGAAGATGGCAATACATTGGTTCACAGTTCCCAAGTGTCCCATCAAAATATTTTTGGGCAAGGGGATGGAAGTTGGGTAGCTGTAGTTGAAGTGGAAGGGGCAGCGTATCAACCTCTGTACCTCCTGCCATTTGCAAGACAACTTGTAACAGCACTGGTGATTGAAGGGTTGCAGTAAAGGCCTCCATTTGTAAGGCTGGTTCTGGTATTTCCTCTTTGGAGCTGCTGTATCTATACATTCCGGGAGTGGAGGGTTTCCCAGGAATCTTTTAATGAATGCAATGACTCGTCTGGTTTTGGTTAAAAAGGTTGGGCAAGTCCTCTAGAGTGTATTGTACCTCCCTGGGAAACCCAGAAAAGTGAAACCACAATTCCCACCACATCAACATGCCAGTTGCCACTGATCTCGATGTCATATCGGCTGCATCAATCACGGCCTGTATCAAGATTCTGGCCACTAGCTTGCCATAGCCAAGGAGGTCTTGAAATTGACCCGTCTTCCTGGGGTAATTTGTCCTTAAACTTCAGGAGCTCTGAATCTGAATAATTCAGAAAATTGTACTTAGGCAGGAGAGCCTGAATTCTACATTGGAGACTAATAGATATAAACCTTGGCCTCATCTACAGGGTGGACCTTGGGTGGTGTTGCCTGGTTCTTTCCGTGGCCACCCGGGCAACCAGGGAGCTCAGGGCAAGATGAGTGAACAAGAACTCTTCTCCCTTCAACACGAAGCACCACTTTTCTGCCTTCTTGGGATAGGGGCATGTGTTGCCAGTATGAGCCATCCAGCACTAGCCAGTTCCAGTATGGCTTTGTTCACCAGGAGTACTACCTAACTAGATCCCATGGGCTGTAACATATCCAGGAGCTTGTGTTGCAAGCTCCTGGACCTCCTGTAAAAACATTTGGAGCTCTTCTGCTACTCTCTATAGCAGCTCCTGGAATTCCCAGTGGTCATCTGGAGGAGATGGTGAGACTGGAGCAACCGATTCATGGAGCGAGGAAGACAAATACACCTGTCAGTACCAGCAGATCTGGTTCACCTTCTTTCTCTCCATGGGTTCAGGGGGAGGTTCTTGTTGACCTCTTCAAGAGGAGGCACAATATGACTCCCTGTTAGCAAAAAACACTGGTTGACTACATTCATATGGGTTCCGTGGCCCCAGTAAGGCCAGTATGAGGGGTCAAAAGTAGGTTGCAGCAATCCCCAAGGCATTGGGTACCACAGGTCCAAGGAGAAGGACCCCTGCTTGTGTGGGTGAGGCTGGTTCCAGGAGACTATCCCCTATCTGGGCTGATCTCCCTCAGTGGTGAAGATGGTTCCACTGGTACATTCAACCCTCCCATTGCTTAAAAGGTTGGATCCAGCTCAACTGGCATTTATAGAAAGCCTCAGCTAGTAGTGGGGATGGGCGATGGACTTGTTCTCAGGTCCCTGACTCCTGCCGGTGTTAAAATATCCCTGGTGAGGATCAGTCCCAATAACAGAGGAGACTGTGAATCTAGGATGAAGATATCCTCCAGATGGTATAAGTAACCAATCCCTTCAAAGACTGCAACTTGTCACCTTGTACAACTGGAGTTAGTGAGAGAAGACCCTTCATAATCAGCCATTCCTTACACAGTCATGAGAGTACCATTGATGAATGAATCTCTGACCAACTGGTTTTCATTGGTACCAATGGTTCTCAGTCCCCCAGGTCCTGGTGCTTTGTCTGAGTCAGTACAGCAGTCAGTATCACTGTTGATTCAGAGGTTGGTACCATAGAAGCCTTGCTCTGATGCATCTTATGATTATGAGGCTTAGGAAGATTTAAGTCCTTGTGGCCTGGGCAGGAAGACTCACCTGACTTGGATATGGTCAGGAGGGATCTCTCCTCTTAGCAGATCTAGGAAGAATCTGCTTTGATACTTATGAGAATGTCCCCTAGTCTCATGAGAAGGCTCAGCCAAAGGGTCCTGAGCCCTGCTCTTTCCCACTCCTGAGTGAGATATTGCACTAGGAGGTGCACTTCTTGGTGACTCTGGCTGATGTACGGAGGGTTCTCCGTCCCAGGTCTGAGTCCTCATTGTGCATTCCTTATAGGTGCTTCCACAGCCAGAGTTCTCAGGCCTGCCCTGTTTGACTGGGATAAGAGTGGTAGATTACTGCACTTGGAGATGTGTGCTTCTCGGAGGCAGTACAGGCAGCATTGGTGGTTGTCACTGACTGAAAAGGAGCTGGGACACGAGACCCAGTTTGGAAGGCCGATAGCCTGGGTATAATTTAAGTCCCATGTAGGGAGACCATGAAGGGTCACTGGGGTGGGCTTTCTAACAGCTAGCTAAACTGGCAAAGCTATTACTCTAACAATAAATTGTGAATTATAAAAAACTTTGAAACACTTCCAGGAAGAGAGAGGAGCAGCTCCAGACACTGGAATATTCCGACTCAGGCCATGCGGCGGATAGAAAGACCAGGAGAGGCAGTCAGTCTGGACTGACCCTTATACAGTCAGTGCAGAGCAGGGGGAGGAAAAGGGTGCAGGTGTGGACCAAACCAATAGACTCTGCTAGCAAGAATTCTCTGGTCTCGGGTGCAAGGAGCACATTTACCCACAGTGGAATACACATAACAAATAGCCTCAAAGAACAAAGAATTAAGAGAATTCTCTGTAAAGCTCATACAACTGCAGAAGAATCTCACATCAAGGGGTAACAAAGTTAAAGATGTAGCATACAGGAATACAGATTTTGCAATATATGTATTGAGATTGAGGTGAACAACTGGTAACAGTTTTAGACATCTCACAGCAAAGATCAAAAACAGCTCTGGATAAAAACAGAACACTGATCCAGAGGGTGGAAAAAGCCACCCCCTTTTTCTTGATGTAACAAGATCCATCTGAGAGAAGGTTTTGTGGAAGTTTAAGTGCAACGGACAAAAACAAAGACTATAAATTAGCCTACAAGACCAACAGCTACCAACCTAACCTCTGCAATAAGTTTAATAGTCCATGCTAGCAAACAAGGATATTTTGACTGAATATCATACTACATAAAAGGGAAAGACAGAAAAAAATATTTCTAGTGGCATAAACTCCATGTCACTTTTCTAACAGTGAAGAGCCTATTATGTTCTACAATGACACCGCATAAGGACTGCTTCTTTTATCATTATTCTACCTTCCAATTGGAAAGACAAGTCCCTCCAAAAATGAAAACCAAAAACCAGTATTTTTAATCAGCTACTCATACCCAAAAGAGAAACAGGAGTTATAACAAAGCTTATTGAACCATATACAGATATGATTTAAGTTTACTTTTTCAGTTTTAAGTATCAGGCTCACAGTAGGGACAAAGATTCCGGATCACAAAGCAGAAGGAAGCAAAGCACCCACACATGCACACCCACCCCCTTCAGGATTCTAGAGGAGCCTTCCCTCAGATTTCTGCTGCAGGAGAGGCTGGTAAAACCTCATGCATCTTCTTACAACACTGTTGGTGAAACCTGATCTATTTAGGAACAGGGAGATCCTTGAGAAACTTAATATATTCCTTAACATTCCATCTCCTTGAACATGCAGCATTTTACATGGTTTGACAAATATTTGCAGCAATGGGCTATTGTTACAATAAGGAGATACACAGTTTCAGTTTTTAAAATAAAAACTTTAGTACCACATCTTGCAGTGGAGAGAAATTTCATCGTTCTGGGCCACATTTTTGGAGCTTAAGGATTCCATATGCTATAGACTTAGATATAATTTGCCTTGGTAAGAGAAGCAGCAAGCTACCAACATACAATAGGTCTTTGAACTAAATATCTTTTTATATAGCGAACTGCAACAAAAATATTATGCAACAGTCCAAACAGCAGTCATTTGATGTGAAGCAATACACTTTCTGAAGTGTATTGATGTGAAGCAATGCACCTCTCAGTAAAATGTTCCTTATTTAGTCTTTACCCTTCTGTAAAATACTAGTATTGGCCCTGCACTCTGGTCTAAATCATCATTTCTTTCCCTTAAGAAAAGGGTAAAGAAAGTTCCCTGAGCTCCACATAACCATGGCTAACTTTTACCTTTATATTTATTTTAAGAGCAAAGATAGATGTGAAAAACAAAATGATTCAAGCTGGAGTGACATTCATACCTTAGGCAGCCCGAATTCTTGACAAAAAGAGCAAAATTTTCAGATTCTGTTTGTTACCTCCAATCAAAATGTCAGAAGTCTGCCGCTTGGTGATAGATCTGATCATCAGAGTTGCTTCAGGCAGGCTCCATATTGAGTTATCTTACAAATTACAGTCAGAAAGACAGAACCATGTATTTCTATAGTCTGTTGTTGTTGAAATAATAAGACTGATCCTTTTGCTTTTTAAGGGCTCTTGTGGTCACGTGACAGAAATACAGAGTTTAACTGAGGCTAAAGTGTATAATGGTGCAATATCAGCTAAGAGATTTACCCCTCCTAACACTGCTTTGAAAAAGAACTTCTGTGCTTTTAAAAATTAAATATCTATATTGACCTTCATTTATTTATTAAAAGAAAATCTGGGGTTTGTCTACCTTAGGCTTTTTTGCACTAATGCAGAAACCTATAATATTTCACTGCTGTAGTTTATCGTGGAGTAAGCAAGCCACTTCTAGTGTAGATGTGCTGCTGTATAAGAGGTTTGCACCAGCATACCTACAATGCTGGCGTTATGTCAGTGCACAGTCCACAGGGTAGACAAACCCTTGAAAGCACATTCATCTGTGTGACAGGAAAAATGTAGTTCTGCCTCATGGTCAGATAATACAGCTACAGTACAGGGAGCCAGAATCCGCATTATAACGCACTGACTCTGTCAGAGGCATACTGCAGCAAGTAACTTAAATAGCTGTAACTGGATATCTCCACTTGTGAGGTAACTCCCTTCTCTTCATGTGCCAGTATATTTATGTCTGCATCTGTAATTTTCACTCCACGCATCTGAAGAAGTGGGGTTTTTACCCACAAAAGCTTATGCTCAAATAAATCTGTTAGTCTTTAAGGTGCCACCAGACTCCTTGTTGTTTTAGTAGGAGGATGGAGGAGGAAAATCCATGCAATGAAGGTAATGTTCGAGAATACTCTACAGAGGCCTCTTCTCCTTTAGAGAAGTGTATTTGCAAGATTGCTTTGACTTACACCTCTGTTGTAGAATGCTTTTCTCTGCTCCCCCCTCAAATTCTTCTGCCTTCTCAAAAACAAAAACAAAACAAACCTCTCCTCCCTCCCCCAAACACAGACAACCGACCTACTGGGGGGGGGGGGGGGACAGACAGGAAGGAAAAATCGTCCTTCATTTAAAGTAACAGAGCTTTATCTCCAGGCCAGAAATCAAAACACATAAGCAAGTTTGTTTCTTTCCACTTTCAAAATATGCAGTCAAATAGCTTGTTTCCCTAAACAGTGTAAACTCTCTTAAATTATTCACAAGCTCAGAAACAAATTTTTTTTATAGGTGTGGGAGCATATATTTTGCAATGGATGAGCCTTGTGTGCAAGCTAAGGGGAGAATACCATGGTATTAAAGAAACAACAAGGAGTCCGGTGGCACCTTAAAGACTAACATGCTCAAATAAATCTAAGCTTTCGTGGGTAAAAACCCCACTTCTTCAGATGCATGAAGTGAAAATTACAGATGCAGACATAAATACACTGACACATGAAGAGAAGGGGAGTTACCTTACAAGTGGAGAACCAGCGCTGACAACGCCAATTCGATCAGGGTGGATGTAGTCCACTCACAATAATAGATGAGAAGGTGTCAATTCCAGGAAAGGCAAAACTGCTTTTGTAATGAGCCAGCCACTCCCAGTCCCTATTCAAGCCCAAACTAATGGTGTTAAATTTGCAAATGAATTTTAGTTCTGCTGTTTCGCTTTGAAGTCTGTTTCTGAAATTTTTTTTGTTCAAGTATAGCTACTTTCAAATCTGTTATAGAATGTCCAGGAAGACTGAAGTGTTCTCCTACTGGCTTTTGTATGTTACCATTCCTGATGTCCGATCTGTGTCCATTTATTCTTTTACGTAGGGATGGTCCGGTTTGGCCAATATACATGGCAGAGAGGCATTGCTGGCACGTGATGGCATATATAACATAAGTAGACATGCAGGTGAATGAGCCTCTGATGGTGTAGCTGATGTGTTGGGTCCTCTGATGGTAGAGTAGATATGGGGACAGAATAGACAACGAGGTTTGCCACAGGGATTGGTTCCTGGGTTAGTGTTTCTGTGGTGTGGTGTGTAGTTGCTGGTGAGTATTTGCTTCATGTTGGGGGGGCTGTCTGTAAGCGAGGACTGGCCTGCCTCCCAGGGTCTGGGAGAGTGAGGGATCGTTTTCCAGGCTAGGTTGTAGATCGTTGACAATGTGCTGGAGAGATTTTAGCTGGGGGCTGTATGTGATGGCCAGTGGTGTTTTGTTATTTTCCTTGTGGGGCCTGTCCTGAAGTAGGTGATTTCTGGGTTCCTGTCTCGCTCTGTCATTCTGTTTCCTCATTTCCCCAGGTGGGTACTGTAGTTTTAAGAACGCTTGATAAAGATCTTGTAGGTGTTTGTCTCTGTCTGAGGGATTGGAGCAAATTCAGTTGTATTTTAGGGCTTGGCTGTAGACAATGGATCGTGTGATGTGTCCTGGATGGAAGCAGGAGGCATATAGGTAAGTATAGCAGTCAGTAGGTTTCCGGTATAGGGTGGTGTTTATGTGACCATCACTTATTTGCACTGTAGTGTCCAGGAAGTGGATCTCTTGTGTGGACTGGTCCAGGCTGAGGTTGATGGTGGGGTGGAAATTGTTGAAATCCAGGTGGAATTCTTCAAGGGCCTCCTTCCCTTGGGTCCATAGGATGAAGATGTCATCAGTGAAGCAAAAGCAGAGGAGGGGCGCTAGGGGCCGGGAGCTGAGGAAGCGTTGTTCTAAGTCAGCCATAAAAATGTTGGCATACTGTGGGGCCATGCGGTTACCCATAGCAGTGCCACTGACTTGAAGGTATAAATTGTCTCCAAATCTGAAATGGTTGTGGGTGAGGACAAAGTCACAAAGCTCTGCCACCAGGTGTGCCATGGCCTCATCAGGGATACTGTTCTTGACAGCTTGTAGTCCATCCTCATGAGGAATATTGGTATAAAGAGCTTCTACATCCATGGTGGCCAGGATGGTGTTTTCAGGAAGATCACCAATGCATTGTAGTTTTCTCAGATTAGAGAGATTTTCATCTACTGCTGGAATCTGTGCGAGTTGGCAGCTCTTCAGAACACTGTGTGGCTCAAAGTGGTGAATCTAGAGAGCTGATGTGAAAGCTAACATGAAGCCATTTCCTGTGTAAGGTTTACATTTGGTAATACATTCGTGCCTATACCTAGACAACTCATCTTCCTGTCCAAATCCATATGGATAGTTTGCTCTGAATAAGTGTATTTATAGGCATAGAGGGACAAGGTGGGTTATGTAATATCTTTTATTGGACCAACTTCTGTTGGCAAGAGAGGGAGAGAGAACACAAGCGAGCAAGCGCGCGCGCTTTCGAGCTTACATAGAGCTGCTCTTCAGGTCTGGGAAATGTACACACAGTGCCACAGCTAAATAAAAGGTGGAACAGATTGTTTAGCATAAGTCCAGTAAAAGCTATTACCGTGTCCACCTTGAGTCTCTAATATCCTGGAACTGACACAGCTACAACACCACAGCATATTTATGGACATATTCATTCTAATACGCCAAATCCCATAGACTGTTGGAGATACTCAAAATGCTTTCAACACAAGTGCTATGCATCTCCTTGATGAATAAATGAACATGCAGCAGCTAGCACACCCAATTACACATTTAGTCTTTAGCAATTTACTTTTAAATCAGACTCTGGTAACAGGTGAAAAGAGATTTGTCTATTTCCTATAATAGGAAACACTTGTCTTCATCACTCAAAATCCTTCACAACAGAGCACACTTATCAGGTTCTTCTGCAGAGACATGGTAAATAACAACGTGTCACCATTAGGTATAAACCAAAGTCAGTTTTAAAACCACAATTTTACAATCCACAAGTGAGATCTTCAAATGACAATGTGCTCATGCACTTTGGTAACAAATATGTGTCTTTAGGGTTCTGCTTCAAAGTTCTGGAGAATGTCTTTGAAACACACTGGTTTAAATTTTACAGTTTTCAATTTACAGCCAAAAGACAAGCAAATCTGTACTGCGTAAATACTCTACTCTAGATACAAACTCTCAAAAGGGGAAATTTACGGCTTGAGCATTTAGATTGCTTAAGATTAAAAGCAGGGTAGATCAAAGCACACCAGGAAACTTTTAGTGTGCAGCAGTAAGGTCCACACGATAGTTAGCGCACAGTACACCAGTGCAGTACAGATTTACATTCCAGCTTGCCACAGACTGTGTAGCTATACAGACAACTGTTAGTTGTCTTTATTGGAACGGAACTATTTTATGAAAACAGGAGTGCGTTATATATTTAGGATTTCCATTTTGTGGGATATTGTGTTTTTTGAAACATGCTTTCCTATCCCTGCAACACTACAAAATTATGTCGACCTAATTTACGTTGACATACAGCCACTACCGTTATAAATCACTTGTGTGCACACACACACTTGGCCCCTTGTGTCAGAGGTGCGCGACCTCACCAGGAGCGTTTGTATCGATTATATTGTCAGTGGAGGGCATTGTGGGATGGCTCCTGAACCAGTAACAGTTGATGTAAGCAATACAGTGTCTACATTGACACTTCAACCACCTAATTACATTGACTGTGACTCTACACGAATCGGGGAGGTGGTGTTAGTAAATCGGCATAGAGAGGTACTTACATCAGCAGGAGCCAAATTTAAGTGAAGACACTTCCACAGTATGGCAGCTTATGTCAACCTAACTGTGTAGTGTAGACAAGGCCTCTCTCAGAGACAACAGTCAAGGGCATTATAAGTACCTAAACATCTCACAATGTTTAAAATGTATTTATCCTAACATTCTCCCTATGATGTAAGGAAGTACTGTTAACCCCATTTTACAGATGGAGAACTGAGACACAGAAATTAAGTAGCTTGGTCAAGGTCACACAGGAAGACTGGCACAGCTAGGAATTGAACCCAGGTCTCCAGAATCCCAAGTTAGTTCCCCATACACTGGATTGTCCTTTTCTGATCTATATATCAGTATGCCACAGTAGTTTTCTGAGTTCTAATGTTTTGCACCATGTATAAATCATACATGAATGGCATACCAAATGTAGGAAAGGAGTAAAAGAATGCACACACACCATTCAACCATGAATTGTGGGACATCAACATTTGAAAGGTGAAAAAATGCAGAATCCAAAGTTCTCTCATATAGCACTTTCTTACACTTTCCTTAACTGTAGACCCTAGCTTCTCACAAATGCACTAAATTCACCCCAAACTCAGAAAGATGATGGGAGATAAAAATACATTTGCAACTGAAAAGTAAAAAAATTGGTTTGTTAAAAGAATTATCTGCCAGATAAAAGAATTAAAAAAAACAAAACAAAAAAACCCAAACCTCTAAGTACCATGGTCACCCTTAAAGACATTGTTTGCAAGCAGACAATGCTTCCTTAAAGTTATTTTCTAATCTAAGCATAGGGGAAACTGCAGCATCTGACCCCTACATGTGGTAATTGTTTTTTCCTAAATGGCAAACATTTGCAATTATTCTGTAAGTGCATGTGTACACACCCATACACAGTGGTTGCCTTTAAAAACTTTCCAATTACTTTAGACAAAGTTTCAGAGTAGCAGCCGTGTTAGTCTGTTTTCGCAAAAAGAAAAGGAGTACTTGTGGCACCTTAGAGACTAACAAATTTATTAGAGCATAAGCTTTCGTGAGCTACATGAAGTGAGCTGTAGCTCACGAAAGCTTATGCTCTAATAAATTTGTTAGTCTCTAAGGTGCCACAAGTACTCCTTTTCTTTTTAGACAAAGTAAATGTTATATCACTATATGCAATTTTTCCTATGTTAAGTACAGTGATGTACACAGAATAACGCAAATGAGGTACTATTATGCAAGACAAAACTTTTTAAGGCTGACCACTGTAGTTTCACAAGTTGACAGAGGTGAGTGCTCCAACAATAATACACTTGGGCACTATTACCTTGCCATTATTTTTAGCTTCCATAGATTACATCTTTTAAGTGCGTCCATTTGGATCATGAGTCTGGCAACACAAAAGAAATAATGTGGACTTCAGGTTTGTTTTAAACATTTCCTATACAATATTTTTGACTAGCAATAAGTCTAATCTTTAGTTAGGTCATTAGCACAATCTGTATTTAGAATCCCAAATTCACAATATAGTGTTAATTACCTGGTGTTTATTTAAATATCAGTTGCTAATATATGCAGTGTTAATTACCTGAAACAGATTAATTTTACTAACAAAACAAGTGGGTTGGAAATAATTTTGATACGATGAATAAGCAAAATTTTATACCACGATTGACTGATCATCATACCAAAGGAGGAAAGTCTCAATTAGCTGATATTTTCCCACCTCCATACTATGAAGTATATATAATTTTATAAAAAAAAAAAAAAAAAAACCTTCCTAAATGCCACTCACATAAATAGTGTAGACTTTGGCATCGGTGTTACAAGACACAGCAGGACATTACCCATGTTCAGGATATGCTTATATTTTGGCCTCATCTGCGCAAGACTATTTAAGGTTAACTCTACATTGACTGAAACCTATAACGGTATGGCGAAACCATGGTATAAGTGGGTCAAAAAGACATGTTTCTACCTATTCCCCAACCTGGGTTAGAGCACTGTAACCTAGTTTGATCCTGCCAACACCAATTCAGCTATGTTTATAACCCAATTTTGCCACAAGAATTTAAACTGTGCTTGTGCACAGTTTAAGTTAAATTCTTGAATGCAGTGTATGCATGGGGCCTTATACCTTCAGACTATTTTGTCCAACTAATACTATCTGCAACTCCTTACTGCAGAGGGCTATGCTCAATTTAGCATGTCATACACCACACATATACATACCTTTAGCAGATCCTGTTTACTTCCAGCACTATTCATTTCAACCTCCAGATCAGCTGCCCTAATGAAATTCACTCTGTGAAGCTGCAGTTAATTCAGCCTATCAGATTAGTAATTTAAATTTTAATATAAAAAAGACTGACCACCAGTGTAATAGGGTCAAGGGATTTTCATTCTTCGAGATGTTATTCTTAAGTGCCTATCTATTGACTTAATTTATTATAGACATTGTCAGAATCCTGATGGATAAATTAAAATGTCTCTCTATTACCTCAGAGAAAACCACATCTAATCTGGACTCACTAAACATCATGGGTACCACAATGAGTCTGCTTCAAAGGTACTTGTTCACCCTTATTGAGGTCATCAGCTATATTAAAATAATGTAGTTGTAATGCAAGTTCCACTGTTAAAAAAAAAAAAAATCTGAACTCCCTGGAACTTGGCAAAATTAACACCTCAAACCCAGCGCATGCTGATACCATAAACATTATCAGACACAAAGAAACCTATATTCCCATCTGAAATAACCCTATTTAAAATAGTTCTTCCTAATTTGCAGATATTTCAACATTCTCTCTCCAAAGGCATATTTTTAATGTCTTTGGGAGATTCACAAGATGTTTCTCTGTGACTTTGGAAAGGGAAAGAACTAGAAATTTCCCTGATCCTACCTGTGACCATTTTTCTAGTCGATATCTTGACACCTACATCCCTCTTTTTATTAAGCAGAGAAATACTTTTTAAAAATTTAAGTTTAAAAAAGGTTTCTTAAAGACAACACAAGAACTATTCAATATTCGCATTCTCAACTACTTTCCCATTAGCTACATGCCGCCAGGCAAATGTTTTCCCTTTAAAAAGCTGTTAAATAGCTAACATTTAAGATTCTTCTCCCCCACTGAGGTGCTTGTTCTCCCCCTCTAATCTTTGGTTTGTTTCTGAAATCCATTTTATATATTTGCTCTCTCTCCATCTCAGTTTTCCCTTCTTCAGACTCTTGCTCAGGCTTCTCCTAATTCCAATTAAGTTTTCCTCACTTACTCCTCCCACTGTCTCTGCTGTTCCTGAAGACTCCTGCTTCTCTCTCTCTCTCTCTCTCTCTCTCTCTCTCTCTCCCCCCCCCCTCTCCCAGATGCTTAAAACAAACTGCCATTTCCCAACCTCTAGGGAACCTTCTGACACCAACATTCTTTCCCCTTTTTCTTTTAAAGGATCACCACCACAAACAGGCTGCTTGCTATTTTAAGCAGATAACATGAGCACCAATATTGAGTAACACCAGAAAGAATTAACACATTTTGTACACCTTTGACTGGGATATTTAAAAACACTCCTTTACCACCTTTCCTAGTTTACAGGTTCATATTTAAAATCACAATAGTAAAATAGTTATGTTTATTTAATAGAGAAATGGACCTGAACCAAAATGCTTGATCCCTGCACCTCAGACCTTGGGTGTTTCAAAACCCAAACCCACATTTTGGCTTAGTGGCTGGCCGTTCAATCCCTCAAATGGTCCAAGACAAACAAGCCTGCACTTGGGTGCCTTTGCAGGGTGGGGTAGGAGGGTCACAAAGTTTTATCTTGAACAATCATAGCAATGTCATCACTGGTATCCAGTTGATAGTAGCAATTTGTAATTTGTAAGAATTTGTAATTCTTACCCAGGAGGCCTTTCTTTTAGAGTTCTGCAACATAACTCTGGTTTACAGTCCCTGATGATTGTGCAGCCCTTAGCCCTAGACAGTGCATTCTGCTCTTGTGCGAGGGGGAGGGGCATTAACAGTCTTTTAATGGAAATCTAATGGCATATCTGCACTCCACCTAGGTAGGCAGTCAGCTAATGCACTAAAAATAGTAGCATTAGAGTCTGTGTTTCCACACCCCACCACCACCACATTTCTGTACTTTCCCCATCATTAAGAGATCAGTTTATTCCTCTCTAGAAAACTCACTTTATCCAAGACATTCCCCTTTATTATGTCCTTATTTCCCTTCATCAGTTCCACGCATCTCTCCGTTGTCTACTTCTTGGTTCTCTCCCAGAGCTCACTGAAGTCAGTGGATAAAGTCTCATTGCCTTCAACAGGCTTTAGATCAGACCCTTTGCAATGGGGCTGGAGCATGAGCTCGCTAACCCTCTAGATGTAGAGGAGTTGACAGCCCTGCTGTTGTTGTCTTATTTCTACGCTCAGTTTGTGGGCTTGAACCAGAGGCTATAGATGACTTGTTTTGAAGCTGTTTGAATGTTTATTTCTCAGTCTTCTAATAGGTCATTATTTGATATTAGTCATGTGAAAACTAACAAATGACACTCATTAGTGAAGCAGCAGCTGCAGCCACTTCAGTCAACAGTTAAGAGCCAGGAACTGTTTGGCTTTACAGTATGTTGCAAGAACAGTCTCTCTCCCCATCCCACACATCAGACTCAGTGAACTTTTAATTCTATCAAGAGTGGCTGCCTACACAATCTTTGCTGTTGATGTCAATACACCCACTCTGGCAGAGTGTCAAGGAGCATTCTCCAGATTAACTGCCAAGAAAGGAGATGGTGTATCCAGTCTGGGACACAGCAAAGAAGAGGGCGAAATGACCAAACTCTGGTATGTCTTTGAATGACCAACATTAGACCTTGGACATACTCTCGTGGAAGGATTATGAAGCCAGACAGAAGTATCTAGACTGAGTCCAGCTGAATATTCAAAAGGCTGCTACAAAACACAAATACAAATTGATGTTGCTTTTACACAGTGCTGCCAGGATCAAACATTAACTTTCCTTCACTCCACTAGAGATATTCTATTGAACTTGTGAAAGGGTAGCTCTCCTAATATGGCATTTTGAAGCATGCTGGAAAATACCAGACACAAAGACATTCTCTGCAGGATAAGGAAAAAGATTTTTAAATATGTGAAACGCAAGTCACCACTTCTATCCCTACTGCACTATCAAGAAGATTAAGGGAATATAGCATGGCCAATGAAGTTTTTTCCCCTATCCCCTAGATATCAATGGTTTTTGTTTCAAATTGAGACTGAACAAAAATTAACAGATGTACAAGATATGGAACACTCTCAGTCAGCCAAAAGATGAACTGGAATACCCAAAAAGCCTCATCCATTTCTATCTTCCACAATATGTAAGTGCTGGAAATTCTAGACGCTCTAGCCAAGATTTTCAAAAGCAACTAGCTATTTTAGATGATCAACTGAAATACCCTAAAAGGTGTCCGATTTTCATAAACAGCTAAGCAGCTACCTTCTCAAAATTAGGCCTGCCCTATTAAGACATACATATACACACACACACCCACACACACACGATTTTAAAACATCCAGAAACTATATAAATTGGGGAGCATTAAAACCAATATAAAGTTGGAATTGCATCTTAACCATTCAGGAAGCTTCTACTTCCCTGTGAAAGTATCAGACTACAGATTTCCTGGCAACTATTGATAAGACCTTTGGGGTTTTCCTTGAACAACGCATGCATACTCCTTTGCTGGGGATATACAGCCAATACCTTACGGAAGAAGTTAGCCATATTTGGTACTTTTTCCTACCTGTTGCTAGGCTCACTACTTTAACTTAGCGGATTCATTGCATTGTCAATACTTCGGGCAGCTGGTTGTACCAAGTGTGATAATCTTGTTATGGAAAAGACATATGAATGTGGAAGAGGGTATAAATTCAATAACTTTTACTATATAGCTGATTATTAAATACACTTTTTTTTAATTCAATGACTAACCTAAAAAAGTGTATTAGATACCTTGATTGTAACATACATGTAGCTGTACCACCCAACCACATCATTCTCTTGCATCAAGGTAGTTCTTACCATCTTTTTGCAGCATACAGACAATGGATAATGATCAATTTATTATAGGCTACTTGTGACTGCCATTTCTCGTGCTCCCTAAATAAAATTACATCATTTCGTACTTTTCACTGTGGAGAAGTGGGACTGGTCTCCCACCACCAGCATGTCCCCTTGTGGTCAGAGGTCACTCTGCAGCAACCTACCTGTGTTTCCCCTCTTCAGGGCCCTTTAAGAACTGCATACCACCAGTTCAAAGGTAATTTAAACACATTCCCTTTGTGGGATCCAATTTATTTAGTCCTTACACAGTCTGGCCTTAGTGCCCCAATCCCTGTTCAGTGTATATCTCTCTGGTAGGGAATCCCCAGCCCCCATTCCAGGAGCTTCCTCCTGTATTAGCAGGACAGTCCCAGTGCTCTTAGCTAGGGCAACTACCCTGATCTCAGGGTCTTTCTTGTAGGAACCTTTCTGCAGACACCGCCACAGCTTTCAGAACTTCCACCCCAGCTTCCTGCTGCCCTTTATAGGGGAATCAGCTATCCTCAGTCAGGCCACATCAAGATTAACACAGCACATGTGGCTCCTTCAGTAACCAGGTTTGGCCAGCCCCTGGCCAAAGGCCCGTAAGGAGCAAGCTCTCTTATACTAACATTTAACGTCTACATTTTATTCTCAGGAGAATTAGCCCTCTTAAAATTTCATTCTTTAAAACTAATGGCTAGAGGATGAGAAACCTTGTCTTTTGTAAATGAAAAGCTATCATTCCCTACTGTAGTATCAAAAATAAGAGCCTGTGGTTAAATAAACTCAGGGGATAACCATCTGGATATGGCTCTGTGTACATCACTGAACAAGTGGGAGGGATCCCTTGCAAGGAGAAAGGCTAGGGAAGTTTTACTTTTATAATGAAAGGAGTGGAAGTGTGTTGTTGTGCTTTAATCCTTGCCCCAACCACCCCTCCAGTCTCCCCTCAAAACTGACAGACAGACAATTTCATATTTCAGTCTTGGCATGAGCCAAAAGGGATCTACTGCTACTGCAGTTTGGCACCCTTCAACAAGCTTTCTGCAGCTCCAGTAAAAGGTCTATTTATGAGAGAGAGGAACAGCCACACGGAGGCAACTGGTTCAACAAAAAAGAACATTTCAACTCGAGGGGGCGAAATGGAAGAAGCATCTCCAAATGAGACCCCAGAGATTAAATCTTTATATGCAGTGTCCTTCTCTCCAAAAGTGGTGCCCCATAAATATAAACCTCCTAGACTGATCCCCACAATCATAACACTATATATTACAGCAGACCCTCTTATTCACAACACTACTAGAAAACCTCCTGCAATATACTAGATTTTGTGTATACTTCTAGTAGTTTGCCATGCCCCATCCAGACACAGCATCTTAAAAGAGTTCTCACTTGCCGGATGGAGAGTGCGTAAGGATTAAGATCTGAAAATTTCAGCTTGTGCACAGAGAAAACAGACTGATTTATCAGAAGAGAAGAATGGAGATGTGGAGCATATACAGTTGGCACTATTTGATTCCTAAATGGGTTATTTACCTATTCTAGTCTTGATTGTAAATAGATCATTGCACATGCATACTGCACTCAGAGTTGATTGTCTGCATGTGTTTATTTTGCTCTCTAATAAAAACATCAATAATTTAACAAGGTTAATGCCATACAGAATTGCAGAAAGGCAATGATGCAAGGCCAGAACCTTTTCAGGAAGATTATTATAAACCTCAACTCCAGAAAAAAAAATGCCTTTCAAAAGGGAAACTCTCAGAAAATTAGAGAGAAAGAAGGATCCGCTGGCATCCACAGACTTATTTAGGAGTGGAAGAGGGATGTAGTTCAGAAAGGAAAACAACAATATTTCTTTATCATTTTGCTAGTGTTGTGACCAGGGAGAGGGAAGGCAAGGTGTTTCTTTCACTATCAAGATTCTGCCTGATCTGAGTGGAATCAGTTTCACACTACTAGTCATGAAGTCCAAATTCTCACCTCTGACGCTTGGGGCTCCTGCAGACCACTGGGAGACCCACATGCATTGTGAAAGCAGGATTTGGCTCTTAGGGTGTAATTATAAGAAGACTCCATACACTACAGTGAAACGGCAGCAATCAGATCTTCACAGATACCGGCAATTCAGGTGTCTTATTGAAACATACATGCCTTAAAAAAAGGAAGAAACAAACTGGACACTTTGTACAACTAAGAAAATCCCTCTCGCTTTGAATTGCATTTGACAGAGTAATGTGAAATGGTCAGAACACTAAGACAGACTATAAAACTGATGTTCTACTTTTGTTTAAAAAAAAAAAGTAGAAGCAGAACACAGGATTGCAAACAGCAGTTCGGAGAAATAAATGGCCACTGAAGAGATTTCCTTCCCTCCCCCCCCCACTCATTAATTTTCTTTAATTTTGCTCTGCAGTTCAATGATCATTGTGAAATACATGCAGCTTTATCTAGAAACGACGGATGGGCCATAAAACGGTGTCTCTATCAAGACAGTAGGGAGTGCAGGTGGATCAAGCAGTAACACTTGAAATAATTAAGTCTTCCTTGTTTTCATATGCAAGAGAATTGGGACACTTTCCTATCAACTAAGATATTTAACCAAGTGTCAAGCCTGCCTTGAAAGTCTGACTGATGCACACCTGGGTTGCTTTCCAAAAACTCATAAGAAAAAAACCAAACACACTTTGATGCACTTCCAGTCCAGCAATAAGGATGTTTTAACAAACAGGATTCACAAGGTGGAACCAGGTCATCTGGTTACAAATGGCTTCAGTTTAGCATTCTTTTGCCTCCACACCAGCTTACAAGGGATGATGCCAGCCAAGTATAGGTCCTACATTAATAAGCAAACCCAAAATTATATGTTCAGCCTTTGCTTACTCTAGTTATCCTTCATTTATTAAACAGGCAAAACTTCTGGTCATTAATTGAGGCAGAGGAGATAGTATGGGCAGCCAAGCACAGTGGTTCTGAACCAGGAGTACATGTACCCCTGGGGGTATGCAGAGATCTTCCAGGGGGTATATCATCTCACCTAGATATTTGCCTAGTTTTACAACAGGTTACATAAAATGCACTAGCGAAGTCAGTACAAACTAACATTTCATACAGACAGTGACTTGTTTATACAGCTCTATATACTATAAACTGAAATGTAAGGACAATATTTATATTCTAATTGATTTTATAATTATATGGTAAAAGTGAGAAAGGGAGCAATTTTTCAGTACTAGTGTGCTGTGATACTTTTTTATTTCTATGTCTGATTTTGTAAGCAAGTAATTTTTAAGCAAGGTGAAACTTGGGAGTACAGAGGATAAATCATACTCCTGAACGGGGTACAGTAGTCTGGAAAGGTTGGACCTAGCAGCACAGTTACAGTAACCTATTTACTGCACCACAAGATGAGCAGGAAAGACAGAGGTGAGCAGTAAGGCCAAAGCAAGATCACTCAAGGCTGGGAAAGACTTGGACTGGAGATAAGGCCATGAAGGCCTGAGGCACTAGCTTAGATGCAAAGAAACTATGGGCCAGTAGCCAAGTATCTTTCCCAGACCTGAAGAAGAGCTCTGTATGGCTTGAAAGCTTGTCTCTCTCACCAACAGAAGTTGGTCCAGTAAGAGATGCCTCTCTGTCTCTCTAAGATGAAGATGAGAAAGTTTGGGAACATGAAGAGAAGGCTGTGGGGACCCAAGTGTAGCAATGATGTCAGAAGAACCAGCTTTCATACAATTCAGTCATTGGTGCTAGTTTCAGCACTCACCTCACCCAGAAACTAGCAAAACCTCTCCATTTGTGACCATTTGCAGCACTATGGATCTACTCTCCCCCACATCCAGGGCAAAAGCATCCCATCAAAAGCTCTTGGGAGGAGAATGCCCTCTCTTGTGTTTGAAAAGCACGACGCATGTAGATGTTTCCAAAACCAAACAACAGTACCAAGCAACTAGTTACTGATGTTTGATTTTATGCACTATTTTCCCTCTCCTATTTTTTATTTGAAAGCTTTGTTTTCGTCACTGGGTTTAGTATTGTTTTAATCTCATTCAACATCTTAGATGTTAATCAGACACTTTAGAAAATAAGTGAAAGTAAGTACAGTCAGTTTCTAAAAAGGTTTGTTTTTACGAAGAAAATTTCTGCAGGCCTTTAAGGCCACGATAAGGACTAGGCTGTTTTTAGATATTTTACATGCATGTATACACATACCCACACAAAACTCCTCATATTTTGGTCCAAAGTTACCTAACAGTGACCCTTTAGCAGAGTGGGGTTTGGTGATGTTTAATTGTGCTAAAACTATCACAGGATCCAGCGATCCAGTTCATAATGCTTCATGAAAAAGTTAAATGTTGAGATTGACCTCAACTTACATCTTCAGAACTTCCGTATATATTTAAAAATATTTTTAAGTCAATGGGAACATTTATTTTTGCTATCTTCTAAATAAGGATATTAAAGTGTATTTCATGATTAACTTTATACATGAAGGAAAGTAACATCTGCACAAACTAGCAACTTATTAAATGAGGCAGATTGAAATAGCTTACTACAGTACTTTATGGGTTAACAGACCATTTGAAAGAGCAGGTCAAAACCAGTGTAGGCAGTACCTATCTCGCCTGCCTTAAGAAACTTCAACACAGCCAAATTTACTGTAATGGTTACAACGGGGAATTTAATTGTATAATTCAGTATTTTCCATAACCTTTCCATCTGAGAGAAAAGGGGTAGTAGTGGAACTCAATTCAGACGTACTGAAACAGGCCAAGCATTCCTGATTGTGTTATCACTGCTTAATGCAACATCCTATTCAGAGGCAAAAGGAGTAATTCTTACTAACAGTGTGCGACAAACCAGCCTGTACAAATGGTTCAAACCTTCTGCAGCAAATGTCCTACAAGAAAACAAAATATTTGGCATTGCTATGAACTGCAACAACCAGGAGCAGATAAGCTCTTAATTTAAAAGGAGTTGAAATATGAACATTTCCTTAAAAAGTGAGGGGAAAAATATAAACATTCTAAATAAAAGGCTTTTCAATTTTTTTTCCTTACAAGCTGTCAGCTGCACTTTAAGTATAGGTCCCTGCCAGCTGCCCATGAAGACACTAATTTGATTATTCTGAATGTGATGGTTGGATTTCATGCAGATTACCCCTTACAGCCCTTCTGAAGAGGAAAGAAGTTTTTAACCTGTTAAATCTGAGCTTTCTCAAATGATTTCTTTTGCCTTATATATGCCATCATTCCTTAAACATGCATCCCTTGTCTTGGCATACAGACATCTGGTTAAAGACGGGTAGAAGAGGTGGAATAGATTTGTTGAGACCATCACACTTTACAGTAAGGGCCTGTCTTCACTGCACTTTCAATGGGATGGGGATGAACCAACTACACAGATCCCTGTGGTATCACAGACTATCTCATGGCATATTTTGAAATTCTGCTCTTGAGCCATGCTAGTGGCATGGGAAATATTTAAAAGCAAGGTTATTTCAAATCAGGATTTTCCATCAGCTTGATTCTAGAAGACCTGGTCATGAGTCCTATACTGTTATTAAGGAATAATGGGCCAATTACAAAGAGAAAACTGTTTTCGGGTATTCTTTTATTTGAAAGTGAGACACATTAGCTGTTCAAACACAACTGCACCTCATAGCCAATGCAGCACCATTTTTCTAAACCATGAGTCTTCATTCAAGAACAATAGCTCTTCCAAAATACAACAGCCACTGAATTTTGTTTTCCTGTTCTGCCAGTTAATTATAATATTTGTCTGTGTAGCTTGTTAGAAAAGGGTCAGGCAGATTGGATTGTTAAAGTTTGTAAGATGCATTAAAATGAGGACAAAGCTAGCCTTGTAGTTCATTGAGCATGTTTTGGGATGTTGATATAACCACTATTTTATTCTTCACTATAAATCACTAATCATTTGAGTACTTTGACAGTAATATCACCGCATGATACTTAATCTTCACTTTTGTCCTTCAGAAAGCAAATACTATTAAAACATGGCCCTTTACCGCCTGTCCATTAACACTAATTTCCTTACATGTCACTGTGCTAATATTGTCTGAACTCAATATATTTCTTCATGGTACAACAGAAATGAAAAAAAGAAAGGAGTACTTGTGGCACCTTAGAGACTAAATTTATTTGAGCATAAGCTTTGTGAGCTACAGCTCACTTCATCGGATGAATCCAGTGCATCCGATGAAGTGAGCTGTAGCTCACGAAAGCTTATGCTCAAATAAATTTGTTAGTCTCTAAGGTGCCACAAGTACTCCTTTTCTTTTTTGAGAATTCAGACTAACACGGCTGCTACTCTGAAACAGAAATGAAAACTTCTCACTTTGTACTGCATACACCAGTAAAATAAGCAAATTTTGTTGTATGCTTCCTCTGTCGAACCATCAGGGATGCAATCTATGCCACAGCATTCAAGTCTGACCTCTCTACATGGGGGAAGATTCTTTAACTGGTTAAAACCAGTTCAGCTAAAGTGGTCTGAACTGTCACCCAGTTTGAAGAGCCTTAAGGTAGTCTGACCTGTTCTTACTGAACCAGTTGAAAGGGCAAATTGTGGCCACATTCATACAGACACCATGGTCACCAGCAAGGATTGAACCTAGGACCTTCTGCACAAAAGCATACGCCCATATCACTTTAGCTGAAGGAGTACTCCTTTTGCAACAGGTCACTGGGGCCAGCCACTAAAGAAAGCATGGTCACACACTAAGCCAGTACACATTACTACACTAGATCTAGGATTTCAGTTTGGGCCCCCAGATACAATTTTAAGGCACAAAGAACACCTTTGGAACATTTGGGGGTTATTGACTTGCTAAATAAAAGCTGAAAAACACAGTTTCCCACATTAGCATCTTGTAGGTTTTTTGCATTGTTCTAAAGATGCTGATCTCTAGCTGTCAGCCACCTCTCTTCCCCCACTGTGAAGTAGAGCTCAAGAGATAACTGCTTTTCCATTAGAGCATAAGGTTTCGTGAGCTACAGCTCACTGAAGTGAGCTGTAGCTCACGAAAGCTTATGCTCTAATAAATTTGTTAGTCTCTAAGGTGCCACAAGTACTCCTTTTCTTTTTGCGAATACAGACTAACACGGCTGCTACTCTGAAACCTGCTTTTCCATGTTTCTGAATCTCTGATACCCTTCAAGGTGGAAAGCATTATAGAAGCTAGATATATTTATGCTACAGTTACCATTTGGACAGCCAGTTTCTACGTTACCATACTATCAAGGCATAACAAATGCCAGTTTTTAGCAGGATGCCTCATTCAGGCCTGTTTAGTATGCTAGATTGTCCATTAACATACCATTCCTACTTTTATAGCAACAGATTGGTGGGAATAAGTACTCTTTCTTTAAAACACAAGAGCTAGAGAAAGCTTCCAGCTAGAAACTCTGCAATGATATATTCTAATAAAGGTCTTTGTTCAGTGCTAGAAGAAAGTTACTTTAACATTGCCAAAATGACAAGCACAACCCAGAACAACAATATAACAAGTATCCACAGCAGCAAGCAGGATTCCTGCTTGAACATTAAAAGCTTAGATATCAGCCCTATAATAGCACATATTAAGATTACTATTTCATAGTTGTACAAAATTAATCCATCAGTTGAATATATTTAAAACAAAGTAAAATTGGAGCTGTCTAATCCTGAAACGTAAGTGATTTTAAATGTAGGTGTCGTTTAATTAAAAATTTATAACAGCAACTTTCTTAATGCTTGCATGAATACACAAACTATGCAAAAGGTCTGATAGCAACAGAGTATAATAGAGAACAACAGAAGAGCAGTGAACCACTACATCACCAAAGCAGCATATTCAACACTTTAACGTTGAAGTCAAAGCAAATTTCTATACTGAATGGGTTAGTTATAAAACCTACTCCACCCTCCTGAAAGCTTTTAGAGCACTCGTAACAAAAGGCAGCCACTGACAAATGCATACATTGTCCTGCATGAATTATAGGGCAGAGCCTACAAGCATCTGCATTACTAATGCAGCTTTTGACTAAGTCCACTTGATCTAGGGTTCATCTTTTCCTCTCAAGAATTCTATTCTCCAGAACATTCACTAGAATCTTAGCCAGCATCTTCATATCAGCACTGAGAGACATAGGATAGTAGCTGTCTGGAGTTCTCCAGTTACTTTGAAAAACAAAATCACAAGATCTTTATCATCAATTCAGCCTCTGTCAACAGCCAGAATTCCAAATACAACCAAAAGAATAAAAACTAAAAGATCTCCAGTCTATGTGTACAAAACTCAATCTCCACAAAATACTTGTGGTCAAAGTGGCTGTAGCCTTAACCTAAGCAATGAACTGTGTCATCAAGCCACTAACTGAAATAGTCACCAATAAACTTGCAGCACTACCTTTGCCATAAAGCTAGGCTGGAGTACTCCTCCCAGTATGTTCAGTAGAGAATGATCCTGCAGTAGTGGAGGGATGCAGAAAAAATAATCTACCATTAAAGTTCTTGGTCTAATTTCTGGGACTCCATTTATTCATATCAGGAAAGAGATTTAATTCCTTGACAAACAAAACTTATTTTACCTATTCAGTCTTTTTCCAAGTTGGGACATTAAATATCCTCCTTAAACAGAACCACAGAGCATTACATTTGTCATAAATATAAAGGGAAGGGTAAACACCTTTAAAATCCCTCCTGGCCAGAGGAAAAACCCTTTCACCTGTAAAGGGTTAAGAAGCGAGGATAACCTCACTGGCACCTGACCAAAATGACCAATGAAGAGACAAGATACTTTCAAAAGCTGGAGGAGGGAGAAACAAAGCCTCTCTGTCTGTGTGATGCTTTTGCCTGGGACAGAACAGGAATGGAGTCTTAGAACTTAGTAAGTAATTAGCTAGCTATGCATTAGATTCTAATTCCTTTAATGGCTGAGAAAATAAGCTGTGCTGAATGGAATGTAGATTCCTGTTTGTGTGTCTTTTTGTAACTTAAGGTTTTGCCTAGAGGGATTCTCTATGTTTTGAATCTAATTACCCTGTAATTTTACATCCTGATTTTACAGAGGTGATTCTTTTTTACTTTTTCTTCTATTAAAATTCTTTTTAAGAATCTGATTGCTTTTTCATTGTTCTTAAGATCTAAGGATTTGGGTCTGTGTTCACCTATGCAAATTGGTGAGGATTTTTTAATCAAACCTTCCCCAGGAAAGGGGGTGTAAGATTTGGGAGGATTTTGGGGGGAAAGACGTTTCCAAACAGGCTCTTTCCCAATTATATACCTGTTAGACGTTTGGTGGTGGCAGCGATAAAGTCCAAGGGCAAAAGGTAAAATAGTTTGTACCTTGGGGAAGTTTTAACCTAAGCTAATAAAAGTAAACTTAGGAGGTTTTCATGCAGGTCCCCACATCTGTACCCTAGAGTTCAGAGTGGGGAAGGAACCTTGACATGATGGCAGAGCGGTGGGATTAACTTGAAATTATTTTGAGATCAATTTGAGATTTTTTGAACCAGAAGCACAGGTTTGAAAAGGAAATTTTTTTTTCCTTTGGGCTGCTGGAAAGCAGGTTTTAAACTGAAAGCAGTTAAAGTTTTTTTTTTTTTCCCCTCTCTGCTTTGGGGCCAGAGCAGAGACAAAAGGGAATTGTCTTTTGTGAGCTGGAATTTTCTCTACCTAAAGGCAGGGTAGTTAACCTCCTCCAGGAAAATTCACCAATCTTCACAGACCTGAAGGTCTGTGGGGTTTTTTTTTTTTGGGGGGGGGGGGGGGGGAGTGGGTTTGTTTTTTTGTTTTTTTACTTAAGAGCAACTTGAGGGGTTTTCTGCCTATTTGCCTGGAGACAAAGGTGTTAGGGGTTGTTTTGTTTTAGGATTTTTCTGTAGGGTGACAATCACTATCAGAGAATATAGGTATCATATTACAGCACAGCAAAATTTTACAAGCCAAGTTTTTTTTTGTTTGTTTGTTTTATTTCTAACTCTCAGGTGTAAAGTAAGGTAAAAACAAAGAGGCAAAGATGACAGAAACCAAGACAACACAAATTGGAGTTGGCCAGACTGGAGGCAGCGAAAGAGGCAAAAAAAGCCCTAGCAGCTGCCCACAGGAGAGAAATGGAGGCAAAGGACAGAGAAATGGAGGCAGCAAAAAGAGGCAGGGAAAAAAAACCAAGAGGCTGCCCACAAGAGCGCTATGGAGGTAGAAAAGACCGAGAGGCTGCCCACAGGAGAGCTATGGAGGCAAGGGCCAAAAGAACTGGAGGAGAAGGAAAAGATAGGAAGCATGTGGAGGAGGGAGAAGGAAAAAGAGAGGGAAGCATGCACTGGAGATGGAGAAGGCAAAGGCTCAGCAGAACATACCACAAACCTTAGCAATCCTTCTCCAGGTTACCACTTCCCATCCCAGAAAGGTTCCCCATCTACAAGGCAGGCGATGATACCAAGGCCTTCTTAGAAAACTTCAAAAGGGCCTGCCTTGGGTACAGCATCTCTACAGACCAATACATGGTAGAGCTGAGGCCGCAGCTCAGTGGACCCTTAGCTGAGGTGGCGGCTGAAATGCCTAAGGAACAAATGAACCAGTATGAACTGTTTAAAACCAAGGCGAGAGTCAGAATGGGGCTAACACCCGCCCCAGTGACCTGAGTGGCAAGCATGGAAAGATCCTTCAGCATTTGCTGGGATGAACAGACAAACGGTATTATGCTAGGACAATCTGGGAGGCATGCCTTCTGCAAGAAAATTGTTGTTGGATAGGCTTTTTGGTTGGGGGAAGTAGAGTAAGGGAATGGGGTGGGAGGATGGAAGGAATTTCTCTTTGTGCTAACAGAAGAAAAATCCGGTGACAGGCTGGAGATTACTGGTTATAAAAGCAGCATGTGGAGGGGAGAGTCAGAACAGAAAACAAGAAACATGAACACTGAATTTTAACAATATACTCAAATCTTTCTACAAGTATATTATTATTTTCAATACTACTACTTCGCCCTTATGTAATGCTTTATCAAAGTACATTACAAAATAACTAACTATCCTTACCACCCCTTTATGGAAATAGGCAAGGAAATATTTTCCATACAGCAAAAGTGACTTGCCCAAGAGCACGTAGGAAGCCAGAGGAAGAATCAGGAATGGAATTTAGAAGTCCCTGGTACAAACCCTGACCTAAGGCTGCTGGATCATGCTGCTTCTCTGAATATCTTTACAAAGGGTGGAAGAAGAAGATATATAGGCTGTCAAAGCTGTCATGATTCTGTCACCAGCCTAGTAAGGCATGCTCAACCATAACCAGTCTCTAAGGTGCCACAAGTACTCCTTTTCTTTTTGCATAACCAGGATGTATACACAAATTGCTATTTTCATTAAAATTAGCAGAAGGTAAGACACAAACGTAAAGAGTTTAGTTTTTAAAAAAGAGGTTGTGTTCCAAGGTGTTCTTGATGATAAAAAAAAGTGAAATGTGATTTTTAAATCCACATGATCAAGATTTTAAGACGTGCTCACAAAGCAGCTCCACCACTGAGAATAACAAAGAAACCTCCCAGCACCACCCTAGAGACAAGAGAGGGAGCGGAGCACTTTTAAATGTCGGCCCTTAAAATAGATGTTTATAAGAGCTTTGTTGCATTGAAAACTTCTAACAAGAGCATTTGTCATAGGTGCTTCATGTAACTTTCCTAGTGAAGATAAGAAATTCTGCCACTCATTTGAATGTTTAAGATAGAACTTTTTAATAGCAAGGAGAAGCATGCAGAAGTGTTGTACAATTATAATTTATTGGACTAAATTTATCCCCATGTAACACCATGTATCATCTATCATGTAAATCCACTGCCTCCAATTAATTTAGTCCATCACCATAAAGTAACTCAAAAGGATTTAAAAATAAAACTAAATATCACAAGTTTCTCAACTACTACGTCCCCATTCGTGATTCTCAATAAGTTATTAGCAGATTAAGAATTGAAATCCTTTGAAGTCACTTTCAGATAATGTACTCCATAGTCAACATTGATTGTCGCTCTCTTACATCTACTAGTCATTATTTTTAAATGAACTACACAACCAGGGTCAATAATTACCGCCTCATGACAAGTCCATGAAATCTTTGAATTAGACAAGGGATCCAGCTACCAGGGTACTGACAATGCTCTCACAAATCAGTTTTCTACAGCATTTAAAAAAAAAAAAGGATCAGGCTGTGTCTTAGGTTTGTGCTACCAGCTGCAGGGATTAAAAAAAAAGTGATCTTAAAACAATATTTTGAATAGTTGGGTGTTTATAAGGGACATAATACAAAGAACACAATAGAGACACAGACATAGGGAATAGCTGCAGTGGTCTGGAAGGCAACTTGAAGTAGCATATAAATGAACTGAAACATCAACTAGCTGATATAAGAAGTCTAAGTCTCAACAAACACCAGCACTCTGAGGAAATCACAATATGCACATTACCATAGCCAAAATTGTGCCCCCAACCCCACCCATGCATAAAGAATAAAACTATAATTCAAAGCGGAAGATAAGAACATAACAATGACCATACTGGGTCAGACCAAAGGTTCATCTAGCCCAGTATCCCGTCTTCTGACAGTGGTCAAAGCCAGATACCCCAGAGGGAATGACCAGAACAGGTAATCATCAAGTGATCCGTTCCCTCTCGCCCATTCCCAGCTTCTGGCATACAGAGGCTAGGGACACCATCCCTGCCCATCCTGGCTAATAGCCATTGATGGACCTATCTTCCATGAACTTATCTAGTTCTTTTTTGAATCCTGTTGTAGTCTTGGCCTTCAGAACATCCTCTGGAGAAGAGTTACACAGGTTGACTAACTGCATTGTGTGAAGAAATACTTCCGTTTGTTTGTTTTAAACCCGTTATTAATTTCATTTGGTGACCCCTAGTTCCTGTGTTAAGGAACTATTATTTACGCCTTCTCATATTTACTTTCTCCACACCAGTCATTTTATAGACCTCAATCATATCCCCTCCCTTAGTCATCTCTTTTCCAACCTGAAAAGTCCATTTTATTAATCTCTCCTCATACAGAAGCTATTCTATTCCCCTAATCATTTTTGTTGCCCTTTTCTGAATCTTTTCCAATTCCAATATATCTTTTTTTAAGATGGGGCAACCACATCTGCAAGCCGTATTCAAGGTATGGATTTATATACAGGCAATGATGTTTTCTGTGTTATCATCTATCCCTTTCTTACTGATTTCCAACATCCTGTTTGCTTTTTTGACTGCTGCTGCACATTGAGTGGATGTTTTCAAAAAACTATCCACAATGACAACAAGATCTCTTTCTTGAGTGGTAACCGCTAATTTAGACCCATCATTTATATGTATTGTGACAGGGTTGGGCCAGATGGCTATAGGAGAGTAATAGAAGGCAGATATATTAGCCCCAGGCTAAGTAGGTCCCTTTTCCCTGGATAAGGTAACAGGGAAGGTTCCTGAACAACCAGGAACCTTCTGGAGACAATTAAGGCAGGCTGATTAGAACACCTGCAGCCAATCAAGAAGCTGCTAGAATCAATTAAGGCAGGCTAATCAGGGCACCTGGGTTTTAAAAAGGAGCTCACTTCAGTTTGTGGTGTGCATGTGAGGAGCGGGGAGCAAGAGACACTAGGAGCTGAGAGTGAAAACATGGACTGTTGGAGGACTGAGGTGTACAAGCATTATCAGACACCAGGAGGAAGGTCCTATGGTGAGGATAAAGTAGGTGTTGGGAGGAGGCCATGGAGAAGTAGCCCAGGGAGTTGTAGCTGTCGCACAGCTGTTCCAGGAGGCACTCTAGACAGCTGCATTCCACAGGGCCCTGGGCTGGAACCCGGAGTAGAGGGCGGGCCTGGGTTCTCCCCAAATCCTCCCAACTGCTGGTCAGACACAGGAGTCGTCGACCTGGACTCTGGGTTCAGAAAAATGGCCAAGCTGAGGACTGCCATGAAGCTCCAAGGCGAACAAATTTGCCAGTAAGCGTAAGACCTACCAAGGTAGAGCAGGAACTTTGTCACAGTATAGTTGGGATTATGTTTTCCAATGTGCATTACTGTGCATTTATCAACATCAAATTTCATCTACCATTTTGTTGCCCAGTCACCCAGTTTTGTAAGAGCCTTTTGTAGCTCTTCACAGCCTGTCTGGGACTTAACTATCTCTAGTAGAACCTCAGCGGACATAAACTGTCATAACTCTACTGCAGTCAATGGAGCTACGACAATTTACACCAGCTGAAGATCTGCCCAAGAATCTTTCTATTTAAAGACCCCACACTTCAGGAAGGGGAGGATTACCTCAGTAGAAGATTTTGATTTTTTTAAAAATTTTCTACTGGAAAGTAATTAATTCAACGCCCTTCCTTTGGTTTCTCTTTCTTTTAGCTGTACCTTAAGAATATATACATCAAGGAAAGATAACTTTTAAGAAAGAGGAATTTAAAAAAAAAAAAACCCAAAACCAAACCTGAGTTCAGGGCACTATTTCTCTTCTGGAAAGTTGATTTCCTCAAGCACACCTAAAGCAGAGTTGTAACTCCTTACTTTGTCACAGGAATTAGTGAGGTCTTCAATTACTACAGGAGAATATAGAACCCTGAACTCTGATCCTGGCAGGTAATGCCTTTCACTCCAACTAGGAAGATGCAGACATAAAAATATGATTTTTGCCCAGAGATGATGATTGGGGGGGGGGCGCGACCAAACAGGTAAGAGCACCTATTAAAAAAAAAAAAAGACAGCTCTTAAAAATACCACCTGTAAAAAGGGTATAAAATATTCTCCTCCTTGAGAGGGTAGTTTGTTGAGCTTCATTAAAGCAGAATTATTTTTCTTTGAAAATGAAAAGCATGGGTATTAACGAATGTTTGTAAAGCTCTTTGATCAGAAAATTCTGAGATTCACGGATGAAAGGTTCTATAGAAGTGCAAAGCATTATTCTACTTTAATTAAAGCTGTTTCAAACTATCACCCAAGAGACAAGCAAGATGGGTTGCCCAATAAAGAACAGCTTTTAAACAAAAGGTCAAACAAAACTGCAATGGAAAATACAATGGAACATTTTAAAAGAGTCACCCCAGTGATCTTTAATGCAGGCACCACTGTACTAGAGGACTTTATAAGTTCTTATAAATTCATACAAAGAACTTTTAGTGTTACCTAAATTTGCTTTGTTCTACTTTAATCACATGTTCCTCAAACACTGTTTTTCTTAGCTTTCCAGCACTGGATGAACACATTATTAAAGTAGAACAAAGCAAATTTAGCTAACACTAAATTAAGTTGTGTGTGTGAATTCCCCTAAGTATTAAAGAAACTGTAAATCAGATGGAAAAATAAAACGCAAACATAGCACCTTACAAAGAAGGAAAACCACATAACAACTAGAGCTGGGTGGAGAAAGGTAATCTCATTTCACAAAGGATATTTCAGAATTCAATTTTATTCAACTTTTGAATGGAAACCGGACGTCCTGAAGTTCTCTGTGAAAGGGGATGGAGCTCTGGTTCCAGGGCAGTTTGCCTGGTGGGCTGCCCCAGAGCTGGGGCCCTTCAAAGCCGTGGGCTGCCAAGGAGCTGTGAACCTGGGAGCCAACTATTCAAACGTGGACCACACTGAAAAAGTTTGAGCGCCCCTGCCGTAATGGATTTTGACAATACATTTTGAGGGAGAGGTATTGTCTATTTAGTGGATTGACCACAGGAATGGGAGACAGGAATTTCTGAGTTCTAGTTCTGGCTCTGATCCCAACTTCCTGAGGATTTACATAGGGTAAGAAAACAAGGAGTCCAGTGGCACCTTAAAGACTAACAGATTTATTTGAGCACAAGTTTCGTGGTAAAACCTCACTTCTTCAGATGCATGTTGTTTTTGAGGATACAGACTAACACGGCTACCCCCGATACTTGACACCATGCATAGGGTAAAACAGTATGTTTTACCAACTATAGCATAGATAGGGTAAGTCGTAGTTTAAACACATTAACTGGTTGAAGTGAACACCATGCTCCCCATAGCATGGCCTTGACCAGTTAACCTTTCTCTCGCACACACTTTTATGATAGTCCAAGCAGGCTCTTACAGGGCTTGATCAAATCACTTAGCTTGCCTTACTTCCCTAAAATGGGGATATTAATGAACCTACCTCACAGGGGCAATACGTGGGATTAGTTAGTGCTTGAAAAGTGTTCAGATGGAGAGAGCTACCAGTATTAGATATTTACTCTAGTACAAAAACAAAATATGAAGAGATTAAACACACAGTGTAGGTATAAAATAAAGTGAAATCTTCTTAGTGATTCAGGAAGGGGAGGTACGGCTGGTGCATGGAACTTTATTACAACTTGTTCTCCTGCTCAAAGAGCAAACAATCCGCTCCTCTTTAACCTGATGAAAGATTATTTCAAACTTCAGTGGATTAATCTATGGTTGACAGGACTGCCTGCATCACTGATTAAATTAAAGGATGTTGTAAAAGCTTTTTATTTTTTGATGAAGTGTCCAATAGAAAAACCAAGAAAGGATAGAATGTCCATTTTGGATTTAAAGTTTTAAAAAGCAAAGCCTAACAGTCTCCAAACTGTATTATAACCAGCTTTATTTTATTCAGTTCTGATGCTTGGTCACCAAGGTGAAGCTACCTCTAGGTGAGTAATACACAAGTATTCTCCCCCTTTCCCCCCCCACCAAGAGATTTAGATAATAGAGCAAAACTCTTACATTTCAGTTTCACTTTAAAAAAAAAAAAACACATACTTACAGATTATACTGAAATAGACTAATCAGTGTCCAATGCCACCTGCACTTGCTCATAAATATTTTATACAAAAATTGTTCTTCTTCCAAAAAGTGTGTGCTACTATCCACCTCAAATCTTTTTTTCCTTTTAAAAAAGTAGAATCATTTGCACTCTAAATTACTGCACACATAGCACTGACATATTTGTCATATAAAAATATACAATATATATAGAGATCAAATTCTGCCCCTATATACTAATCAGGCAACCCCATTGACAATAATGGTTTTCCCACAAAGAAAAGGAGTACTTGTGGCACCTTAGAGACTAACAAATTTATTAGAGCATAAGCTTTCGTGAGCTACAGCTCACTTCATCGGATGCATTTCACTGGTTTTCCCACTGAGTAAGCCAGGGCAAAATGTAACTCAAGATGTCTAATTTTCACAAATTGAAAATTACCTTTAAAAAAAAAAAACCACCAGTAATTTGTTCATCCACAACTACTACAAAACTAGGAAAGAGGCTCCACATACAGGAAGAAAGAGAATAGTGTAAAGCAGTGGTTCTCAAAGCCGGTACGTTGCTTGATCAGGGAAAGCCCCTGGCAGGCTGGACCAGTTTGTTTACCTCCCGCATCAGCAGGTTCGGCCGATCACGGCTCCCATTGGCCGCGGTTCACCGCTCCAGGCCAATGGGGGCTGCGGGAAGTGGCGTGACACAAGGGATGTGTTGGCCACCCTTCCCGCAGTCCCCATTGGCCTGGAGTGGCAAACCGCGGCCAGTGGGAGCCGCGATCAGCCAAACCTGCAGATGCAGCAGGTAAACAAAACGGTCCAGTCCACCACAGGCTTTCCCTGAACAAGCAGCGGACTGGCTTTGCAAACCACTGGTGTGAAGGACATGTTTTAAAATAAAGGAAGTTAACAGCTACAAGAAGCTACAAATAAAAATGAGCAGCACTGAATTAGTCACTAACTTTTTATCTAGGGGTCCCAGAGTTTAAATAGGAAAGGTCACTGAAAAAATTCAGCTAATATGGTCTTTGCTCAACAGTGATTCTTAACTACACAAGAGCCTCCTAATGAGATTTGCCTCCTTGTGTGTTTTTATTCTTCATCAGAAGAACAGAACTATTAACTTACATTTTTTCATATTTTACATTTATAATCATAATTCTGATTTAATGCCATTAAGAGGATTATCAAACTGCAGGATTAGTATTTTAAGGCTCTTTTATATCTGACGACAAGACATTCCATTTTTTTCAGTTCTCAAACATTTCCAAAAAGGTTGTTTTAAGGGTTTATTTATTTTTGTGAATTTAAAAAAAACCAAACACACACATTTACAGAACCATCTACATTTGTGTGATTAACAGTCAGAGAACAGAATTGCACAGGATGCACCCTCCCAGGCAGCGAGGTAGTAACCGAAAAAGAGTTGCTGCAGAATCATGAGAGAGAGAGACTGCTCCAGCCCAGTAGCTTCTTTGTAGGTTAGTGCAATTTGGAATTCACATATTTTACACTATAAACCTATTTTAAGAAATCACAGTGGTAAAGGAGAATGGGGGTGGAAGGAATCTCTTCGCTCTCAGTCTCTCATGAGCCAAGGTTACTGATGGTCAACTATTCTACAATACTCCCCATGGGTTATAGATACACACACAGTGTACCAAATCCTGATTCTCTGGCTCTCGCAAGCACTCCCACTGATTAACTATGGCCCACATGCGGTCATCCTCAGTCAAGCAAACTCCCCTTAACTTCAATCAGAGTATCGGCCATCCTTCCTTGTACAAATGCGTCCCTCGAATTGTAACTGTATTTGGTCATAGGTGGGTTAACTTCATTCACAGTTTGACTGAAAGAAAAGTCAAGGTTGTATTAAATGGATTATCTTTGTCCCGATTCCTACAGTTTTTGTAATTCTAGCTACACAATACCATGCGGTTCTAACAATTCCACTCCAAGCATGAAGGACCTGAAAACAGACTAGCAATAGCTATTGCAGCAGTTAACATGGATCATTGCTGCCAAAGGGTTTATGAATCACACAAGGTTATTCCTGCCTCACCTGGGGGTAGGGGTGGGGAGGGAGAAAAAACTAAACTGATATTCAATAAATGCAAGCCATACATCTCAAGATAGGACAGAGAAAACACAAGCAAAACTGGAGGTCATGTCTTCTTGAGCAAGCGTTCTCAAATTTGTTCCTAGCACTGACAGTAATTTAACAAGAAATTGTCTAGTGAATACCTTGTCTCCCATTCATTATTGGATGAGCCATGTCTCCTCTCATTCACATCCTTGTGGCAGCTATTGCAATGGCTTACATGAAAAAGTAATTGTAGAAAAGTATTTAATGGATTCTTAGCCTTTTAATGCGATTTGGCAGCTGGAAATGAGAAAAGCCAGCACCATATGACCAGCCAGCTCTCCATGGTCCACAGCCCACAATTTGGGAACCAACAGCCTGGTGGGCCAGGATTTCCCAAGTTCTGGCCCTGGCACCTGATCTACACTACTGAGTTGGTCAACCTAAGTCAACAACTTGGGTCAACCTAGTTGTGCATGTGTCTACACCAAAATTTCTCTCCTGGTGATGTAAGCAATCTCTGCTCTAGCCTCATTGTGGGACCTTGGGCAAGTTGCTGCTGTGCTTCTGTTTTCACATCTGAGACAGGGAAATAAACATACTTACTTATCTCACAGAGATGAGGTTAGGCTTAAAATAGTTAATGCTAATGCAGTGCTTTGAACACAGATGTTGCTGCAGAATTGCTAAAATAGTATCTAGATTTTGACACAGAACAGAGCTAAACTAGCTGCAGAATCACATGGGCCTGACACTTTCTAGTGATGGGACTTGTGCATATTATAGAGATCATCAATAAAAACTTGTGTGCATCAAATGCCTTTAAATTCCAATTCAGAGAGAGATCAATAGGAGGTTCAGAAAACATAACAAGGGATCTTGTGCTAACAGCAGCAGGGGGGAAAATAAATGAAAAACGTGTGTGGAGTTTTACAAGTACCAAACAGCCCTTTGTGCTTAAGGCAACATCCTCCTCACTTCTATCAGATTTACGTTCAGCCCTAATACGGAGATAATGAAATGCAAGCATGCAGCAATACTGTAGCCTTACCTCAGGAAGGGGAAGGAGGGAAGGAAAACTGAGAAACATTTCCCAAGATTGGTAAAAATGTGAGCTAAGGGGCCACCTGCCTTTCTGCTACTAGATTCTTCCCTCCCCATGTAAGAGACAAGAAAATTTCCATCCAGGGAATTTCTTTTGAACTATTGTGCTGGAGAGATGGACTTTGCCTTCCCTTCTCACCCTCCCGCCCCCCCCCACCCCACTTCAACAAACGAAGAGGCTCAGGGCTGGTCTACACTTACAGCGCTGCAGCAGCACCACTGTAGCATTTAGTGAAGATGCTGCTTATGCCAACAGGAGGGCTTCTCCTGTCCGCGTAAGTACTTCATCTCCCCGATAGGTGACAGCTATGTCAACAGGAGAAGCCTTCCAGTCAACACAGCGCTACCTACACCAGGGATTAGGCTGGTATAACTATGTCACTCAGGGGTATGGAAAAATCCATGACGCAGTTATACTGATATAAATTGGTAGCGTAGACCAGAGTTCTGCTGCCCAAAACAACAGAGGTGCCAAGATAAGTACAGACCTCAGGAGAATCACAGGTGAAAGAGGCATCTGAACAGACACACACATCCTTTGCTCCCCCTTCCCATGAAGCCAATCGAAAAGCCACCAATCTAATAACCCTAAAGCAAGGTAGGGCAAAGGCTCTTGCAATATAACCAGAGAGGATAAAGCTTTCCATAGCGATCATCTCACCTGTATAGAAAATTAACTTATTCTATCTTTAAATCCTTTCTACTCTATTTGTAGCTTCCATGATGAGCTAGCCCACAAATAAAGACCTGATTTCTTCCCCCCCCCCCCCACCACAGGTGTGTGAAGAGGCACAGAGGAACCAACAGGTAGGAAAACACAATTTAGACTATCATGTTCCAGTTAGTGTGCCAAAGAGGGCACAAATTCTGATCTGATGCCCCTAATAACTATATCAATAACTATGGGGCTACATAGAGAGATGAGTGGGGAGCGAGCACACACTTTGGCTCTACTTTAAAGCAGCAAATTGTTAGATCACCTAAAAATAGCATTCAAACTGGGACTTTGACAACATAAATTAAGGATGACCAGCCAGGAAAGAACACCAACAAAAACTCCAATAAAAAAAAATCAATAAATATTTAAGGCATAGGTAAATTAACAAGATATAAGGAAGTGTATAATCATGCAGCTGTATCCCTCCAGCTGTGCTAGAAAGTCTGAGGCTATGGCTACACTCCGAGGCTTTTCGCAACACAGCTGTGCCGCTACAGCCAAGCTGCTAAAAGGCACGCAGTGTAGCTGCTGTTTGTCAGCAAGAGAGAGCTCTCCTGCTGACAAAAAGAAAAGGAGTACTTGTGGCACCTTAGAGACTAACAAATAAGTAAATTTGTTGTACTTGTGGCACCTTAGAGACTAACAAATTTATTTGTTAGTCTCTAAGGTGCCACAAGTACTCCTTTCCCTTTTCCGGATACAGACTAACACAGCTGCTACTCTGAATCCTGCTAACAAACCGCTCATTCAGAGGGGTGGTGGTGTTTTTTTAAAACACCCCTGAATGACAAAAGTTTTGCCGACAAAGTGCCAGTGTAGACAAACCCCAAGTTTCTTAAAGTGGGGATAGATCTTCCAAGCCCATTCTTATGCAAATCTTGCAGTCACTCATGCAATAAGGACCAAAGAGGTCCATCAGTAGGCCTTCTTGTCTGAGGATTACTCACAAGAGTAAGGGTTTGCAAGCGCTGGCCTTTAAATATAACCCAGTAGCAGATCATTAACGTTTTACTCTTAAACAATATATCTATTTCCAAGTAATGTTCCTTTAGTTTTTAATTCAAAATGTGGAACATAAAATTCTCAGACTAGATTACTATAAACTCACAAAGATATATAAAACTCAAAACTACGGGTAACTAACCACTTTGTAACGTTAAAAATGCAAAACAGCACAATTAAAAACAGGAGCTCTCTACGAGGCACTCCTTACTGTTGCTTATCACAACATATAGTTTTAAGACAGGAATTAGATATTTTTTTCAAAAGTATGTTACAGACATGATTAGGCACAGATACTAAAATAATTCCAAATATCTTCCAACTGCAATTTGTTGTTTAGGTCAGAAATCTGAAATTTTCTGGTCCATTGTCATATGCCTTTATTATACAAGTTTTCAGTGCTTTTGAACAGTGCTAGTTTAAATGACGAGGTCTCCAAACAAAGAGGATAAAGCCAGCCCTGTGGAGGACCCAAATAAAGTATGATAGTTTAACTAGAAAATTAAATTTGTGGTAAAAAAAAAAAAAAAAATTCAAGAGTCTAAATCTCACTGAAAGCAAATCCGATATATCAGATTAGGGATCCTGTCTTTTTTAGTGGGTTTGTAAGTGCATATTTAATAGACTTCACAATGTGAAACCAAGATATGAACTTGGAATTTAGACAACATTCCAGACATCAAACTGATTTAGCTGTACTTATGATTCCTAATCTTTTGTATTGGTAGTATTAGAATTGTTAATCAGTCCTGGTTGCAGGTCAGGGCCAACATTCAACTGCTACCTGAAGTTAGTGAAAATCCTCAACTATAGAACGTAACAGTTACTAGTCAAATTAAATGCTAATGAAATCAGCTACACAGTTTGACCAGTCCTATTCAGTTTTTAGGTGTCATCAGGGGAAGTTAATAGACCTACCTACCAATCTAGGTTTGTTTATGGTATCCATCACTATACTACAAGTACTGTGGTTCACACCTTAGCATAAACTAAGCCAGGGGAGAAGACAAGATGCTGAAGAGGAAGCTCGGGGAACCAGTAGATATTGAACCAGTCTTCAGCACTTACTTTGCCTGAAGGTTAAAGTCCTCTATTGTCAAACATCTCCACGATCAGCAAATGGGGTGGGATGTTGAAGTTCAGAAACAATGCTTATTCATGAAAAACTGCTGCCCTGCCTGTCACCCAGAAAATGATATCATTTCTTCCTTATGAACCAAGAAAATACATGACTTTTAACACCTTGCCCCAACCCCCTCACCAGTATCCTAAGTAAGGTGGCAGAAGTGGTAGCAAATTGTCAGAGAAAGAAAAAGTAGTTTTCATCCACTATTATTAATATGCATTGTACAGTAATGTTTGTTTGCTAGCTAGTTTTAGCATTCCTCCATTGGACCCCAAGTAACACTAATATTAAACTCCTTTCATTTATTGTCAGTGTTTTTCTTTTGTATCTTAGTATTAAGTCTATTTTGTTTCAATAATCTGCCCAGATTCCATAGTTATTTGTTTTACTAATTCTGAGATAGGAATCTTTTTTAAGCTGAAATTAAAATAAAACATTAGTACTGTCTAATACTTTTGGGAGAGAATCTTGTATATAAAAGAGTGGTGCAAGCACTTTGTGGACTAAAGAGACCGTGGGCTCCACTCTTAAGAGACACCACTGAGAAACCAAAGAGCAAAGGGCTGAAACAACTGTAACAACTGGAGTCATTACAAAGGCAGTGCATTTTTTACACAGTGTATAATTAGCCCATGGAACTCCTTGATCACTAGACAGCATTGAGGCCAAGAGCTCAGTAGGATTCAGAGAAGGTTTGGATGCATATAGATAAAAGAACATCCACATTTATGGTAGATAGCAATTTTAAAAAAATGCAAATAAAAACCAAATGTTTCAGGGTATAAACCAACCACTAGCCAACAGGAATTGGCAAGAAACTTTCCTATGGGCAGATTATTCCACTACAGGTTTTCATGTACCTTCCTCTAAAGAAAGATGCTGGCCCTGTCAAAGACAGGATACTAGACAAGATGGACCAATAGTTGGAGCTGGTATGAATTTCTGTGTTCCATTTGTGTGCCTTAACTTCATGTTTTAAGCAAGGTGTGGGTTAATAGCCTTAGGACAGTGAGTTATACTAGGAGATATTACAGTTCAATGATAGACTAGGGCACTTGCATAATAACTTCTATTTCCAAAAAACATATTTGTATACTGCATGTTTATTGAAAAGGCAACATGGTGAAGGCTGATTATAGAGTATCTACCAGGTGCTGAGCAGGCTCAGCTCCCACTGAAATCAACTGGAACTGAGGGTGCAGCACAAGATTTTAATACACAATAAATAAATACAAGATTTTAATACACAATAAACCACAGCAACTAGCTAATGCATTTGAAGGACTGAACAAATGCAGTTTTGCTATCCACTTGGAATAAATATGTTCAAATTATGAAAGACTAGCATGCACTATTGCTCATGACCTGACTGGCAGAAATCCTCGTAGTTAAGATGACAATTATTGTTGGACTGATAAAATCACCCTCCCACCACTCCCCTTTCTGAATGGCCAGAGCACTGGTGACATCCCTGAGCGGAGTTTCACACCATAAGTGATTACAGCAGCTCCAAGAAGAAAATTGCAATGGTAAGGAGAGGGGAAGCTATGTTTTCTTTCCTGCAACTGTTGCTCTCTTCTCTCAGCTACATGATCCATCTCAGCATGGGTCTTCTCCAATACGAGCAGGGTCAAGAAGTTAAAGGGAAATTAAACAAATAAAACAAAGCTCATTGAAGGGTTTAAATAAATTAGATTCTTACTGGAGTTTTCAGCACTCGCCAAATGTACTCTTGCCCCTCAGATGAAGAGGTGGCTTCCAATGGGCAATAATGCTTGCAGCTACATAGCCAACCATTTTATGCACACATTACCTCCTCCCTCAACTCAGAGGGCAATTGTTTTCCACTGTATGTCGAAGCTCCAGTCAAATACATGTAAGGTACAAACATCTAGTGAAACAGATCTAGATCCCCTTATTTTACTAGAAAATGGACTTCAGCCAGCATAGAGAGCTACTGTCCAATCCTCCCAAAACAAATCATTCCTCTAGGCTGCTAAATTAAGAAGATGCTCATATTCTGAATTCTGACTGGCTACATATGAAGCTGTAAAACATGTAGGCAGATTTCATTTTGCAAATGTTAATCAACTTAACAGTCTCCATGAACCAATAGTGGACAACTATAGGTTGAAAATAAAAGAGGGTAGGTGGTAATATATATCCTACTTCCCTGTTTGTCTGCAGAAGTCAGTCACAGAGCAATAATGTATTAAAATCCACTGTTCTACTATTTAAGATCAGCTACCATGTATGCAAGTTCCCCGTTTCCCCTTCACGGACAATATTTTATAATTAGTCTAATTTGAGACTGAACCTGGAAAGTCTTACTTGCACCAACAGTCCTTACTCATATGATTTGCTACATTGACTCATTGGCAGGCACCTTGGATCCAATCCTGAGAAGTACTGAGCCCTTCAACTCTCATTCAAGTTAGCGGCATGTTTGGCTCTCAGGACTATGTAAGATAAGACCACTCGTACATCTGCCTGTAAAGTGCCAAGCAGATCTACAGTGCAGGAAAAATAATCAGTATTACAAGAAACTGGGTCAAGCCTAGGGCTTCAGCTACTTGATAGCTTCCATCCGAACTAATACATCCCACTGATTTTCTTCCCCTACCCCCAGTAGAAATGCTATGTAATTAAAGCAGTGCTGAGAAAGAGTTAGTTGTTTTATGTCTTGATTTGCCTGGCAATAAGTTAAACAGCAAAAGCCACCAGATGGACTCCAAGGGCAATATAAAATGATTGTCTTAGATCTACATCCTGCCTTGTTCAATTACCCTATGTATATTATGCAGGTCATTCAGACTTTGATACATATTGCCATGCATGCAATCTACCATAAAACGTTCTAATGTAGAGCTCATAAAAATTACTCTAGTTGGTAGATGTGCTGTTAAAGCTATCCACTTATACATCTCTATGCACCAGGGGTGTGGTTGTTTCTATAAGACTATTAATTGCTAAGCCAAACTGTGCGGGGGGGAGGGGGGATTGCGCACAGGTGGCAGGAACTGTTGCCTTGCAGCACCAGATAACACAGTAGCACTGACTGACATCTGAGGATATCATCCACGCATTCTCATGTCTCTTTGATAAAGTCCCATTTCCAACAAAACAAGAAGATATAAAAGGGAAGTGAACAGCTCCCCCGCCGCACCCTCCCCCCCCTTTTTTTTTTAGGGGGAGGGGAGACTGCTCATGGAATACAGTAACTTTCACCTCATATCCATCACAAGTCAATAGTGACTAAAAGTGTAGTGTAGGGGATGGAACAGCCATCCTAAATGTAATAATTAAGTTTCCATACAGTTCTTAATAGATAGTAACCACAACTGACATCAGTCCTTCATTGCAGCTTCAACAACATGAGATGTGAATGGACCATGCAGACTGACCTCCTACTCACTCCTAAAAGTGGTCTTGCTAGGTCACCAATAGGCATTTTGCCTAGAAGGTGTGGAAAGAAAGGTTGAAGTGCCACTACCCATGTTCATCTACAAAATGGGTACCAGAGAACTTGACAGAGCTGTCAAATCACACGCAGTATATTCACTAATTATAATCATTATGGAATCTAGTCACAAGAAGAAGTAAAAAAGAAGTACCAAGTAGAGAATAAAAGGCAAGGTCACTGGCCAGAAGTAAAGTAAGTAGCATTCAAGATACAGGGGTTTACTCACTGTTAACATTCCTACAGTTAAGGATCTGTTGGCATTTCCATTACAAGCCCAGATCCGGAGTTGTATAACTTGGCCATTTAAAAAACAAAAACAAAAAAAAAATCCACCCCAGGCTGAAAGTTGGCATATAATATCTCAGAGGAGCACAGATTTTTAGGGGTTGTTGTTTCTTAAGTATTAATTTAGCTCTGCACATTTTAAAGGCATACAATGAAATAACAGAAGTTCTTACAGTTAAATACCGTTTCTGCTCTTATAACTGTGGCATTTTAAAAATTAGTATTTTCAGACAATTAATCTAAATGGCCCCGATCCAAAGAATTGCTGTGTATGGTATGTTAGCGTGCTTATAACAACATCTTATGAGAGACTGAGCACCTTGCAGAACTAGGCCTATTGTCATTTATAGCTCATTGCTTTTTGCTGACAATCACTTTGCACACAGAGCTAGTCCTTTTCCTTTAAATATCTTTCTTGTGATGCTTTGGAAATTATGAATATAATAGCTGCACTGTTTTAATATATATTCATAAAATAAAGTATAATGGTACTGCAGGGACGGTTATGGTATCTGTTCTGGATGTCTACTAAAAGACACAATGAAACCTTTATTAATAAACATTTTATTCAATTCACAGCCATCGAAGGATTAATATTCAATCATAGGACTATTTCCCTTTCATCCCCATGTTTTAAAATATTTCAATGTAGCCATGACGTCATAAAGTTAAAAAAAAAAATGAAAAGGACAGCCAAAGAGCTATGGAAATTCAGTGCAAGAACTGCAAAGCTCTTTACAAAGATTAGCTTATCAGGTCTAACAACCCAGCTATGAAGACAGCAAGAGATACATAAGGATCATTACATCCACCACTGAAATGCATTTACCCCCGAGGTGAAACACAAGCAACACCATGCAACAGGGTTGGGACAGGTTTCAGAGTAGCAGCCGTGTTAGTCTGTATTCGCAAACAGAAAAGGAGAACTTGTGGCACCTTAGAGACTAACACATTTATTTGAGCATAAGCTTTCATGAGCTACAGCTCACTTCATCAGATGCATTTGGTGGAAAATTTGGGTTGAGACAGAAAGTGAAGAACACCAGTCAGTTGAAATTGCAGGGGGACATTAAGGAGACAAAATGGAATTACCTGACCTGGAATGTGGCCAGGCCATTGTGTGCTAGAAGTGCTCCACTTAAAATAAAGTTTGTATGGTGGCAGTGGGGTGTGTTTTTGTTTTGTTTGGAGGTTTTTGTATTGTTTTGTTTTTAAAAGGACTCAATTGTCTGGACCTTGGCTTTAGATCTCAGCCAGAGGATGAATTCTTCAGTCTTTAAATCACAGAGATATGTTTTGGTGTTCAGAGGGGTTTCTAAAGAGTGGACAATCATATATATTATAAACTGCAAATCCTAGGCAGAAAAGGGTGAAAAAGGAGTAAACCCAAACCCAGTTTACAACCTTCATACTATCTGGTTTCAGTATTACACATGAAATATTCTTTTATCAAACTAGCACCATTCCAAGGATGTAAGTATCTTTTCCCTCAAAGCATAATTCTTCCATCTGGCCGCCAAAACATGGACTTTTTAATTCCCCAACATAAATTCCCATTTCTGAATCATAACAGAACAAAAACTACATTATTGCATTACATTATTAATTTCACACCATGAGTTCATTTCAGATCATGAATGATAGGCTACATTTATTAAAGTTATAGTACTTTGGATGGAAGGGGCTAGAAGTACAATTTCAAAGCACTTCACAAACATGAATCAGATCTCAACAATTCTGCCAAGAGAGTCTGAACCATAATTTAAGCTAAGGAAACTTACCCCAACTCTGGAGATAAGCCTAAAATAAATCCCAGTTATCTTGACTCTTAGTCCTCTGCAGCCACTAAACTTTGGCACTGAGAATTATTTAGCACTATGAATAGGACCCTATCAAATTCACGGCCATGAAAAACGCATCACGGATCATGAAATCTGGTCTTTTGTGTACTTTTACCCTATACTATGCAGATTTCACAGGGGAGACCAGCGTTTCTCAAACTGGGGGTCCTGACCCAAAAGGGAGTTATGGGGGCCCCAGTTATTTTAGGGGAGTCATGGCTATTACCACCCTTACTTCTGTGCTGCCTTCAGAGCTGGGTGGCCAGAGAGCAGCAGCTGTTGGCCAGGCGCCCAACTCTGAAGGTGGTGCCCTACCAGCAGCAGCACAGAAGTAAGGGTGGCAATACCATACCATGCCACGCCACCCTTACTTCTGTGCTGCTGCCTTCAGAGCTGGGCGGCTGAAGAGCGGCGGTTGTTGACTGAGGGCCCAGCTCTGCAGGCTGCAGCAAAGAAGTTAGGAGGGCAACACCATACCATGACATCCTTACTTCTGCATGCTGCTGGTGGCGGCTCTGCCTTCAAAGCTTGGCTCCTGCCAAGTAGCCACCACTCTCCAGCTGCCCAGCTCTGAAGGCAGCCGCCACCAGCAGCAGAACAGAAGCAAGGGTAGCAGTACCACAACCCCCTGGCAACAATCTTGCGACCCTCCTACAACTCCTTTTTCGGTCAAGACCCCTAAAATTACAACACCGTGACACCGAAATCATGAAATTGACCAAAATGGACCATGAATTTGGTAGAGCCCTAACTATGAAGTTGATCCTTTAGGAGATTTATGAGCAATTCCCAAGCACAGTAGACGTTTTCAGGTCTTTTTACAAACTCTCTTAAACTTGACCCATGCCCATCTTGGGATGGCCTCAAATTTACAACAGTTAAACAGTTTCCTTGCCCAGTTTCTTAAGTGCCATGGGAATAATCCTGCCTTGGCTGGACAAACAGAACCCCCAATAGTGATGGTGAAAACCTAATTGACACCACTGGGGATGGTGATGATAATATGGTAGACGAGTGGCAAAGAGCCCGTCAGTAGCCATACCATGCAGACAGTGGGTGGTAGAATGAGGTCAAACAAACCCAGTTCACGAAAACTATTAATCTACACCAGCGGTTCTCAAACTGTGGGTTGGGGACCCCAAAGTGCATCATGATCCCACTTTAATGGGGTCACCTGGGCTGGCTCAGACTTGTTGGAGCCCAGGGACAAAGCCCAAGCCTGAGGGCTTCAGGTTACAGGCCCCCTGCCTGAGGCTGAAGCCCTTGGGTTTTGGCCCCTCGACCTGGGGCAGTGGGGCTTTGGCTTTGCCTTCCTTGCCCCAGGTGGCAGGACTTGGGCGGGCTCAGGCTTCGAAGGGGATCGTGGTGCAATTAATTTTGGGAATCTCTGATCTATACCACCCTTCTAGGCTTTAACAAACATTGGCATTTTTCCCTTATATTTTGTTATCTATCCTTCAGAGTCACCTCTTCTCATCTAAAATACTGACCCAGAGAGTAGTATAGTGGCCTGTACTTTTTGCAACAAAACAATATTTTAAAAGAATTAAGGTGCAATAGAGAGAAAGAATGGTTTTGCAGTTAACAGATAGGGATGAGAGTTGGGAGATCCAGGAGGGGAAGAAATTGGGGATTAAACTGCCCTCTTTTCCCATCTTATTCTCCTACTTCCTCCAAGGTATTAATGACAAACTCAAACCAGACCTCTAGATCTGATCCGACTTGCAGCAAGTTTAGATCTCAACTCTGCAGGTTAGGGACCATCTCTGCCAAACTACATGCAAGACTGGCACTGTTCATGACTTCACAAGAAACTGTTCAACCATCCAGCCCCATTTTGTTCTCAAAGAATTTTCTGCTGTATTTCATACTTTTCAGTATCTTCTGGTTGGGAGAAGACTGAATATGGTCCAGCAATAATCCATTTGAGACATTTTTCAAAAGCAACCTCTGACCTTGGGTATCTCAAGTTTTGAGCACCCAACCTGGGACACCTGGACTTCATTTTCAGGGGTGCTGATCACAAACAACTCCAATTAAAGTAAATGGGAGTGCACATGCTAAGTAACTGTTAAAAGGAGGCCACAAAGCATCAGATTAGACACCCAATATACGCAGATACTTTTGGAAAATTCAGCTGTTAGCCTCCAACAGCCTCACTCTACAGCACCAAATTGAAGAGGAAGAAGACACACCTTAATTATTTCACTAAACAATTAGACATGTAAATATGGTACTATGAAAATGATCTGATACAATCTGCCACACCATGCCAGACATACTTCGATTTTCTCACAACATTTTTGTGGCATTAGAATGCTCAGAATTTATTGGAACTCAATGCTAACATAAAGTTGCTCTGTGTCAGAGACTGCAATATGGTTTTGGCTCTTCTGGGAGAACTTAAACATAACCTCCAGTAATTATTTTCACCTGCCAGACAACAATAAACATTTTTGCTAGTTTGATTTTACTGTTAAATATTAAAGTAACTAAAAAATGTTTGCATAGGTATATTACCATCTGTAACATAGGGAAAAATGAGCATTATGAACTTATAGTTAACATTTAGTATTGTAATGTTTATATTGAAAAGCAAAAAAAAAAAAGATCTTTAATAAAAAAATATCTTTGCAGAGAAGGGAAAGTTTCTTCCATCTCTTGGGTGACTGATAGCCCATCCTGACAATCACTCTCTTTCACTCGCTCCGGAGGCTGTCCAAGAGCTTCATCCCATCACATATTTACAGTATGCAAGATGTTGCCCCAACTCTATTCAACTCTATTCTAAGAGCAAGGGATTTAGAAAAAGAGGCATATAAGGACAAGGAAAGTTGCTAACTCCTGTTTTAATCAAATATATGGAGAGGGGGAGGGTAAAAAAAACCTGTGGCTGTTTCTCTAGCGGCTTTGATTTAAGGATCACAAGCAGATAAAGTTAAGTATCACAACACTCCATGTATTATTATTGCCATGAGCAAGCTAAGGCATAGAAAGATTAAGTAACTTGGGCTCCTTTGACCTTCAAAATGTTCCCATTCTCAGTCTAACCACTATGCCACAGTCTTAAACTGAAATGGGATCTTAACCAATACAATCCAAAAATAAATAAATAAATAAATAAATAAATAAAAAGAGCTTCACTTTAAACCAGTATTCTTTTGCATTGTCAGAATATCTAATTATAGAGATAAACCCTCTGCTTTAAACCTATTGACTGTGTTACGTTAATGGCAGAGGCTTCCACGAAAACAAGGGAATAAGTTCAGTCGGACTTCAGCACTTTCCTGAATCAGGGTCTTTATTATATAAACCCTTGAAAGTTCTCATGTTTACCTCTCTATCTGAAAACTGAAATAGTTAATTCTGTTCTACAGTCACGTGGTGGAAAGTGAATCCTATTGCTCTCAATAAGCAAGCTACTGTAGTCAAACACAGCATCACTTAAATCAATTTAATATTTCTTTACTACCCAATAAAAACTAATATAAATGTAGAAAGGAAGAAGGAAAACATGTACAATACAGCGACCAGATAGATAGCTTAACAAGTCTAAAATGCAGGTTTGATTGAAGCAGCTGGATGGTACAAAACCAGACTCAAATTCTAAGAGAGTTAACTAATCATTTCATCCTACTGAGGTAGTTAATACTAGGTGATTTATTAAATGTGGGATTTTTCTACTAAAGTCTTAAAAACCAGTGTTAAAAGTATTCTTTGTCATTTCAGAGATTATTGCACTCTCCACTCCAGAGATGCCTACATCTCAATGGAGCCAGGTTTAGATACATATAAATGCTACAGAATCAAAGGTATTTATTAATGTAATTTCCTGTTTGCACACACACAAAGTAATAGAGAGAGAGTGTTAAACTGAAGTGATCAAATCAAATGACCGTTTTCAGGGGGCGCAAGTGAAAGTTTAAGCAAAAGAAACCACAGGTTTAATATGCAGCTGAAAATTTTAAATCTGAAGAGGCCAGATAGATTAAGGACAATGATTAGTGACATATAAATATCAAAGGAGCTAAATTTACAGCTGTCATTTCTCCGTCACAACACTATCATTTTGCATTTTATATCCAAGTGGTGGCAACATGAATAAGGTCAGCTGAACATACAGAGTTGCAAGTCTGGGATCGCCAAACACTATTAAGAGTTATACTAGGTCAAGTTTCAGAGTAGCAGCCATGTTTGCGTGTATTCGCAAAAAGAAAAGGAGTACTTGTGCCACAAGTACTCCTATACTAGGTCAAGGTTCAGACTTTCATAGGGAGCTCTTTCCTTAGATGGAAGTGTCTCTCACTACTTATCGAGCTAGAGCCAACCCTGCCCTCTTACTTCCTTCATCTACCCTCTGAATTGCAAATCCTAACACTCCTGGCCTGCAGTACATTCAACTCCTTCTTAACAGTTTCCATAAAATCCTTCTGCATTTTCATCCTTTAGTCTTGTCTTTCTTGCTGAATACGCAAAATAGAAATCAATCCCTCCTAGAACAGTGTATAAATACAAGGGGTGTCACTGAACTAAGTTATTTTTATTGTACTTCTCTACTCCTACATTATCCTATTCACCTTTCCCATCAATATACTGTACTGCCTGAAGCACCACGTGATGCTGTACAGCTTTTTAGAAGAAAAATATTTTGGATCATACCATCTTCTGCTCAAGCACTCTGATATCCTTGAGAGGCATTCACTAATTAAGCCAGCAAACAACCATCATTATTTCATCTGTGGGAAAATGGAGGTGCTGAGATTTGAGTGACTTGCAAACTCAATAGTGATCCTGGGCAGCAAGGCAAAAGCAGAATCCACATCTCCTGACTCCCAGTCTTGTAACCACTGAACTATGCCTCAATAATAAACTAATTTTGCTTCTCCTCCCTCCCCAGGCCTGCTCCTCCAACTATTCCATCATATTTAAAATCCCACTAGGTCTGAGCTCCATTTTTACCTACCTGTATCATATTAAGGACTATAACAGAATGAAGTTTGGTCCTTCAACCTCTGCAGGGTATGTCTGCATTCTAAATCTAACACACCACTCTAAACACACTGGGGCAGAGACTATCTTCCTTTATGCTGGCTCATCACTGGGCTCACAACCGGTCCTCAGTATGTCTCACACAGCTCAAAGTTGTTGGCTCTCTGGGCATGCGGCAAGACTTTACTTCTTTTCCCAGATTTCACCTAAGTGGTTGAATGAGTGGAATCCAGATGGATTGACAGAGTCACAGTTATTGATTATCAGAAGGGTTTTTAGCATATAATGTTTATAAATCTAGAGCAGTAAATATTCACATGTAACAAAGGAATGCAATTACACTTTTCCCTAATCATTGCCCTTTTCAGTAGACTAATATGTTGCTACATATTTCTTCTGATATTATGTTCTCTTCACTGTCTACCTCCCTTCATTTGTTCCATATTGCTTTCTTCAAATGTAACATATCAAATATTTCTGCCCATAACTGTATAAATCGCCTGTCTCACTTCCTACTCACTACATCTTTTTATCTACATCACCCCACAGCTGTCTAAACAGATGTGTAGAGAAAACTAAATATTCTCTAGTAGCATTTGAAACTCATACACAGACATGCTAAAAATCTGAATATGAAACTAACTATAAAATGAAGTGCAAGTGACTTCTTTATCCAAAAGAAATAATAAATAAAGATCATTAATGTGTTTTTAAAATTCTCTCATTTTTAATAGTCTAAGATGTTTGTATTATGTAGTAAAAGTTTGTTTTTACCTATTGTAGTTAATAGTGTTCATTAAATATTCTCCCATATTCTCTGTATATGATAAAGAATATGTTTACTTTGCACCTGAAATGTCAAATTTAATTATATGATTCAGATGAGAATAGTTCTTAGCCCATGACAAGAGTCAAGTAATATTACTACTATGATTTTTTAACTTGACAGGAAGAGGAAGATTTAAGCCACCAATCAGAACCATTCAGACCACTGTACCTCCATAGAAGCCCATTGAGGGGTCACCCAAATGGATCAGCTTGCAGAATAAGGTCTTAAGTCAATCAAAACACGTGACCCCCCTCTTATATTATGGCATATCACAACAAACACTTAAAGGCTGACTTCTTTAATCCACAAAAACTTAACTTTACTTTCTTCTGCTGAAATTAAAATGCTTATACTTCTCAAATACTCTATTTTTAAGAGCAATCAAGTACTCACCTAAAAATAATATGAAGTTACCCAAATATTTTCACTTTTTAAAGTACATAAATGTTTTCTAAATATCAGTTAATGTTATAACTTATTGTATAAAACAAACCAGTAACATTGTGTGGTTGTTTTGTTTTTTTAAGCCACACAAACAAGATTGTGAAATTGGCATGTATGGAGACAAACAAGTATGACAAAGCATTCTAATAGGAAGATAGGTTTTATGGACTGGGATTTTCAAAGGTGATTAAGAGAGCTAGGCACTCAATTCCAACTGAATTTCAATGGGAGCTGGGCACCAAGCTCCTGCAGGAATCTTTGAATCCAAGCCACAGTTCAGAACACATTTGTGGATGAGGTATACTCTGGCAAGAAGTTTAGACCAAATGTTTAGAGGGAACTTTGTTATATTTCCTTTTTTTTTTTAAGTTGCAAAACCCAACTTTAATGCCAACTAGAATAATTTCCTGGGATTTAAACACTGAATATCAATGGAGGAAGAACACTAACATAGCAGTACTGAGAATTAATTTCAGGAGAACCAGAAGGCACAACAGACAAAGCCTATTTTTCCTGAACAAACCGAGTAAAGCACTAAAACAAAAAAACACATCAATACTGAAAAGTAAATTAATTTGTTCCAAGTTTCAACAATGATAATTTGGAGTGTTATTAACAGTAGAGGCCAGGAAACTTGTTTTTAAGATAGGATAGTTTTTAAGATTTAAACAGTGTTCCTGTCAGGTTACATATCTACTGAATACTAGTATCAGACCAGATTCCAATTTCACTTACATTGGCAAGTCAATCAGGAATAACTCCACCGACTTCTGAATCTGAACTGATCAGAATCCAGCCCAATAGAAAAAAATGGCAATCCTGATATATCTTGACCACCACAGCTCATTGCTCACCCGAAGCCAACCACCCAATAAAATAAATGTGTTAGTCTCTAGGGTGCCACAAGTACTCCTTTTCTTTTTGCGAATACAGACTAACACGGCTGCTACTCTGACACCCAGCCCCTCTTACTATTAAGTGGAAAACAAAACAAAAACGTGATAAAACACCGTTCACTAAGTCTGCTTTCATCTGTGGCATACAGGCACGCAGCGTACGTGCCATTAAGCACAGACCAGCGTAATCTCTATCGGGATGAAAACTGGCTGTTCTTCAAGTAGTCTCTCCTGTTGCGGCTGGGGCTATTCCCCGCATCGCAGGCTGGCTACCTGCGAGCTTCAGCTACTACAAGCTACAGAGACAGACATGATACAGGCTTCCTCCCAACTCCACTGCTGCAATGGATATGCGTGTCTCCTACAGGAACAAGGGGACAGACAACCTCGAGCGGTGGATCAGGCAGCCTCATGGCCAAAGGGGAATGTTGACGGGGAGATTTCAGAGGAGCAGCCGTGTTAGTCTGTATTCGCCAAAAGAAAAGGAGGACTTGGGGCACCTTAGAGACTAACACATTTATGAGAGCATAAGCTTTCGTGTGCATCCGATGAAGTGAGCTGGAGCTCACGAAAGCTTACGCTCAGATAAATTTGTTAGGCTCTAAGGTGCCCCAAGTGCTCCTTTTCTTTTGACGGGCAGGTCACTGCTCCAACTCCCACCTGCCTCAACCACGTTAAAGTCCCCTTGACAGTCAGCTCTCTAGACGCCCAAACCAGATCAGAGCCTTACAACAATCCTGACAGCCAGCGACCCCCCCGTCCCCCAAAAATCCTTCCACCCAGAGTCCCCTTCACCCCAGGGAAACCCAGAGCCCCAGTACAAGCTCTGTGACCCAGACTCCCCCAAGCAAACACCCGGGCGCCGAGCCCCCTGCCCCCCCAGTCATCGCCCTGTCATCCCAATAAATACGTTGCTGCCCAGAGCCCCAAGAGATATTCTGCCCCCCCCATCCTGCCCGGCCATGTGCTGCCCCACCGGGGCAGCTGCGTATCCCCCCCGTGTAGGCCCAGCCAGGCTGCGGCTACCTCCGAGGCCGGAGGTCTCCTCCTCGCCCAGTCCCGGAGCCTGCAGGAGGCTGCCGGGCTCCAGCGCCTCAGCCGGGGCTCTGCAGCGGGCGCTCCCGCCGGGCAGGTTGCAGCGGTGGGAGCAGGAAGGAGGGCGGGGGAGAGCCCAGGCCGGGGCTGGGGCCAGCCCCGCCCCTCTTACCTTATCGCCGGCTCATGGTACGGCTCTGCCCGGGGTGTGGGTGGCTCCAGCGTCGCCCTGCCCGGTCCCTCACTGCCAGGCCAGCCCCGCGACCCGGCGCGGCGACAGGAAGCGGGGTGGCGGCGAGCCGCCTGACGCGACGCGGCCAATCCGGGGCGGGCGCTGGGCTGGGCCTATCACGGCACTTGGCTTGGCGGTTAAAGGCACAGGGGCCAGGGCGCGAGGCGCTCCCGCCGGACGCGGGGCTCCGGGGGGGGGGGGGGAAGGGGGCTAGGATCCAGTGTATTGGGGCGGCGGGTGCTGTGTTCCAGTGTAGTGAGGTGTATGGGGGGGGCTTGGCTCCAGTGTCATGGGGTGTATGGGGGGGCTTGGATCCAGTGTCATGGGGTGTATGGGGGAGGAGCTTGGATCCAGTGTAGTGGGGTGTATGGGGGGGCTTGGATCCAGTGTAGTGGGTGTATGGGGGAGGAGCTTGGATCCAGTGTAGTGGGGTGCATGGGGGGGCTTGGATCCAGTGTAGTGGGTGTATGGGGAAGGAGCTTGGATCCAGTGTAGTGGGGTGTATGGGGGGGCTTGGATCCAGTGTAGTGGGTGTATGGGGAGGAGCTTGGCTCCAGTGTCATGGGGTGTATGGGGGAGGAGCTTGGATCCAGTGTAGTGGGGTGTACGGGGGGGCTTGGATCCAGTGTCATGGGGTGTATGGGGGAGGAGCTTGGATCCAGTGTAGTGGGTGTATGGGGGGGCTTGGATCCAGTGTAGTGGGTGTATGGGGGAGGAGCTTGGATCCAGTGTAGTGAGGTGTATGTGGGGGGCTTGGATCCAGTGTCATGGGGTGTATGGGGAGGAGCTTGGATCCAGTGTCATGGGGTGTATGGGGGGGCTTGGATCCAGTGTCATGGGGTGTATGGGGGAGGAGCTTGGATCCAGTGTAGTGAGGTGTATGTGGGGGGCTTGGATCCAGTGTCATGGGGTGTATGGGGAGGAGCTTGGATCCAGTGTAGTGGGTGTATGGGGGGGCTTGGATCCAGTGTAGTGGGTGTATGGGGGAGGAGCTTGGATCCAGTGTAGTGGGTGTATGGGGGGGGCTTGGCTCCAGTGTCATGGGGTGTATGGGGGGGCTTGGCTCCAGTGTCATGGGGTGTATGGGGGAGGAGCTTGGATCCAGTGTAGTGGGGTGTACGGGGGGGCTTGGATCCAGTGTCATGGGGTGTATGGGGGAGGAGCTTGGATCCAGTGTAGTGGGTGTATGGGGGGGCTTGGATCCAGTGTAGTGGGTGTATGGGGGAGGAGCTTGAATCCAGTGTAGTGAGGTGTATGTGGGGGGCTTGGATCCAGTGTCATGGGGTGTATGGGGAGGAGCTTGGATCCAGTGTCATGGGGTGTATGGGGGGGCTTGGATCCAGTGTCATGGGGTGTATGGGGGAGGAGCTTGGATCCAGTGTAGTGAGGTGTATGTGGGGGGCTTGGATCCAGTGTCATGGGGTGTATGGGGGGGCTTGGATCCAGTGTAGTGGGTGTATGGGGGAGGAGCTTGGATCCAGTGTAGTGGGTGTATGGGGGGGGCTTGGCTCCAGTGTCATGGGGTGTATGGGGGAGAAGCTTGGATCCAGTGTAGTGGGTGTATGGGGGGGCTTGGCTCCAGTGTCATGGGGTGTATGGGGGAGGAGCTTGGATCCAGTGTAGTGGGGTGCATGGGGGGGCTTGGATCCAGTGTAGTGGGTGTATGGGGAAGGAGCTTGGATCCAGTGTAGTGGGGTGTATGGGGGGGCTTGGATCCAGTGTCATGGGGTGTATGGGGGAGGAGCTTGGCTCCAGTGTCATGGGGTGTATGGGGGAGGAGCTTGGATCCAGTGTAGTGGGTGTATGGGGGGGCTTGGCTCCAGTGTAGTGGGTGTATGGGGAGGAGCTTGGCTCCAGTGTCATGGGGTGTATGGGGGAGGAGCTTGGATCCAGTGTAGTGGGTGTATGGGGGGGCTTGGCTCCAGTGTCATGGGGTGTATGGGGGAGGAGCTTGGATCCAGTGTAGTGGGGTGCATGGGGGGGCTTGGATCCAGTGTAGTGGGTGTATGGGGAAGGAGCTTGGATCCAGTGTAGTGGGGTGTATGGGGGGGCTTGGATCCAGTGTCATGGGGTGTATGGGGAGGAGCTTGGCTCCAGTGTCATGGGGTGTATGGGGGAGGAGCTTGGATCCAGTGTAGTGGGTGTATGGGGGGGCTTGGCTCCAGTGTCATGGGGTGTATGGGGGAGGAGCTTGGATCCAGTGTAGTGGGGTGCATGGGGGGGCTTGGATCCAGTGTAGTGGGTGTATGGGGAAGGAGCTTGGATCCAGTGTAGTGGGTGTATGGGGGGGGCTTGGCTCCAGTGTCATGGGGTGTATGGGGGAGGAGCTTGGATCCAGTGTAGTGGGGTGTACGGGGGGGCTTGGATCCAGTGTCATGGGGTGTATGGGGGAGGAGCTTGGATCCAGTTTAGTGGGTGTATGGGGGGGCTTGGATCCAGTGTAGTGGGTGTATGGGGGAGGAGCTTGGATCCAGTGTAGTGAGGTGTATGTGGGGGGCTTGGATCCAGTGTCATGGGGTGTATGGGGAGGAGCTTAGATCCAGTGTCATGGGGTGTATGGGGAGGAGCTTGGATCCAGTGTAGTGGGTGTATGGGGGGGCTTGGATCCAGTGTCATGGGGTGTATGGGGGAGAAGCTTGGATCCAGTGTTGTGGGGTGCACAGGGGGGGCTTGGATCCAGTGTCATGGGGTGTATGGGGGAGGAGCTTGGATCCAGTGTAGTGGGTGTATGGGAAGGAGCTTGGCTCCAGTGTCATGGGGTGTATGGGGGAGGAGCTTGGATCCAGTGTAGTGGGTGTATGGGGGGGCTTGGCTCCAGTGTCATGGGGTGTATGGGGGAGAAGCTTGGATCCAGTGTAGTGGGGTGTATGGGGGGGCTTGGATCCAGTGTAGTGGGTGTATGGGGGAGGAGCTTGGATCCAGTGTAGTGGGTGTATGGGGGGGGCTTGGCTCCAGTGTCATGGGGTGTATGGGGGGGGCTTGGCTCCAGTGTCATGGGGTGTATGGGGGAGGAGCTTGGATCCAGTGTAGTGGGGTGTACGGGGGGGCTTGGATCCAGTGTCATGGGGTGTATGGGGGAGGAGCTTGGATCCAGTGTAGTGGGTGTATGGCGGGGCTTGGATCCAGTGTAGTGGGTGTATGGGGGAGGAGCTTGGATCCAGTGTAGTGAGGTGTATGTGGGGGGCTTGGATCCAGTGTCATGGGGTGTATGGGGAGGAGCTTGGATCCAGTGTCATGGGGTGTATGGGGGGGCTTGGATCCAGTGTCATGGGGTGTATGGGGGAGGAGCTTGGATCCAGTGTAGTGAGGTGTATGTGGGGGGCTTGGATCCAGTGTCATGGGGTGTATGGGGAGGAGCTTGGATCCAGTGTAGTGGGTGTATGGGGGGGCTTGGATCCAGTGTCATGGGGTGTATGGGGGAGAAGCTTGGATCCAGTGTTGTGGGGTGCACAGGGGGGGCTTGGATCCAGTGTCATGGGGTGTATGGGGGAGGAGCTTGGATCCAGTGTAGTGGGTGTATGGGGGGGCTTGGATCCAGTGTAGTGGGTGTATGGGGGAGGAGCTTGGATCCAGTGTAGTGAGGTGTATGTGGGGGGCTTGGATCCAGTGTCATGGGGTGTATGGGGAGGAGCTTGGATCCAGTGTCATGGGGTGTATGGGGGGGCTTGGATCCAGTGTCATGGGGTGTATGGGGGAGGAGCTTGGATCCAGTGTAGTGAGGTGTATGTGGGGGGCTTGGATCCAGTGTCATGGGGTGTATGCGGAGGAGCTTGGATCCAGTGTAGTGGGTGTATGGGGGGGCTTGGATCCAGTGTCATGGGGTGTATGGGGGAGAAGCTTGGATCCAGTGTTGTGGGGTGCACAGGGGGGGCTTGGATCCAGTGTCATGGGGTGTATGGGGGAGGAGCTTGGATCCAGTGTAGTGGGTGTATAGGGGAGGAGCTTGGATCCAGTGTAGTGAGGTGTATGTGGGGGGCTTGGCTCCAGTGTCATGGGGTGTATGGGGAGGAGCTTGGCTCCAGTGTCGTGGGGTGTACAGGGGCAGCTTGGCTCCAGTGTCATGGGGTGTATGGGGGAGAAGCTTGGATCCAGTGTAGTGAGGTGTATGGGGAGGAGCTTGGATCCAGTGTCATGGGGTGTATGGGGGGGCTTGGATCCAGTGTAGTGGGTGTATCGGGCGGCTTGGATCCAGTGTCATGGGGTGTATGGGGGAGGAGCTTGGATCCAGTGTCATGGGGTGTATGGGGGGGGCTTAGATCCAGTGTCATGGGGTGTATGGGGGGGCTTGGCTCCAGTGTCATGGGGTGTATGGGGGAGGAGCTTGGATCCAGTGTAGTGGGGTGTACGGGGGGCTTGGCTCCAGTATAGTGAGGTGTATGTGGGGGGCTTGGCTCCAGTGTCATGGGGTCTATGGGGAGGAGCTTGGCTCCACTGTCATGGGGTGTATGGGGGAGGAGCTTGGATCCAGTGTAGTGGGGTGTATGGGGGGGCTTGGATCCAGTGTAGTGGGTGTATGGGGGAGGAGCTTGGATCCAGTGTAGTGGGTGTATGGGGGGGCTTGGCTCCAGTGTCATGGGGTGTATGGGGGGGGCTTGGCTCCAGTGTCATGGGGTGTATGGGGGAGGAGCTTGGATCCAGTGTAGTGGGGTGTACGGGGGGGCTTGGATCCAGTGTCATGGGGTGTATGGGGGAGGAGCTTGGATCCAGTGTAGTGGGTGTATGGGGGGACTTGGATCCAGTGTAGTGGGTGTATGGGGGAGGAGCTTGGATCCAGTGTAGTGAGGTGTATGTGGGGGGCTTGGATCCAGTGTCATGGGGTGTATGGGGGGGCTTGGATCCAGTGTCATGGGGTGTATGGGGGAGGAGCTTGGATCCAGTGTTGTGGGGTGCACAGGGGGGGCTTCAATCCAGTGTCATGGGGTGTATGGGGGAGGAGCTTGGATCCAGTGTAGTGGGTGTATGGGGGGGCTTGGATCCAGTGTAGTGGGTGTATGGGGGAGGAGCTTGGATCCAGTGTAGTGAGGTGTATGTGGGGGGCTTGGATCCAGTGTCATGGGGTGTATGGGGAGGAGCTTGGATCCAGTGTCATGGGGTGTATGGGGGAGGAGCTTGGATCCAGTGTAGTCGGTGTATGGGGGGGCTTGGATCCAGTGTCATTGGGTGTATGGGGGAGAAGCTCGGATCCAGTGTTGTGGGGTGCACAGGGGGGGCTTGGATCCAGTGTCATGGGGTGTATGGGGGAGGAGCTTGGATCCAGTGTAGTGGGTGTATGGGGGAGGAGCTTGGATCCAGTGTAGTGAGGTGTATGTGGGGGGCTTGGCTCCAGTGTCATGGGGTGTATGGGGGAGATGCTTGGATCCAGTGTAGTGAGGTGTATGGGGAGGAGCTTGGATCCAGTGTCATGGGGTGTATGGGGAGGCTTGGATCCAGTGTAGTGGGTGTATGGGGCGGCTTGGATCCAGTGTCATGGGGTATATGGGGGAGGAGCTTGGATTCAGTGTAGTGGGTGTATGGGGGGGGCTTAGATCCAGTGTCATGGGGTGTATGGGGGGCTTGGCTCCAGTGTCACGGGGTGTATGGGGGAGAAGCTTGGATCCAGTGTAGTGGGGTGTACAGGGGGGGCTTGGATCCAGTGTCATGCAGTGTATGGGAGAGGAGCTTGGATCCAGTGTAGTGAGGTGTATGGGGAGGAGCTTGGATCCAGTGTCATGGGGTGTATGGGGGGGCTTGGATCCAGTGTAGTGGGTGTATCGGGCGGCTTGGATCCAGTGTCATGGGGTGTATGGGGGAGGAGCTTGGATCCAGTGTAGTGGGGTGTACGGGGGGCTTGGCTCCAGTGTAGTGAGGTGTATGTGGGGGGCTTGGATCCAGTGTCATGGGGTGTATGGGGAGGAGCTTGGCTCCAGTGTCATGGGGTGTATGGGGGAGGAGCTTGGATCCAGTGTAGTGGGGTGTATGGGGGGGCTTGGATCCAGTGTCATGGAGTGTATGGGGAGGAGCTTGGATCCAGTGTAGTGGGTGTATGGGGGGGGCTTGGATCCAGTGTCATGGGGTGTATGGGGGAGAAGCTTGGATCCAGTGTTGTGGGGTGCACAGGGGGGGCTTGGATCCAGTGTCATGGGGTGTATGGGGGAGGAGCTTGGATCCAGTGTAGTGGGTGTATGGGGGGGCTTGGATCCAGTGTAGTGAGGTGTATGTGGGGGGCTTGGATCCAGTGTCATGGGGTGTATGGGGAGGAGCTTGGATCCAGTGTCATGGGGTGTATGGGGGGGCTTGGATCCAGTGTCATGGGGTGTATGGGGGAGGAGCTTGGATCCAGTGTAGTGAGGTGTATGTGGGGGGCTTGGATCCAGTGTCATGGGGTGTATGGGGGAGAAGCTTGGATCCAGTGTTGTGGGGTGCACAGGGGGGGCTTGGATCCAGTGTCATGGGGTGTATGGGGGAGGAGCTTGGATCCAGTGTAGTGGGTGTATGGGGGAGGAGCTTGGATCCAGTGTAGTGAGGTGTATGTGGGGGGCTTGGCTCCAGTGTCATGGGGTGTATGGGGAGGAGCTTGGCTCCAGTGTCGTGGGGTGTACAGGGGGAGCTTGGCTCCAGTGTCATGGGGTGTATGGGGGAGAAGCTTGGATCCAGTGTAGTGAGGTGTATGGGGAGGAGCTTGGATCCAGTGTCATGGGGTGTATGGGGAGGCTTGGATCCAGTGTAGTGGGTGTATGGGGCGGCTTGGATCCAGTGTCATGGGGTGTATGGGGGAGGAGCTTGGATTCAGTGTAGTGGGTGTATGGTGGGGGCTTAGATCCAGTTTCATGGGGTGTATGGGGGGCTTGGCTCCAGTGTCATGGGGTGTATGGGGGAGAAGCTTGGATCCAGTGTAGTGGGGTGTACAGGGGGGGGCTTGGATCCAGTGTCATGCGGTGTATGGGAGAGGAGCTTGGATCCAGTGTAGTGAGGTGTATGGGGAGGAGCTTGGATCCAGTGTCATGGGGTGTATGGGGAGGCTTGGATCCAGTGTAGTGGGTGTATCGGGCGGCTTGGATCCAGTGTCATGGGGTGTATGGGGGAGGAGCTTGGATCCAGTGTCATGGGGTGTATGGGGGGGCTTGGCTCCAATGTCATGGGGTGTATGGGGGAGGAGCTTGGATCCAGTGTAGTGGGGTGTATGGGGGGGCTTGGATCCAGTGTAGTGGGTGTATGGGGGAGGAGCTTGGATCCAGTGTAGTGGGTGTATGGGGGGGGGGCTTGGCTCCAGTGTCATGGGGTGTATGGGGGAGGAGCTTGGATCCAGTGTAGTGGGGTGTACGGGGGGGCTTGGATCCAGTGTCATGGGGTGTATGGGGGAGGAGCTTGGATCCAGTGTAGGGGGTGTATGGGGGAGGAGCTTGGATCCAGTGTAGTGAGGTGTATGTGGGGGGCTTGGATCCAGTGTCATGGGGTGTATGGGGAGGAGCTTGGATCCAGTGTCATGGGGTGTATGGGGGCCTTGGATCCAGTGTCATGGGGTGTATGGGGGAGGAGCTTGGATCCAGTGTAGTGAGGTGTATGTGGGGGGCTTGGATCCAGTGTCATGGGGTGTATGGGGGAGGAGCTTGGATCCAGTGTAGTGGGTGTATGGGGGAGGAGCTTGGATCCAGTGTAGTGAGGTGTATGTGGGGGGCTTGGATCCAGTGTCATGGGGTGTATGGGGAGGAGCTTGGATCCAGTGTCATGGGGTGTATGGGGGGCTTGGATCCAGTGTCATGGGGTGTATGGGGGAGGAGCTTGGATCCAGTGTAGTGAGGTGTATGTGGGGGGCTTGGATCCAGTGTCATGGGGTGTATGGGGAGGAGCTTGGATCCAGTGTAGTGGGTGTATGGGGGGGCTTGGATCCTGTGTCATGAGGTGTATGGGGGAGAAGCTTGGATCCAGTGTAGTGGGGTGCACAGGGGGGGCTTGGATCCAGTGTCATGGGGTGTATGGGGGAGGAGCTTGGATCCAGTGTAGTGGGTGTATGGGGGGGCTTGGATCCAGTGTAGTGGGTGTATGGGGGAGGAGCTTGGATCCAGTGTAGTGAGGTGTATGTGGGGGGCTTGGATCCAGTGTCATGGGGTGTATGGGGAGGAGCTTGGATCCAGTGTCATGGGGTGTATGGGGGGGCTTGGATCCAGTGTCATGGGGTGTATGGGGGGGCTTGGATCCAGTGTAGTGAGGTGTATGTGGGGGGCTTGGATCCAGTGTCATGGGGTGTATGGGGAGGAGCTTGGATCCAGTGTAGTGGGTGTATGGGGGGGCTTGGATCCAGTGTCATGGGGTGTATGGGGGAGAAGCTTGGATCCAGTGTTGTGGGGTGCACAGGGGGGGCTTGGATCCAGTGTCATGGGGTGTATGGGGGAGGAGCTTGGATCCAGTGTAGTGGGTGTATGGGGGAGGAGCTTGGATCCAGTGTAGTGAGGTGTATGTGGGGGGCTTGGCTCCAGTGTCATGGGGTGTATGGGGAGGAGCTTGGCTCCAGTGTCATGGGGTGTATGGGGGAGAAGCTTGGATCCAGTGTAGTGAGGTGTATGGGGAGGAGCTTGGATCCAGTGTCATGGGGTGTATGGGGAGGCTTGGATCCAGTGTAGTGGGTGTATGGGGCGGCTTGGATCCAGTGTCATGGGGTGTATGGGGGAGGAGCTTGGATTCAGTGTAGTGGGTGTATGGGGGGGGCTTAGATCCAGTGTCATGGGGTGTATGGGGGGGGGCTTGGCTCCAGTGTCATGGGGTGTGTGGGGGAGAAGCTTGGATCCAGTGTAGTGGGGTGTACAGGGGGGGCTTGGATCCAGTGTCATGCGGTGTATGGGAGAGGAGCTTGGATCCAGTGTAGTGAGGTGTATGGGGAGGAGCTTGGATCCAGTGTCATGGGGTGTATGGGGGGCTTGGATCCAGTGTAGTGGGTGTATCGGGCGGCTTGGATCCAGTGTCATGGGGTGTATGGGGGAGGAGCTTGGATCCAATGTCATGGGGTGTATGGGGGGGGCTTAGATCCAGTGTCATGGGGTGTATGGGGGGGCTTGGCTCCAGTGTCATGGGGTGTATGGGGGAGGAGCTTGGATCCAGTGTAGTGGGGTGTACGGGGGGGCTTGGCTCCAGTGTCATGGGGTGTATGGGGGAGAAGCTTGGATCCAGTGTAGTGGGGTGTACAGGGGGGGCTTGGATCCAGTGTCATGCGGTGTATGGGAGAGGAGCTTGGATCCAGTGTAGTGAGGTGTATGGGGAGGAGCTTGGATCCAGTGTCATGGGGTGTATGGGGGGGCTTGGATCCAGTGTAGTGGGTGTATGGGGCGGCTTGGATCCAGTGTCATGGGGTGTATGGGGGAGGAGCTTGGCTCCAGTGTCATGGGGTGTATGGTGGGGCTTGGCTCCAGTGTCATGGGGTGTATGGGGGAGGAGCTTGGATCCAGTGTAGTGGGGTGTACAGGGGGGGCTTGGATCCAGTGTCATGCGGTGTATGGGGGAGGAGCTTGGATCCAGTGTAGTGGATGTATGGGGGAGGAGCTTGAATCCAGTGTAGTGAGGTGTATGTGGGGGGCTTGGATCCAGTGTCATGGGGTGTATGGGGAGGAGCTTGGATCCAGTGTAGTGGGTGTATGGGGGGGCTTGGATCCAGTGTCATGGGGTGTATGGGGGAGGAGCTTGGATCCAGTGTAGTGGGTGTATGGGGGAGGAGCTTGGATCCAGTGTAGTGAGGTGTATGTGGGGGGCTTGGCTCCAGTGTCATGGGGTGTATGGGGAGGAGCTTGGATCCAGTGTAGTGGGTGTTGGGGGGGGCTTGGATCCAGTGTAGTGGGGTGTACAGGGGGGGCTTGGATCCAGTGTCATGGGGTGTATGGGGGAGGAGCTTGGATCCAGGGTAGTGGGGTGTATGGGGAGGGGGGCCTGGATCCAGTAGTGTATGGGGAGGGGAGCTTGGATCCAGTGAAGTGCGGTGTATGGGGAGGGGAGCTTGGATCCAGTGTAGTGGGTTAACCACACAGGAATTGAGAATGGACAGATTGCCACAGACAGACAGAGGAAAAGACTGGTTGGGAGGGGAATTAATTTTATACAGAGAAAGAGAGAGAAAAAGAAGGGAGAATAGCACAGAAAAGACTATTCTGATGTATTAATCTCTGCAGGGCTTTCCCCCTCCATCTGTAGACCTGGGTGAAGTGTTAAATTTGGGGCAGGGACTGTCTGCTATGTGTTTGTGCACAATACAGTCCCAATGTTGGTTGGTTCCTAGCCATGACCATGATAAACAATAATAAAAATTCAACTCAGATATTTTTGCATAAGAGCATGAAGCTGGATTTGCCAGAATTTGGAGTTGCTCATTACTCTCAAGCATGCAGGGAACAGTCAGCTGTCTATGCAAGTTTTTGCAAATCCTGAACTGTGGTAGGAATGATCATTTGTTCAAATGATCTGTGCACTAGTGTCTTGTTTCAAAACTTTAAATCATGCAGTCAGCAAGCAGAAACACAACTTAGGGCTTGTCTACGTCGGGAAATTTACCAGCATTACTATACTGGTATAATTACATTGCTATAATTATTCCAGTATAATGCCCTGTGAGAACACTTATTTTGGACTGAATGCCTTTTTCCAGTTTAGTTAATAGCATTTATACCAAAGGAACATAAGCTAAACCAGAGAAAGGCACTCCTTTTAAAATAAGAGTGTCTTCATGGGAAGTTATACCAGTATGACTGTAGTGACTCATATCAGTATAGTTATGCAGGTAAATTTCCCTGTGTAGAAAAGCTCTAGGACACTTTATTAGATGATATGTCAAAATGGGGCAAATTTAATTTACTAACTAAAATGGGATATGGAAACAGATTGCAGTAGTTTCAAACTGTCTAGTGCAAGCTATTAAGGTATTTTAAAATACACTTTGACCACCTGTGAACATTTCTAAATCTTATTATTAATTGTTATATAACAGTAGCACCTAAAGATCCCAGTCAAGGATTGGGCTCATTATGCTAGGCACAGTATTGACAGAGTGATTTTTTACTATTTCAAAACCAAATACAAATAGCATTCAGACTTTTTCTTTACATATCAAGTGAATTTTAGTGCTTGTGAAAAGGGATGGATTAACAGCCTGAAGCCTGCAGACTACAATATTTACATCACTACATTATCAGAGTATCTTTAATGTATTTATCCTCATAACACCTGTGGAGGTAGGAAAGTGTTGTTATCCCTACTTTTCAGGTGGAGAACGGAGGCTCAGATCCAAAGGTATTTAGGCACCTAACTCCCATTAAAATAATTGGAAGTCTGGCATCTAAATACCTTTGACGTTCTGGGCCTACACAACTTGCTGAAGGTCACAGACGATATCTACAGCAGAGCAGAAATTGAACACCGACCTCCAGAGTCCTGACCTCAACCTTACCAAAAGGCCATACCTCCTCCCCTAGCCACAGAACAGGCAACGGTGGTACAAGTTTCCCACACGCTGCCCTATCATTACCTTGCTTCTGAAGAGGCCAGCTCTCTGAATAAGAGGGTATTACACTCCTAATACCCATGAGGGTCACAATCCTTAATGGTGCTTAGTAGCTCCTCTAAAGGCTGAATGCCCACAACTCACACTGAAATCAATGGTAGTTGAAGGTGTTCAACATCTAGCAAGACCTGGCCCTAGTACACTAAGAAATGTACCGAGACTACCAACTTAAGGGCCAGATCCTTCAAGATGCTGAGCACCTCCTATGACAGTGGCCACTCCCAACTCCCACTGAAGCTAGTGGGAGTTGAGGGTGCTCAGCACCTCAGAGGAACAGGCCCTTATTTCCTATAGAGCATTGAACGTCCAGGAGATGGGAATAACTTTTGATCACTACCAAATGTTAATTGGATTTTCAGCCAGTGACCTGTGCAGGTAATAGTCTCTGTATCCCATTACCAATTTTTTGAGCCATCTAGTAGCATTCAAACATCAAATGAACCTGAAATATTGGTTCCCAAAATAGCATCAGGTACAGTTAGGGCTCTCTGGCTCTGTGATTTACTGAACTGAGATTGTAGCTGTTATTGCCCAAAGTTATCACACCAACAAAAGATGTAATAGGATCCTGCGAGCGGTTTACTCAGGATATGTAAACAGAATAAATATGATCTTGCAAAATGCAGATAATTATGTAAATGTTCCTGTTCTTGCTTTATCCTCTTGGAATATCCAGGTGAATGGAGGCTGAAAATATATGTGCAGGTTATTTGCAGCTTTGCTGATTGCTGTTCATTTTAACACAGAAACCATTTTCAGGCTTCTGGTCTTAGGGCCTGATTCTCCACTACCTTGCATTTTGTGTCATTTACTCTACAGAGCCAAAACCTACAGTTCTTATTCAGTGGATTGCTCCTTCTGAATGCAAAAGGATGGCTTGTTGAGTAAAGACTGCAGGGTGAGGACATTATTATGTTTTTGCTTGCTACAAAAAACAAAAATCCTATAGTCCACTGATGGCTGGTATTCACAGCATCTGTTTCAAGTAAACTTTTATTTAAAAATAAAAAAAATTTAAATACATACAAATATTTAAATGTATATACAAATTTTTTTATGATCTCCTACTATACAGGGCAGTTCTGTGTCTCCTTTTTCCGATCTCATACTACACAGGGCAGTCCTTTCTCTGATATAGTATTATACACAGCAGATAGTGTTCCAAAGTTTAAAGATCATGGTTTTTATTTTTCTAGCATCATGTTTTATATAGCAAGAACATATCAACATAGCCTACAGCCCGAAACTGACCGGTGGAATGTTCTCTTCTTTAGCTACACATGAAATAACAGAAGCACTGAAGTTATATTTTTTTTAATTCCTCAAAAATATGTAACAAAACATTACACTAAGATTCCAGTTCAAGAAAGCACTTAAGCACAAGCTTAACTTTAAAACACATGGTTTGATCTGACTGACTTCAGTGGGACTTAAGCAGCTACTTGAGTTCTTTGCTGAATATATATGAGATTTGTCTGCTTAAAGATAAGCACATACATACCTGATACATGGCAAGGATCTATAAACCTGTTAAAACTTCCTAAATGAATAGGAATAGGAACTAAAACCTCCTAAATAAAAAGATTTAAATGCTTAGCTGAACTGGGACCTAAATGATCAAATCCTCCCCCTACTTCCTTCCAATCTGAATTTTTTTTCACTTTGTATAGACAAATCAACAAAGTGGCAGCATAATGAGGATATTCAGACTTATAATGTTTTGATAAGTCTCAGACCAGTGTCCATATAGACAATGTTTACATATTTTAAATGAAAATCGAGGCCTCCAGTCAGCAACTGCCTGGTGGTATATTTGTTTTAGAACATGAGTATAGGTATATATTCTATATAGGCAAATGGGTTGAGGCTCTTTATAATCATTGCTAGTGTTGTCCCTTCTCCTGATAGGAGTGTCCTGTTTTGAAATTACTGTCACCCAGCTGCCATGCAGTAGCAGATGTTTTGGGCCTTGCCAGTTGATTTCCTGGTGGAGGAGAAATCAGCGATGTGGAATCTGAGTATATTTTAAGTGCAACTTGTTTTATTTATATATACACACAAGTCCTGGAGCACAAGTGACTCCAACAACATGCAGGCAAGCCTTTCTCTCAAGAATCTCTGCAGTGCTGAGCACCAATACTTGGTTCCCAGAGAGCGCCACTCTGTTTCTAGAATTGATGCTAATCAGAGACCACGGCAGAGTGCAAACTCTCTGGCTGCTTTCACAGCTCCCTTGCCAAGTTCTACTGCCTCTGGCCAGCACCTTGCATATCCCAAGCTAACACCACCACTGCATATCTTCCCTAGACTGAATGTTTGCTCATGTAAAATCATGCTCCTGGAAAGGTCGTTGATATCAGGGATCAAACTGGGACCTCTGGATCTTAAGCATGAGCCCCACCTATTGTCTGAACTGAAAGTCACAGCTCTGTAAGCCAATGCTGCAGCAGATGCATCAGTCTCACTAGGTGGCTCAGCCACCACCAGAGGGGGACAAGGGATTGAGTCCGTGTTGATTAGCTACTCCCACTAGCCAAGGATGCTCCTGCTGAGCTTCAGCAGTCCCCTTTATGGGTCACCACAGTCTTTTACTTCAGGCAGTAGAGGTTCAGTCTCATTCCTTTAGATTCAGAGGTCCTCAGTTCATTCCCCACTGCCAACAACCCAGGGCAATTAGCAACACCCACATACTAAACACTTGGAAAACCAGGCACAGCAGGAACACCTGGTGACGCCTGCCAGAACACTCTATATAAATAGCTCTTATTGTAATTTTTATTTATTTATGGGACAATGTTGTATTTTTCTGTGTCAGGTAAGAATTAAGAGCACAGAAGAAGAACAAGAGCTAAGGAAATCAGTGCAATATTTTTGTTTTAAGCACTGTTTTAATTGCAAAAAGTTGTTGCTTAGCTTCTATTATAGTTTTGTCAGGTATTCACAATCCATGAAAAGTCAAATTATGCCCAAGACTCAGTTTTTGTACAAACAAGATTTCAGAGACTTTAGGGCCAATATGAATGTTTCAGCCCAATGCAACAGCTTTTTGCCCAAATTTGACCTTTCCTCTGCACCGTTTCTAACGCAGAGCACTGTGTTACTGCACAAGGAAGAGAGAACCTCACTGTAGCGAGGTGATACCTCACTGGTGTGGCACCTCCTGCTGGTTATCTCAGGAATTAGCTCTTCCAGCCCAGAGTGCCCTCTGCAGGCCAGTGTCTCACCTGCCGCTGGCCCCCCATGTCCCTCCCAGACCCCAGTGCCTCTTTACCTTGGGGTGCTGCCCCCTGGCAGTTCCCCCACACTTTAGGTCTCCCCTCCCAGGGGAACCCCCAACCCTCTATCCCCACCTTGCCTCAGTGGCTACTGCCAGTCACCATCTAGCCCCCACTCACTGGGGCAGACTACAGTCTGTAAACCACTCATCATCAGCAAGGGAGGTTGGACTAGCTGCCTCTGCCTATTCCCAGGCTACCCCTCTGTAGCCCCAGTACCTTTCCTAGCCTTTAGCAAGGCCTGCAGCCTCGGGGTTTCCCAGGCTGGAGCTCCCCAGTTCCTCTAGCCTTCCCCCAGCACTGCTCCACTCTAGTTACCCTGCTCAGCAGCCAGGTCCTTCTCTCTCTCAAAAGCTAGACAGAGAGTCTTTCCCTGAGCTTTTATAGAGCCAGCTGGGGCCACACCCCCAATCAGGCCCCAGCTGTGGCTGTTTTCCCAATCAGCCTAGGCTTTTCTCACAGCCCCAGCCCTCTCCAAGGGCTGACTTTAACCCTTTCAGGGCCAGAGCGGGGTGACTGCCCCGCTACACTCACTACAAAACTGACTAGAAACAAAACATTACAGACAGAAATCCTGCCAGTACTGATGCTGCAGAGGTCAGCAATAGCTGAGCATGGACCTCCCTGGAATCGTCCCCTTCTATTTGCAGAACATTGCACAGGAGATCTTTGCAGGGGGAGATGCAGAGGTGACAGAGCCAGTTCTGCACCTGGTGGTGCACCAGGGTAGTTAGTACAGGGTGACCATGATGTGGGCTCAAATTGTCCAGGCTCTATCCTTGTCCACATTGGAATAAAATGCCAAAGTAAACAATCCATGTTAATAGTCTGATCATTGGATCAAGTTAGAATTTTGAAATTCATTCAGCTTTAATCATCGGTCAGATATATGTAATGGCTAGGTTTTTCAAAAGCGGGCACTGATTTTGGGAGCCTGAGCTGAAGGCACCATGGGCCTGCTTTTCAGAGGTGTTGTGCACCTGCCTCCAATATTGACTTCAGATGGAGTCCTGGGTGCTAAGCATGTCCGAAAAGTAGTCAGTCATCTACCAATGAAGAATGCTACCACTTGTGAGAGTGTCAGTTTGAGAGCAATATAAGCTGACTGACCTGCCTTGTCATTAAACTACCTAACAGAACTGGCAGCATTATAGCATGATAGAGCTTTACCTCCATGCATTTGTCTGAGATGGGGAGTGAGCATATAGATACAAGGAACAATAGTGGGGCTTCTCAAGCAGATCCTCACAACAGGATTCAATGGCATATCCTACAAATTATGGGTCTGATTCTCAGTATAAATTGGGTAGTTCCACTGAAATAACTTGATTTAAACCAGCATTAGGGGGGAAAACATGCCCTATGAGTGATGGAAACACAGCAAGCCTCACACAATGGGAATGGGAGTGTAGCAAAGACATGAGTGGGAGACTGTTGCTTTGCATTTAACAGCACAAGTAATTCTTGAGTGGGGCAATGCTCTGAGAAACAGATCAGATAATTTAGCTGGATAATGTTATCTTCCACCCATCCTACAAAAAGGCAAGGGAATAAAATACACCTTGGTATTCTTGGTACTCCTGCCACGAATGCAGGGGACCAACTAGATGACCTCTCAAGGTCCCTTCCAGTCCTACAATTCTATGATTCTCCAGGTAAATGTGAAGAAGTTCTGAGAAATAGCAAATCCAGTAAGCTCCAGAAATAGGTTGGGTCAATGATTCTTAACTGTGGCATTTGAAGGGCACCCAAAATCAGAAGCCACTTGTGAACAAAAAAAATTGATCCAATCTCTAAGAGCCTGAAGTAGCTTTCAAATGGGAATTCTACTTATCTACTTCATGGGGACATGGTGAGACTTAATTAATGTCTGTAAAGCACTAAGAGACCCAGATTAGACTTCCTCATTTCAGGCCCCTTTAGTGCTCACACTTTTGTTAGGAGAGAAGTTTGCCTGTCTGCATGGGTTACAGGCGCTTTTGAGAATGATTTGCTTCCATTGAGATAAATTCTGAAGCCCTTGGTTTTCAGTGAACTCTCATTGCCTTCAGTGAGAACGGTGCCTGGGAAAGATCTGGGAATTGCAGGACGTGGCCCATTCTAAATGTTATCCTCTGAACCTTTGAAATGAATTGGACAGCTCCAGTTCGCTGCATGAGTCAGGGGTGCACACTTGGCTCTATGTGTGTGTTATTGTCTTTTCTTTTGCTTCCAATTTTAATTTGCTGTGGTGCTGCATAAAACATACAGACCCAAGACCTGCCTGCTTCAGGGTATGTGTCATTCCAGTGAACACTTACAAGCTCCTACTTCCTATTGCTGCAGCTCGTGCTGATTACATGTGGAGAGAGTGGGAGTTTACTGAATAATTTGCTCCTTTAACAGTGTTTGGCTGCACCTCTGTTCTACCTGTCAATTAAATGCCTCAAAAAAAAAAAAAAAAAAAAAGAAGAAGTGCTTCATTTGTGCAAGAAGAGCATCCTTGACAACCCACCCCTCCAGCTCTTACCTCCCACTTCTTTGATTGTCATCCTTGAACCTGAACTCTCCTCCTCCTCCTCCTCCTCCCACACACCCTCTGTTTGCAAATCACCCTGGCACAGCCCCTACAGACATCACTGTCTCAATTATGCCTCTGCTGATTTTCTCTCCCATGCCTTTACACTACCCAAGTTGAGAGGCAGTATCGCCCTTCTCTTCCCCACCTGCCAGAGCCCCCGATCTCCAGCAAGCACACAGTGCTGCTGCCCATCCTCTTACATGTACAAAGAAACACAACTGTGCCATTGCCACCTCAAGGAACACCACTGGCTCCACTTCCACCCTGTTCATTCCAGAATCCAGCTCCAAATGCCTTCTGTACATTTTTAATCCTCCCGGGACCCTGTTGCAGGTCTCACCAATGGTGAACTGCCTCTACTCTCATTAAACATTGGCCTCTCTACTGGTCATATGGTCTCACTGCTGGTGTTGCAAGAACCATCTCCTCTGCAGATCCTGTCTTTGGGATTGGCTTTCCTGCACTGTTGCCTTATTGACTCTTAATTCCATCTCCAAAACTCAGCTGAAGATAGATCCTTTCCCCATGGCATGTCTCTTAATCTCTCACTTTCTCTCTATTATAATTATGTTCACAGAGTTCTGTCTTGTAAAGCATCTCTGTAGAAGTGGCTTCTTCTGACTCATCTCATCAGTTCCTTGCACGTATTCAGAGACAGTCACGTCAGTTTGCTGTAGTGATAATAAAAGCAAGGGCTGGGGCCTTGTAGAGCCAGCACACCCAAGAGAGGCAGCTGAATTCTGTTCTTTCATTTGTGTCATTCACAAAATTGATTACTAAGCTCTAGTTAGTGACACCTGTGCACCCTCTCAAAGTCAAAAGGGCTGCACAGGTGTCAGTGACCAAAACTGGCCAAAACTCAGAATTTCTGGTTTGCAGGAAACAACAATATTTAGAAATTTGGTTTCAGTCCAATTCAGCAGGAAACCAGATTTTTCAAAATGTGCTGGAGAGTCTGAAAAATTCTCATTTGGGGAACACATGGGGAAAAAACTGCCTGCCAGGCTCCTGCTGCACAACTGGGAGCTACTTAAAGCTGGGCCTCCCAAGGCTTTCAGGCTCCCAGCTGCATCACAGGGAGTTAGAAGTCCTGGCATGGTAGAGCTACCCTGGAAATCCTAGGGTCAACAGCCCTGGGGCAGGCCACATAGCAGCCCACCAGGAAACCAAGCAGGTTTCCATCATGATTCAACAAAAGTTTGTCAAACTCAAGATGTTTCCACAAAACATTTCAGGTTTGATGAATTTTCATTTTCTGTCCAACAAAAGAGAGTTTGTCAATTCCAGGCAGCCAGCTGTCATTCCCACATGGAGGGTCCCATAATCCTAGTGCTGGGGCAGGGATGGGGGAGACAGCATGGGCCTCCCTTTCCTGGGGCTTCCAGGGCACTTTTCAGCCCCCAACACAGGTTAGGGAAGCCCTCTGCCCTGGCCCCTTTGAGCCTTGTGGGAAACCCCCTGCCATGCCTCTTCTCGCTCCCAGCATGCCCCTGGCATTACCCCTGTACTAGGGAGATTCTGCAGGGTGGTAGCATGGATATAGAGCTAGCATAGTTAGTCCTGCACCTGCCACCAACACATCCTATAGCGGGGATATTCCTAGAGTGGGTGTTTCACAGCCCTTTTGTACCAACATAGTCAATGAAAAGCAGCCTGAGGGCATCCACTTACTGAGCCAAAGAGTTTGCACAGATGCGTCCAAGGGCAGAATCTGTCCTGTAGAATCCTCCTGGAGCTTTTCAGATCAGCTCATTGCAGACTTCAGACAGGTGACACAGCTGGTGCTTACCAGTCTGTCGTGCCATCCATCTCTCACAGGGAGGTGATCCTGAATGCTGTGCAGCATAGCCACGTGTACACTGCCAAAGTCAGATGAAGGTTGCAGGAGCTGGTATCTGGATTTCAATGCACCCAACCTGGCAGTTGCATAAAGCTGTAAGAGGCTGAAATTTGATCTGTACATGATGGAGAAGTCAATACCCCTCCTTTTGCAGAAATAATTGTGAATAACACACATTGACTGGGCTTTATGGTGCAATCTTAATAAAATACAGTAGCTGCAGAGGATAAAATAGCATGCTCTCATCACAGACATTGTATCAGAAATCACCAATAACAACATCAGACATCTCAGGTATTTGCTATTGGCTTGTTATGAATAGAGAAAAGCAAAAGCATCGGAAAGGCTCTAAGTAATCTTGCCTTCTTACCTGCTAAATCAGTCATTATTTTAAATTTATGAGTGAATCCAGTGCTGCTGAGCTTTAAAACACAGGTTTTAAGCTCTGCAAGCTTCCACACACACACCTCTGCTAAGGGGGTCTCAGTCCCAAGCTGGAGTACATTTCTGTTCTTGTCTGGAACCATAACAACCACTGTCAGGTGGAGAGAGTAGAATGCAACCACCAAAGTCAATTTCCTTTGTTAACTGAACCCAGATCTGGAGAGACGAAGGACCATGGAGGGCTTAATGGCACAAAGAAGTAGCTTGAGTGTTCCATAGTGTTCCAGACAGGCTCAGAATAGGTCAAAGAGTCATTTGGTGCTGCTTACTCTTCCCTTTAACTCGGGGGGGGGAGGGGAAGAGAATCACACACTGCACAGCTTCTGCAGGCCACGCTCCCTGCACACACAAGGGGCTCCTTGTACCCTTCCTTTACCCCCACCCCACGTACGTGCTCCCTGTGTGCCACTCTTCCTTCCCCCTCTATTTCAGGCTCTTCCTACAACTCCTTCCCAGTTGCCCCCTGCCAGGGGCTCCGTGGGCTCTCCATTCCCCCTATGACAGTGTCTCTGTGTGCTCCCCATTCCCCTGATTTCCCCTACCAGGGTCCCCCATTCTCCCACTGCATGGCAGGGTCTCTGTGTGTGGCCCCCTTCCTACTTTTTCCCCAGTACAGGGGCTATGTGCGCCTCCTCATTCCCCCAGCTCTCCCTCATTTCAAGAAGCTCTGTATGCACCCCTAGTGCCCCCCTTTTCCTGATGTTCCCTTTCCCCCCATGCTTGGGGCTCTCCATTGCCTCCCATTACCATTATTATTTCTTTTCCTTCTGTCCAGGAAATAAGTCATTCAGGGTGTCAGCATGTTAAACTCTATGGGGAAGATGGGCAGAGATGGGCATGTGTTCAGGAATTATACCTGTACCTGGTAACAGATAATCAGAGAGCGCAGTATAAAGAGAACTCTTGGTTGCAAATGCAGAATACAAGACTGAAGATGTAAACAAGATTTTCATAAGTTAATGACAGCAAAGCCACTGTATAGTTCCAGATAGTTTGACTTCAAAGCCAAGTGTTGCAGGAATCATTATTTTAAATGACCTTTACAGAAGTGCCAGGAACTACATTCTCTGCCGTAATTAGTTGTAACCTTTCTATGAGCAGCAGGGCTGCCATGGTCCATAATGGCACTTCATAGCTGAATCCAACACAACTGCACCGCGACAGTACATCAGAAAAACAACAGTGCTCCCTGTGTGGAGAGTCAGGCCCTTTTCTAAATGATGCAAATTAATCCCTGAGCTTTGTACAACCAATACTACAGCTAAAGGAATGTGTTGGAAAAAAAAAAGAGTCATCATATATAATTCAAGGTTACTGTTTCCTCTTTTAAGTTTCTAGGAAATTAAATAGTTAAAATAAGTGCCAACAAAGTTGGGGGGAAGAGATCAAAGTCATGTAGGGTTTTCATGCAAATCTCAATTTCTGTTTACCTGCTCTGTTCTTTTTCTTTATCTGTGCAATAGTCAACTGCCTCTGCAATCCACTAGAGATCTACAGACTACATATTGGGAACTGCTGCCCTTAGCTTCCCAGGCTGCTGCTGGATATGTCTATCTGTGTGTGCCTGATAATGAATGCAAGCTCACACTGCCCTTTAGCAAATATGGAGCTACATTCACTGGGTGGCACTAAGACAGCCTTGAAAGTGGATGGAGGGTAGTTCGGCCTTTTGCAGTGACACAGGGCCCCCCTGTGGAAGAGTGCTGGCCTCTTGTCAGTTCATTGGGAATAATCACAGACCAGATCCAAACACCACTGAACTTTGATGATGGCAGGTGCCATTCAAAACCTCAACCTGGATCTGTGTACAGATTTCACACCTGGCCCTTACCTGCAACAACAGATTGGACATAAACTCCAGAGCCAAATAGTTCTCCAAAGCTCAGATCCAGGTCCAAATTGTGCCACTTCCTCAGTCCATCTATTTTATCTGTAAAGCACTGGGGATAAAAAGCTCTGTGCACACAGACACATCAAATATTACTTCATTAAATTCCACCTGGTCATTTTACTAATCCGAGCTTACCTCCTTTTTTTCAATCCAGGATAACTATGAGTTACTGACCCACAATATCCATATCTAGCTCCTGTTGCTAGATATGGACCTAGAATGGGGTTTGCAGTGCAGTTCTGCACAAATAAGGACAAGGAAAAAAAAGCAATGAGCAGAAAGGGACATGCAGAGGAAATCAGTCCCATATTAATGAGGGATGCTGTTACATAGCTACCAAGTTATTCCTGTCTAGTAGCAACAGTAAGGCCAATGAGGGGAGGATACATTTAAGAACTTCAAGCAAACGGCAAGGATCATATTTAAGCCCCTGTCTCCAAGCCATCTACTCCCTCTCCTGCCCTTGCCCCTTCATTCCCTACACCTGGAGACCAACTATGTCATGGCCTCAAGGCTTCAGCTGAGTGCATACGTTTATGCCTAATACTTAACCTGAATGGCTCCCAACCACAGTGCTGTGTTGGGGAATTGGGCAAAGCCCCACTGAAGCTGGTAGGCATAACCACTGCACTTCATTCAAGATAAATATAAGAAACAATCACCCTGTTCTGTGGAACTAGGTAGCTGAAACAATGGGAAACACCACCCAAAACAGGCTTCAGCAGAAGCTGAACTATGTGGCCTAAGGGGTTTCCCTGGAGGCTGATATAGCAAATGCAGGGGCTGTGGCACTGATTGGTAGAGCTGGATGTGTTTGTGTGTGCCAGGGAAGCAGCAGAATGACACAGAAGGACGTAGGGTAGGAGCAAAGAAGACCCAGACAGCATCAGAGATGCCCTGGTAGCGTGACCCTTATGGAAAAAGTTAAGGAAACCTTTTGGGTACGTGATGGCTGAAAATTTCTTTGCTCACAGTTTGAAGCCTCCATCTCCAGTTGCTGGATTCCTACTATGTTCAGTGAAGCTGGATTTCATCCATTCTTTGTAAATAAAACAGGACTACATCAAAGAGATATGTGATTCCATTGGCAATTTCTCCTCCTTAGGAAAACAACCCGCTAGACCAAAATTGGCTAACTGCTTGGGTCAAAAACCAACCAACCAACGGTCACAAAGATTTTCATTCACACTTGGTCTTGAGGGCAACAGCATCATGCTGCTGGCTGCACACTGCACAGGACTCACAGGGTCCAGGCCTAAATGGATGGCTGCTCCTATTCCCTAACTGGCATTGCAGGTGCCTCTTCATTGGTTGCACAGCCTTGATTGTTCACGTCCCATACATAGCATTAACTAGGCTTTCAATCAGAGATGACACATAACTGTTGACAGTGGGGGGAGGGAGGGCACAATTTAAAGGTTCTGGTGGTATGCAGCAGGGTTCAGGGCAGGGCATTTAAACCCAGGCATAAATCTGGGGGGCACATGTCCCCCCCCCATACATGTCACCTCTTCTTTCAAACCAGTGGACTGGACTAGCTAGTTCAAAAACTGGGGGAAGTTTGGGGAAGAAGGAGAACCATTCAGCAAGTTTTCTTCCTTACACTTTTATTCCGGAAGTTACAGGAGATGGGAAAAGACGTGCCCCATTCTGTAACAATCAGGCACAGAGCTCTGCCTCCTCAAAGGCCTTTTCCGGCTCGCTGGGGAAGACCCTTGCCCCACCCTCTCTACAAGGGTCCTGGCCCTGAGCCCTTAAAGGAATAGAAGCATAGGTTTTCCCCGAACACCGACTATTCTCTGAGTTGCTTCCTCTTTCCCCATATCTGCCTTTGTCATTTTGCTGGACTCTTGGGTACCAAAACTTAAAGGGGCAACACCACAAGGACAAGGGTGGTATTGTGGATTGGTAGGTCGTTGTGATTATTACCAAATTATCCCTATGAGCTCAGCTATAAAGAAGTGAGTGTAAGTTCATAAGTTACCACAATAACCTACAACAACAATGTTGATGGGGAAAGGTACCAAAGGGAGATGGAGACACTGAATTAGCCCAAACCAAAAGGGCTTCCTGATACAGTTCAAGGACTGTGTTAAGATCATGCCTGGTAAATACAAAAAGTGCATCAGTGAACCAAAATTGGTGTGCCAAAATCTAGCCCTAATTAGGGTACAAAATAATGAGGGGAAGGGCTATTCCACCTACAACTTCCTTTGCATGTCCTTAAAGAAAGAAACTGCCACCCTCACCATCTCCTGGGCCTTCATCATCCTGATTTTGAGAAATTTCCAGAAGAGACCAGGCCAGACAAAGGGACCCAGACAACTTCACCACCATTCTGGCTCCAGCTGAATACCAAACACCACCTAGGCTGAAATGGCATTGGACATTTGCAACAATAGCCCATTTCAATTAACTTTTTCCCTCAAAAGGACAATTATTACCATCTTTGATACCATCTAAGAGACTGTCAAACAAAGGTTTTTTTCAGTCTAAAAACTCTCTGCAGCTAAAGAGAAAGGGAACAAGGGACGTTGTTAAAATGAAAGCCTGATTTAATACTTTACATTTAAGGTGTTTTTCCTTCTTTTCTTTATCTTTAATAAAAGGTTAAAATGATTTTTAATGCAGTGTTTGCCATGGAACTGAGCAGGCTGAGACCTCTGTATACCTAATCCCAAATCTGGTTTAACACTGTTTCAAGTGACGGGCTAAAAGTGTTAACATAACCCAATGTATTAATTTAGATGGAATATAACAGGCCCTACAACCCTGAAGGGGACAGACCAACCCTGTCACATAGGCCCTGTGGTTTTACATTGGTGTGAGAACACAGTCAAACCCATGGTTTGTATGTGGTAGTTGAAAATATAGGTAAAAAGAAAAGGAGTACTTGTGGCACCTTAGAGACTAACAAATTTATTAGAGCATAAGCTTCCGATGAAGTGAGCTGTAACTCACAAAAGCTTATGCTCTAATAAATTTGTTAGTCTCTAGTGAGCTACAGCTCACTTCATCGGAAGCTTATGCTCTAATAAATTTGTTAATCTCTAAGGTGCCACAAGTACTCCTTTTCTTTTCGCGAATACAGACTAACACGGCTGCTACTCTGAAAATATAGGTGTGACCTTTCTTAGAGTCAGCATGCTAATTAGCATGTCATAGATAATAAGCATTAAAGCTTGATCTACATCTACTACAAAGGAGAAAAGGCAGCAATTTAGTTCAGCCTAGTATTATACTGTTAATGTTGGTGAGTTGAAAAAAAAAAATACCTAATCCTGCAAATCTATCATTAAAAAGCATAAATTATACTCTTTTCCTTGTAAGGGACATTAATGAAGTCTGCTTTGCCCAGCAAGACAGACATGTAGGATTATATGAATTATCCCATAACAGTAAAAAGGGAATAGAGACATAGGGAGAAGAATCAGCTTCAGCAGGGGGGAAAATACAATTAAAAATAGCTTTAAAAATTTGTCAGCATAACCTGTTATTTGACTAACCCTGACATGCATCTGGTCTTTCATTACAATAGTGGGAGTCCCTCACTTCCGTAAGGAAGGGTCTACAGTAAATTTAATTAGGGTACACAAGGTTCTAAAGGTTTGGGCCTGAGCCAGCTAATATCTTAACTCATTCCTTCCTGTAGCAAGGAACAAGTCCCAGTGATCTCAGTGAATGACCTGTCTTATTCCTAAATCTTCTCATTTCCCACCTCTGCTTCCCAAAGATCTCTGACATCCAGACATGGGGCCAAGTTTTCTAAAGAGTTGGAGGCCAAATTTCAAATGGCTCAGCCCCCACAACCACGGCCAAATTTTCATGAGCATTTAGAGCCTGTCACCTCCAATGTGACACGGCCTGATTTTCCAAAAAGCTCAGCACCTAATGCGTACATTTGAAAATCTGGCCCTGGTTGTGTGTGCTGAGCCATTCTGAGCATTCCAGCCATGGGACCTGATTCTCCCCTACCTTGCCCCTTGTGCAGTAATTTACAGCTGTGCAGAGAGAATGCAAAGTAGATGCAACATGCTCCTGTTCTGCTCTGGACACATGTTACAATCTGTGCAGGGGTAAATAACTACACAAGATGCATATTAGTAGAGGATCAGGCCCATAGTGCCCAGTCCTGCTTGTGAGTAGGGTACGCAGGATTTACTCCTTGAAGGCCTCAGTGATTAGAGCTATATAGGTCATCTATTCATGCATGGTAAAGGGTTGGTAATCTGAAAACAGGGCTAGGAAGATAGATCACCTTGTCTATGCTGGTTAGAAAAAACAGTGTTAGCACCTTGCATTTAAGCACTGCACTGAAAACATGCTCTGGTTTACCTAGTTTCAACTTTAGCATGGACAGGGCCCCAACCCACCTCTTGAGACTTTGCCTCATGACAGATTTTATAGAGCTTGGCATTTGCCAGGCTTTTAAAAGCTGCTGAACCTTTAACAATCCTATTATCTGGCCTGAAGACAAAGCGACCCAACACACTTACATTGAAACAAAACCCAAAATATGTGTTGTGCATTGTAGAGACTTTGGGGACTTTGTTACTTTGCCTTTAAATAAAAGTTATTTAAAAGTAAATCTAGTTTTCTTATTGACCATCTCATTTTAGTTTAGTAACCTGGGCTTGCTGCCATTTTCATTCATTTCACTTACAGTTCTGAAAGCATTTGATCAGAGTTGGCAATTTTTCCTTTCATTAGACACACTCTCAGCTAGTTATCAAATGGTATGAGAATAAGTTTACTCCTTCCTGTGTTAAAGTGACTCACACGTTGGTATCTTAAGCCCTGATCCTCTTCCCATTGGAGATCAATGGCAAAATGGGAGAAGAACGGGGCCCCTTTGGTGCAATTGTGCCTGTTTATGTTCATAGCACACACAGAGGAATTAAATAAAAACATAAAGTACTCTTGCTGGAAGGTTTCAACATAACACTACTTTATTTCTTATCATTCAGAATTCTAACCCCCAAGAACACAGAGGCACAAAGCAGCTTGCTCCCTTGTCTCCGGATTGCTGGGAGCTAGACTCAGATCACATGCTTTCTTACAGAGCCCTGTAGCTTGCAAACCAGATGAGGAACAACTAAAAACTATCCCTGGGCATTTAAAGGATAGCTTACAGCTTTAACACAGGTTTCAGTACATCGCAGTGGATCACTTCTGGGGAGGTGGAAGTGTAAGAATGCCAGCTCTGGCTCTGCATCATCATTTCCCTCTCCTTGGAAGCACTTCTGCAAGAGGTCCACTGGGTTACCCACTGGGGTAGGGGTGAAGCTAGAAAGCAGCTATTCTGTACAGCATGTTATACTTGAGGATGGGCAGATTCGCATTCATAAATCACTGCTGGTCGGAGACTGAACTATCCTCTCACCCCTAGAGGCTTCCATTGCAGAATGAAGTCTAGGCCCATGGGCAGAGCTGTGTGGGGAGTTCCCACTGCCTGCACTGTACCTGCTTTGTGAATGAAGACAGGAAATCAGCTTTTCAGTTCAGCAGCATTAACTAAATTCATGGGCAAGATGTTTTTGGTCCTTTAGCACAACCTCATTGATTTCAAATGTGAAATTGTGTCAGTTGCAGTGTCAACTTGGTGCTGTGGGTATTTAAAAATGAATATGTGGACAGCCAGTGCACAGGACTTAAAAGCAAGCTCTGTGCATGCAGTGTCAATAACTGTTTTGTGTAAGGAGGATAGCTAGCATTTGTGCTTACTCTGCAAACTGTACATCACTTGGATAATGCCCTTTAATTGATAGATTAGACAGTATCACTTTTGACTACACAAGCTCCCAATGACAAACATCATGGTCTATTGTATCAATAGTCTATGGATTAAAGATCCCCAGAATCACATGACTACATGTTCCTAATCCAGTATTTATTCATAGACACCATAGATTGCCAAGATCCCATGGTCTCCCTGGCTCAATGTGTAAAAGTAGCTTTTATTGACATCTATATTTTTCTATTTTACCTCTCAAGAAAAGGACTCAGACCTTTGCTGATTTGTGTTTAACCCTTTTGTGCTGCTATTTTGTGTCTCTATCACTGCGGTTTCTTTCTCTGATGAAACTGTGCGATTCTGCACTTAATTCTAACTCAGCTATGATGGTTTGTTCCCTCTGCCGGGAGAGCTCGCTCAACCTTCCCACCCAGTATTGCGGTGTATGCTGAGAAAACAAATTACCTGTATAAATGTACACTCATATTTAAATTCAGCTTCCCATGAAAACCACATTCTGATGATTGCTAGACTCGCTGGGCTACTCTTTATGAGAGCTCCTCTGATTTCAGATTGGTGCACTTCAAATAAGAAAAAGACAGTAAAAGTCATTCTTTTTTGGTTCTTTAATTTAGACATGACAGGCTACACATTATTTTCCAGATAATGGTTAAAGAAAAGCACACTCTTTTTCCAAATAATAAACCGGCTTGCATTTTAAATGTACACTGCTGAGATTGGATAGCTGTCAGTTTGATTCCTGTTTAACTGTCTTGATTTATTTTACCAATTAACTTTTCCTCCACCTCTATTTGTTCCTCTTTTGTACCTATACTTTTCTTTACAATAGGTGTATTTCAGAAATACCTGTAGCATTACTTCCCATTTCCAAGCACAGCAAAACCAGGAGGTGATGTACCACTGTGTAAGAACCTGCAAAGAACAGAGCTCATGGTACAAGTAGTTACCTAAGAATGAACATGGACAACAAGTGCACTATGGGGTTCTCCTCAGGGCTGGCCTTAGGGAAAATGGTGCTCCAGGCAAACTTGTATTTTGGTGCTCCAGCCCCTATTGCCCCTGGCCCCCATGTGAGCCCCCCATTGGCTCCTGCCTCCCCATCAACCCTGGCCCCCACATGCTCCCCAAATTTCCAACCCACCCATGGCCCTGCTGCCTCCCCTGAGTGCTTAATTTGTGTTGAATGAGGTGCCGGGGCTCACCACTGGCAGGGCAGCCGGAGAGCGGCGGCTGCTTGCTGGGTGCCTAGCTCTGAAGGCAATGCCACCGGCAGCAGCGGAGAAGTAAGGGCGGCATGGTATATGGTGTATTGCCACCCTTACTTTATGCTGCACTGTGCCCCCTTCATCCCTAACCCCTGCACTCCCCATCTGCACCTACGAGGGGCAAACTGACCTGGATGCACGCAGCTCACTCCCCTCACCTAGTCTGTGTAAGGGAAAGGCAGGAGAGTAGCAGCTTCACAGCGAAGTGACCTGGACGCACGGAGTGTGCGGTGTTGCTCCTTGTTCCCCACTTTACAGCCCTCTAGGGGGGCTGTCAGGGTTCCCTCCCCACTCTGAATTCTAGGGTACAGATGTGGGGACCAGCATGAAAGACCCCCAAAACTTATTTCTACCAGCTTAGGTAAAACTTCCCCAAAGCACAAATTCTTTGCCCTTGGAGGGTACGCTGCCACCACCAAGTGATTTAACAAAGAATCAGGGAAAGGACCATTTGGAGTTCCTATTCCCCCAAAATATCCCCCCCCAAAACCCTTACACCCCCTTTCCTGAGGAGGCTTGAGAATAATATCCTAACCAATTGGTTACAAAGTGATCACAGACCCAAACCCTGGGTCTTAGGACAATAGAGAAATCAGTCAGGTTCTTAAAAGAAGGATTTTATTTAAAAAAAAAAAAAAGGTAAAAATCACCTCTGTAAAATCAGGACAGAAAATAACTTTACAGGGTAACAAAAGATTCAAAAACACAGCAGAACTTCCTCTAGGCTAAGTTTCAAAGTTACAAAAAACAGGAATAAACCTCCCTCTGCCAAGGGTAAAATTCACAAGCAGAACAAAAGATAATCTAACATGCCTTGCCTGGCTTTTACTTACAATTTTTGTAATACGACAGACTTTTATGATGGTTTATAGGAGAAGGAGTTTTCTGATCTGATGCTTCCCAAGCGCCCCCCCAGATTTGAAAGTATCTTCTTTCCCCATTGGTCCTTTTGGTCAGGTGCCAACCAGGTTATTTGAGCTTCTTAACCCTTTACAGGTACGGAGGAATTCTAGGCTACCCTTAGCTGTATGGTTATGACAGGGGCACAGAGGAATGTTGCAGGGATGAGAAGTATCCATGCATCACCGCTTTTGCCCCCCCCCGCCCGTTCCTCTGCCGGGAGGAAGCAGGAAGAAATCTGGATGACCCTGCATGCATTGCCTCTGCAAGTCTGCAGCACTCCCCTGCCAGCTGGCAGCACGTAACTTTGCAGTGCACCCTGGGCTGTCACCTGGGTGGCCCATCCCCAAGGCCAGCCCTTGTTCTCTTACTGCTAGGCTGGGGGGGGGGGGCGCTAATGCACAGAGCATAGGCGTAGGAGTAATGAGTTCCATTCCCTGCTCTGCCACTGACTCACTGTGTGGCCTTAGACAAGCCACTTAATCTCTGTCCTCATTTTCACCTTCAGTAAAACATGGATGATACTTACCCTCCTTTATAAAGTGGTTGAACATCTATGTATGAAAAGTGCCATATTGGTGCTAAATATTATTCAATGCTTTGCATAGATATTGTGCCTTTTGTATCAAAAGTTTTGTACAAAAAAAGACTAGTTAACCCTCAGGGTGTGATTTAAGTATTATTATCCCCATTTCAGAGGTGGAAGGTGATACACAGAAGGATGAAGGCTCAGAGCCTCAAAGTCACCTAACTAAGAGTCAAGTGGGTTGCACAGACTGCGATATTGAATTTTGATTAATAGATCCCAAAGCCAGAAGGGACCATTGTGATCATCTAGTCCAGGGGTTCTCAACCTTTTTCTTTCTAAGCCCCTCCCCCACCCCATGCTATAAAAACTCCACAGCCCACCTATGTCACAACAACTGGTTTTCTGCATATAAAAGCCAGGGCCGGCATTACGGGGTAGCAAGCAGGGCCCCACGCCACAGAGGCCCCTATGAAGCTACATTGCTTAGGCTTTGGCTTCAGCCTGGGTGGTGGGGCTCAGGGCCCCAGGCTTCAGCCCCATGTGGCAGGGCTTCAGCTTTCTGCCCTGGGCCCCAGCGAGTCTAATACTGGCCCTGCTTGGCGGACCCCCTGAAACCTGCTCGCAGCCCCCGCAAGGGGCCATGGACCCCTGGTTGAGAACCACTGTTCTAGTCTGACTTCCTGTCTAGCACAGGCCATAGGACTTCCCCAAAATAATTCCTAGAGCAGATTTTTTTTTTTTAGAAAAACATCCTATTGTGATTAAAAATTGTCAGTGATGGAGAATGTTCCACAGCCCTTGGTATATTGTTCCCATGGTTAATTACTCACTGTCAAAAATGTACATCTTATTTCCAGCTATATGAACATATGCTTAAATTAAAATACGATTAGGTATAGAATTCAGGGACTGCTTCTGCAGTATTTACTTAAAGAAAACTCCCATTGACAATGGAAACTGCAAGATTTACAGAGCATTCCATCTCATTTTCAAATGTTTAGGAAATGGCCTATAAATTCTTTGGCCACCAGAGGGCAGCACTGGATTAACACCAGAACACAGGGGCTGCAATGGGTTCTTTTAGATCAAAAGCTCCAATCAAGCGTTGGTATAACAAAGTGGATGATAAAATAGGCTAAATGCAACCGATGTGCATAGAATGAGTCCATTGGTCCCATGTGTGTGCCCAGATGTCTACGGGAAGAGAAATTGTAGTGAGAAGTTTGACATTATCTTGGGGAAAGAGATTATTACCAAAATAGTTTGTACCACGATCGCTGTGGCCCACACTGAAGATATGTATTGTCAGGCCATTTATGGTAAATATGAAAACTGTCTAATTTTAAGTAGATCTTATACGAAGGTTAGTCAAATTGCAAAATGGGGCTATTCACTTTACTACATACGGTATAATCTTATCTACCAGGTACAAAATACACAGGGAAATATTGGTTATCTAAATCATTTGCATTACAAACTCCTAATCTGTGCTTGCACATGGACCTGCATTTATTTATTATTAAGAGTATGTTACATACCCAAGACAACTATGTTGTGTATCTGGGACAGAGGGGAGGGAGTGAACAAGTGAGATTGCACTCTGATCACTTTGACACCCATTAGTTCTCCTGGAGAAAGCTGACTGGGTAATTAGAAATAATTAGATAATCAGGCTGGGGGCTAGGTGAGATAATTAGTCCATCAGCCCAGAAGGATAGAGACACAGGAAAGAAATGCAAGGGAGAGGGAGGAATGGGGCTAGCTGAACCCAGGCTCCTAAAGGAGCTTTGGTCCTCTCTGGTCCTGAAGAAAGGGCTAAAAACACAGCGGATATTTTAAACAGATTACTGCATGGGGACTGTAATGGGGTTGGTGGAGGGAACTCAAACAAGTGGCACTGTGAATGCCCCATCTATGGAGTCTGTGCCATTTTTGCGAGGCAAGAAGACAGGAGCGAAGACACTCTGCTCCAGTACAAAAACTCATCAAAAGCTTTTATTTATTTTTAAGGAAAAAGCCTTCATCAGTTATGTCAACTTGTGTTTATACAGACAAGTGTCATGTTCACCATAACATTTGGATAGTGGAGGGCGCACTCCTTATCCTGTGCAGAATATTAGATATGCACATGGCTACAAAGAAAATCCATTACACATAGCATATCTCCCCACCCACACACGAGCATGTTTAAAGCATTGTACTAGGAATTCTTGAATTATTCTATTTAAGAAGCCGCTTCATGAAACATTGCACTGAAAGAGCAATAAGAAGAAAACAAGTAATAAACTAACGTTTCGAGCTGTCCTGATACTTCTCCTTGCCCCACCCATCTTGTCCTTTAAGTATCTGCCTCAAGATAGACTGTGTGAAGAAGAATAAAAATACCAGCAATACAAGAGAACAGATTAAGCAAGCCACTGAGCATGGGTTTGAGTCCCCTTTTGGAACCAGGACTCAAACACAGAGGGGTGCCAACTGATTATTAAACCTATTGGGTTGCTTTATATATTACAAAATACAAAAGGTACAACATGAAAAATAAATGGGACTGAAAAACTAGGAGGTCTACATTGTGGTTTGACAGCAGCATTTTTCCTTGTAATTCCTCTCCCAGCCTACCACATATTATTGACCACGTGGAGTATTCAAAAAAAAAATCAGTAATTATGCCCCCAGAATAATGAAAGTTTTAAAAAAAGTTAATAAATCTGCCCTCTGGGTAAGATGTCCTCTTTGTCTCTGGAGGTTTTGGTTCAGCTCCTTCCCTCGTGGGATGGGTTGTATGTGTGGGGAGGATCACTTGAGAAGCTCATTGCCCTTCCAGAGGCTGTATGTGTTGTTTCTATGGTGCTCCTAGGCCCTTCCAATGAAGGCAGCAAAGGACAAACTTGGGACCTGAACTCAGCTCTCCATCATGACACGGCAGTTTGGCTCTGCCTTTTTTCCGTGTGGGCTTCTCTAACACACAGACAATACAGAAGGGCAGATCCTTGGTTAGTGTAAATTGTCAGAGCTTCATTGACTTCCCCTGAGGATCTGCCCTAGACTGTCTAGGGCAGCAAAATATTAATGGTATCAAAACTTTTCCGACCAGTTTAGTGTGAGGCTGGAAGTGGGACCAGGAGAAGAACTTGGTCACAAATTTTATGACAAAAAGATGTTTGGGGGTTTGGTGGGGGAAGTGTTGGTCAAAAACATTTTCTTCCACAGAAAAAATAATTTAACTGAATTATTCATTTTCTGGAAAATATGAACAATTTTGGGGGAAAAATCTAAATAAATATTTTCAGGAAAAAATGAAATTTTTCAGAGTTCTCTAATTTATATAGATTTTAGAAGGTGTCAGCTCTTCCCTCCACACACACTGAATTTTCCACCTTTTGCTAGTTGGAAAACAATAACAAAGTGTTGAAAGTGTTAATTTGAGAGAGAAAGCACATAATTCTTAAATGTGCATTAAGTGCAACATCTAATAGTGAGTTACTTTTAAAAGTCAAAAGTTGTTGCGCGCTCTCTCTCTCACACACAAACTTACTTTCTAAATGGTTTCCCAAATGGAAAAAGCTGGGAACAATAAGGAAGTTGGGGGAAAGTTATTTACATTTTTAAAATTTCCATGGGAAAGTCAGAATTGCCCAACAGGAAAATTTCCAAGGGGAATTTCAAACTCTCAAAGCATTTCCAGACAGTTCTAACTAGGATATATATCCCAGATGAATATTTTTGAGGCTAAGCCTTTCCACCACTACTTATCAAAAAGTCTTGAAAAGTTGTATTTACAAAAGTTTTGCCATATAACTGCCCTTACTGGTGCATTGGATGACCTGAGTCAGTCCATCCAGTTGCTGTGCAAGAAACATTAATACTTTGCATTTCATGGCATCCTCCATTCCATGAACTCAAAGCACTTCACAAAGCATAAAGGCAAAATATTCAATACTGGACACTGATTTTCACTGCCACAGTTTTTAGGTGCTCAATTTGAGACATCTAAGAGGGTGATTTTCACAGGTGCTGAGCAACCACAGCTCCCATTGACTTTGGCTCAAGTGGTGCATGCTCAGCACCTTTGCAGATTAGGTGCATAGTGTCTCAGGTGCAGCACCCAAAGTTCAATAGTGGCTTTTGAAAATGTTGCCATTACTTAAGCTTCACAGCCTCCCTGGGGGATAGAGGAATGTTGGCTTCATTTCACAGATGGGAAAACCAAATCAGAATCTTGGGGTATTTACAGTGTCTTCTATGGGGGGAGGGAAACCCCCTCATCCTGTTGGGAGAAGAAGTAGGAAAATTCACGAATTGGAACTCAGTTTCTTCTCCCTTACACAAGCTATCCCTGTGCAGGGATGAACAGGACCCCTGATGAGCAGTGACTTTGTATCACATGCAGTAAGGTAAATTATTCAAATCTGCAAATAACTCTAGCAAAAATCAGTAATGCTACGGCAGCTCCAGTGAGGGATGAAATTACTAAACACCATTAGGCACAGTTGGCAAACATCATTAAGCACTTAGGAAGGGGAAGAGAAATAAATTTCTCCTGGGCCCTCTGAATTTTGCAATTTCTCTTGGAAAGTTTAGCACAAGCCAGGTGGGTTACCATGCCAAGATATTCCAGGAAAAATTCTAACACATCTGAGTGTTTTCTGGAAATCACGTATTTCCCAAATTTGGTCTCATTTAAGTCAATGACAAAACACTTATTGATTTCAGAGGGAACAAGGTTGGACCTTTAATGAGATTTCAGTTAGGAATAAGCCACGGAAATAGTTGTCTATCATTTCTTAGGACACATTTGAACACAGGGCTGGACCTAAGTACCCACAAAACCAGTGACCACTTCGGGTGCCTACTTTGGGATGCCCTTCGGTCCTATGCTAGCAGCAATGGGATTGGAGTGGGAAGGAAAGTTACCACCCAATTCCCAACCAGGCAGCAGAATAGATTTTTAAGGATGAAGAACACTGAATTCCTTTCTGTTGAACTCCACAGTCCGACTAATAGGATTGTTGTGTGCTTTGCAAGCTAGGGGATTAGTAGGTTCTTCTTCCACTTGCAGGCAACTGTGACTGTGCAAGGAAAAAGAGCAAATAAAATGGAAGTTCAAACCTCAAAAAATAAATCTACATCATCAATAAGATGGCTGGCTTCTGTGCAACGAGTCTGGTCCAGTTCCGGGTGGACAACTGTCCATAATACAAAAACCAGCTCCCCCAATTGGCACTGTTATTGGCATCTTTAGAGAGGCCCACACTGGATGGACACAGAGATAAAAGTACCCTCTGACCTCCATAGGTGAATGATCAATCCAGGTCACAGGATTATTTTTAATTCATTCTTTAGAAAAATATCAGTATGTTCATCATGTAAATAATACAGTGATAACTCTATCATCCCAAAACTGAAGGAGACATAGTCAGTGTAATTAATTCCAGTAACAATTTCATTTAGCAACATGAAGCCTAAGAAATCTCAACCATACCAGCCCCAAGCATTCGAGAGTCTGGAGTCAGGCTGCCAAAAAATCCAACCAACCAAATCAAAAAATACTCCCACAAGCATGAATGTTTTTAAAAAAAGAAGCTTTGAGTAACTTTTATTTGGCATCTGGTTTCTGAGCTGTTAGCATGTACCTGGGTCATGTTTTCAGGCTGTATTCTGTAAAACTGAGAACCATAAACTTTGAGTTGTCATTTAAAAAAAGAAAGTCATTGTCTTCTTTCCTCCTCACTTGACTCCAGAAGTTGGAGCTCTAGGGAAAGCATCTAATATCATGAGATTTCTGATAAAGTCATGAGCTGGCAACACGGAGATCCACACATCATTTGTTTTTCAAAGGAACACCCATGGGATCTTTGTTGATAAGGAAAGCCTAAACCCACAACATATATAAAACATTCACTTGAAAATTGTACACTGGTGAGGCAGACTGGGGGAAGCTGCTGCACCTGTCCTGGGGAACAAGAGGGTTTCAGTCTCCGGAGATCTCACTCCATCACCTTTCAGAGGCTGCCCTAATTTGTGCTCCTGCTTCAAAGGAGCAATAGAGCTTTGAAGAAATTCAGAGTAGCCAGAACATAAGAGCTTGTTGACTACATGTGAGTCCTCTTCCAACCTTTGCTCATGCCCTGCCCCAGAATGCCACCTGCACCTGTGAAGTCACAGGGCTCCCTGTGCTGGAGAAATTCCCCACGGTACCCCTACACCTGCCTGCAGCTGCTTTCTACTAGAAAGGGCCATATCACAATGATGAATAGAGCCCTTAAATTCACACGAGAGTGGTGGGGGAAAAAGGGCAACGTGGATGTCACTGACTGTTTAGAAGTATCCCCAAACTGAAGAAAAAGTTACCTTTAGAATTTCATTCCTTCAAAGCTCTATTGGGCCCTAGTGACCAAGGATAATGAGTAAATAAATGTTGCAGGCTCAAGCCTCATAGCCCAAAACAGCCATGTAGCCATGGTTGATAATTCCTGCCCCTCAGTCTGTGCTGTGCTGATAGATTCCAGGAATCACAATTCTGAAAGCTGCTGCATTGTCTTTTGAAATTATTATTAATTTCCTCCTGGCAGCATTCTCCCCATCCGCTGCTTTTCCCATGGAGGCTTCTTGGCTTCTGATTTCTCTAGCTTAACACAAGAGGCTGGCTCTGTGCTCTTTTTCCACATTTTGCAGAATCAGTGCTTGCACTTTAACGATGACCAATTCAAGCAGCCTCATATGTGCTGTAAATTAAGGGGATCTAGGTTTCCTTTCTACTTACTCTTTCACTGTGTAGCCTCATGGAGAACAATCCCCTTGTGTCATTCTGGGACTGAGAAAGAGCTCTGCTCTCTCTTAATATTGGCTAAAAATTTCTATGGGACACAAGAATAAGGTCAGGTTTCAGAATAGCAACCGTGTTAGTCTGTATCCACAAAAAGAACAGGAGGACTTGTGGCACCGTAGAGACTAACAAATTTGAGCATAAGCTTTCATGAGCTCAAATTTCCCACCCCCCCTCCTTTGCTGGTAATAGCTCACCTTCAGTGATCACTCTGGTTACAGTGTGTATGGTAATACCCCTTGTTTCATGTTCTCTATGTGTATAAATCTCCCCACTGTATTTTCCACTGAATGCAGCCAATGAAGTGAGCTGTAGCTCACGAAAGCTTATGCTCAAGTAAATGTTAGTCCCTAAGGTGCCACAAGTACTCCTTTTCTTTTTTAAGAATAAGGCCAGTGGTTTTGGACACGTCTCCTATGAACTGGCTTAAATTTGTTTAAACTGGCTGCTGTTGCTACTATGTTTTCTGCAAGTGAGGCTCAGAGGTCAAGCCAACCATCTCTGCTTGCATGAAAATGAGCCATCTAGTATAAAATTGGTGTCTGAGGCAACAAGGTCTGTTTCCCCTCTCAGACCTGGGAACTCCAGCTCTCACTACTGGGAATTACACCTGCAGGACCTCTTCTATGAAGTGATTTAACCTGCTGCTTCTCACACTATTGTGTAAATGAATCTCATGAAACAACATCTCTATTCTGTCTTATGCAAAATGGTATCCCCCAGTCTCTCTTCAAATGGACCTGGGGCTAGGGAGGATGAACTGGGGCTTTTGTAAAAGACCCTTTTACCCCCTGCTTTAAGGTGAATACTTACAGCACGCTTGGTTTTACATTTGCTGAGCCAGACTTGGTGAGATGCTAGAAATATGAAGAACTAAACCAGCAGATTTGCAATGGCTCATTGTTTTGAGTCTTAATTGGACTATGGGCACTGTTTCAACAACAGACAAGAATCTTTCCCAAGTGTTCAATTTAACAGGTTAACAAATGAGGCTTGCTTGGCATCTGAAGCCACATTCTGTGGAACAGAGAGCAGAACTCATCATGTATGAGTGTTCCTTGTTTAGTGGGTAGGTACATTAGCTTTATCTGCAGCAGATAAGTTTACTGATCTATTCCCCAGCATGCCAGTGACACACTCCATGCAAAAAAGTGCTCAAACCAGTTCATATGAACAATTTCCCTTCATCCTCAAGTGCCTCCTTACCTCTGGGCACCCTAACCACAGTTACCCTCCCACTTCCTCTCTCAGGCCCCAAGGACTCCAGGACAGGCTCTCTTGGTTCAATAAACCAGTCCCCAGGAAGCGTAGCATTACAAGACATAGTGCAAATATGCCATAGCAATATGCCATAGCAAGAGTCCCAAAACATAGTTTATTTGTCACCCCCAGTGCACGCAGGCCTTCAAATCCCACAACATATAATCCATCAGCCTAGCACATACCACATTCCAGCATCTTCCACCACATCCAGACTTCTTCAGGCAGACAGCCACCCCAGCCCTCCTTGCTGGAGTGTAACCCAGTCTTCCCAGCAGGAACACCCCACCACCAACACTGTCCTGGGAGTTCATCCTCCAGGGAAACAGCCATCACTGTCCCTGTGCTATTAAGCAGTCATCTCAGACAAGTCCACAGGGAGACCTAGCCTTCAGCCCTCTCCAGCATAGAGATGTCAGCAGGTAAGCAATCCCACTGTCCTTGCCTTCAACTCCCTTTAGCCCTTAGCTCCAGCTCAAGAAGATCAGCCAGCAAATGCCATGCCATGCCATGCCATGCCATGCCTTGCCTTGCCTCCCATTGCTGCTGCCTCCTTCTGGAACTTCCCACAACTCTAATCTCCCTGATCCTTTATAGCCCCAGGTGCTGCCTTGCCCTCTAATTGGACAAACTGGGAGCACTCGTACTGGCATGGAGGGAGGGGGGAAAGGCTGGACCTGTTTTATTTAAAGGGCCCAGTCACCCTGTGACACGTTCCAAGAATCAGATGGAGCAGATGAATCTTTCAGCAGGGTAAAGAACTGGTTCAGCCTAAACCATTTCAGTCTGAAATTCTTCACACCAGTGTGGGCAAAGAGACGCTGAAACAGCCCCATAGGCTCATTGCAGCTCCATGGAGCACTGGGAGCCTTTTGAAACTTCCAAGAATCCACTGGTTCTGGGAGCCATGCCTGGGATTGTAGGGTAGATTTCTGGAGGGCCTTTTAACTGAAGTGGTTTTGAGCCGCACTAATGTGAATGTAGGGCAAGCCTGCAATGGTTCTTAAAGTGATTCAGCATGGCTGGTGTAAACACACTCGTTTGAGATTAATCTGGTTCGTTACAACAGGTTCAATGATTTCAAGCGGACAGAGTCTGCGCAGCGTCCATGCTTTCCCCCACGTTCTGTGACATGCTGTGTGTTCACTGATATCCCCACACAGTTTACCATTAATAATAACCCGGCCCCCAGCCATTTGTGATTTGCTGATAAGAAAAACTTCCAAGGATGCAAAGTTAAGTTCAAAGATTTCTTTATTAAAATACCTTTTCCAAATTCACTGTAATAACATTTATTGGGGGGGTGTGGGAGGGTTGATGGGATGCTCAAATGTATATTTGCCAACAGAGATGTGCTACAAACCCCGTTGTTGTCTGTGAAAGGTTTAAATGTTTTATGATACAAGCAACCTTTTCCTAGGGAAAAATAAATTAAAAAGATACTAGTCGGTAAGAAACTGAACAGTTTAAGCTGGGGGGGAAGGGAGGAAGAAATCCTTTGCTTTTAAAGGAGATACATATCTTTTCTGTTCCAGAGCCTTTGATATAGAGCTTAAAGCAGTAAATATATATATGAGTCCATATGTCATCTCTCTGTAAGAATGACTTAGATCCTTGTTGGTTTAATTATTTTAAATGCTATTTGTCATTTAAAACAAGAGCCTTCTTATCTATGTCCCTGATCCTGCAATTGAATCTGCAGTGATACATGGGAACAGATTGCAGGATTGGGACCCACTTTACAGTCTGAAAAAAAAAACCCCTGTTTGGGGTTTGTGTTTGTTTGTATTTTCTTTGCACCAATAAACCTGAGATTAGTATGAACTGCAAAGTTCTAATCTGGATCCAAACTTCTCCAAAGTACTGGAGTGTTTGGATCCATGGCTTTCTTTGAGCCTGTTATTGAAACAGGGAACAGCCACCATGATGGAATCTGGATGTGGTGCTGATCTTCAAAAGCACGGAAGCAAGGTGTCGGTTTGGCATATTGTAGAGATAAAGTAGGGACAGGTATGAGGTTACAATCTGGACCCAAATAAGCTTCTGAACTTCATTAAAGTTTGGGGATGGGATTTGGAAAAGGGTTTAGCTTCAGGCCCAAATCTGTTGACCCGGGACCCAACATCTCTGATCTATATTTTGTCTAATCTGGACTGTGATGTGCAGTCATTCTTTCGAGAAAGAACCAATATGCCAACCAGCTCAATGAGCAGTGAAACTTTTAGATACAAGAAGTGATTTAACAAAGAAAAGGAATATTTGTGTATTGTAGGCACTGATAATGTAGGCACTTGGTAAAGTTCTGAATCTCTGTACAGTTGTTAAGTTTTAAAAAAGCCCAGAATGTACTCTTACTCTATGCTCCCACCTCCCCAGAGCAGGATGAAATGGAGGATAGAGAAACAAAACTCTTTTAGTGAGAGAAATGAACCATGTGGGGGACATTGGTCATTGGTTTCCATAGGCACTTTCCCATTTGAATCTTTATTTGTAATTTTTTAAAATTACACGCTTTAGGAATGTCCCTGTTGTTCACCCTGAGGAAATGAACATTGAAGAGAGGAGCCTGGCAGGTTCATAAATAAGTGCCATAGAGCTTTTGAAACAGGCACATCATCTCGCATCTTGTTTTTGTCTCCCAGCAGTTGATGTTTCCGATGAGTCTGTTAAGTGGCATCGGGAGAAACTTCTATTCTCTATTGGCAATGAGGAGGGGAAAAAAATCTAATAAGCATAAATTTAAAAAAAACTGTTGGATCAATGAAATTGCATAAAGAGACAAAATATAACAACTCTTCCAAGAGCTGCACAATCAGCTAAACAATCATCACGTCTCCTCTTCAAAGTCATTCAACATCTTCATGGTACAGAGAGGAAACAGACACCATGATATTTACGCTAACATTTTCAAACTGCTTGCCTATAATTAAGCACCTAAATCTATGTTTGGGCACTGACTAATAAATAAGTGGCCACATTTTCAGTTCTGCAAGTGGGTGGAGAATTGGAGACATTTGTCTCCAGGATGGTTCATTCTGTATTAGTACAAATGTACACCTGAAAAGTACAACGTGTCCTAAGTGATGCTAATCAGTCCACGTTCACGACCAGGACAAAATAAAACAAACAAGTAAAAATGACAGGGGAGAATATGAAGTCAGAATGTATGGCTGCAGCTAATCCAGCACAATACCAAATTAGTATTTGGCGAAGTGGCTCTCTCATTGTTAAGATATTTCCTTCAATATGTTTTCAGAAACTAAGACCATTAAATAACTTAGAAAGATTGCCAGCTCTGATTCCAGGAAGGAAACCTCCTCCCAGTTCCTCTCTTAGTAATTCAATTAATTTACTCCAGACACTTTAGGTAAAAAAAAATTCAAAGACACCCATTTCTTTTGCAAACACTTCCTATGGATGGAACTTAAGATCTAAAATTCTGTAGCAGACAAGAAACAGAGAAGAGGCCACAAGCCCAAAGTTTGGATCTAGTTCTGAATATCCCTCAAGTCCAATGTGTTCATGACCAGTTTACTTTGGTCTGTGTCCCTCTCTAATCAGAACTTGGACTGCAATTTGATTTTAACCCATTTAAATAATTCAGGCCTTGACTGGATTTGTCTAACACATTGACTTAAATGACATCAAAACCTTACTGTGAATCTGTGTAATGTAACCCTTTGTTGTTAATGTGTGGCATTTTTTAAAGCACTGGGCTCACTTTTATCATGGTCTCACACGGCGTGGAGGGAGCAAAGTTCTTCATTGTTTTCATGCTGAATTAGTCTTATTCTGACAGTGACACAACTTCTTAGGGGCTGAGGTTGCCATAATAGAGGGGGAAGAGCTCATTATAAAGCTTTTTTCTTCATTTTTTTTCTTCAACGCAGCAGTTCTTGGCTTTGCCTTATGACTTCCTCACCATTAACGCAGAACATCATAATTTAATAGGTTTATTAGAAGCAAGTGGGACAGCATTACTTGAATTTGAAGCAAAAAGCACACACCAAGGGTCAGATTTCAAGCACCCACAACCGTTGCTGAAGTCAAAAGGAAGGCATGTGCCCAAACCTCTGAAACCCAGACTCCAAATAGGGGTTCAGACCCACAGTCCTTACTCCTATCTGTCCCCCCAATACATTTGTATGGTGTATTGCCACAAAAATTCCCACTGTGTCATGTTATCTCCATGAAAAGGTCAAATCATGAGTCTTCGGGCTTGTCTCTACTACCGGGTGAGGTCGATCTAGGATACAACTTCAGCTATGTGAATAGCGTGGCTGAAGTCGACGTACTTAAATCAACTTACCGCGGTGTCTTCACTGTGGTAATTCGACAGCTGACGCTCTCCCATCAACTCCACTTGCGCTTCTCATTCTGGTGGAGTACCAGAGTCGACGGGAGAGTGCTCAGCAGTCGATTTATTGCGTCTATAATCGATGTGATAGATGGACCCCCGCTGGATCGATTGCTGTCCGCTGATTCGGCAGGTAGTGTAGACAAGCCCTTCTTTTCAAGACCTACACTCTGACATGTAGCTATAGCCAGGAAACCTGCTACCTGAGCATTACTTTCTTTCCTGAATATGTTCCCTTTGATTAGGATGCCACAGTGTCAGGCCTGGAGACCAAAGGCCTCTATCCACACATCAGGGGCAGCAAGAGCAGCAGCAGGGCCAGTCTCCCCTGCAGAGAGATCTTCCACCTCCCCCAAGCTCTACTCCAGACTTCTAAAATAGAAAACTGCCCGGAAAGGAAGGTTAAGCCACTTGATCATGTTATTAGGATTCTTTTTGCTTTGATAAGCAGGGTCAGCAACTCCCCTCAGTCAGACTCTACCTGTGAGGCATGGCAGAGCATAGTGCTGCAGGAAAATAAGCTACAGAAGAAAAGTACTTCAATAAAACAAGGAGAGAAGGCACAGCCAGAGTCTCTCCATCTCTTTTCTCTCTGCACTTTTACGTTGCCTGAGCAATGTTGAGAAGAAGAAGAAAAAGAAAAGAAAAAAAAACCCACAAGGAAATTGACTTTCTGATCCCCACTGTGGCTCATTTATGTGAAGATAAAGAAACACTCTGGATTGCTCCTGATCAGCAGGCAAAAGAACAAAGGCCTGATGGTGTTTTTTAATCCAGAGATGGCTCTGCGAGCAGACCTGGGTCCTGTCCGCACAAGCCCTGGTGATTCAAATAGCTATTTAATCAGGAGAAGTTACAGTATTTAACTGCAACAGGGATGCCTAGCAGGGTGTTTCCTGTCCGATAACGGTATGTCAGAGTTTCTAGGGGATGCCTGTGTATTGCACAAGTGCCATTTCCTGGGAAGTATCGTGCTCACCCTCAGAGGTTAAGTTTAGTGGTACATGCATATCCTGATCCTGCACATCTGTGTGCTGTCTATGTGAACCCCAAGGGCATATCACTGGGGAAAAGTCAGGTAACATGCACAGCTTATTCTAAAACAGGTGTTTCTTTTGTGTACTGATGAGAAGCTAAAAACGTTTGTGACAGTCTGTTGAATTTTACAAAAAAAGAAAAGGAGTACTTGTGGCACCTTAGAGACTAACAAATTTATTAGAGCATAAGCTTTCGTGAGCTACAGCTCACTTAACGGCTGCTACTCTGAAACCTTGAATTTTACAGGAGATCTTATTACTACTCTCCAGCTGCAAACAGGAATTTATGCAAGCAAGGAAAGCGCAGCCCTAAATCCAACTCCTCTCATCTAGTTTGCCAGGAGATGGTAAAATGTCAGGGTCCAATTAGTTAAAGCCAAAATTATTTACATAGGGTGCTGAGGTGTTTTCACTGCAGCCCATTCAAGAACCAAAGCAGCCTCAATATGGCTCCAGGTAATGGCTTCTAGACTCAATTTTGGTAATAGAAAAAATTATCAATTATCATAATGATGGTTTCAGAGTAGCAGCCGTGTTAGTCTGTATTCGCAAAAAGAAAAGGAGTACTTGTGGCACCTTAGAGACTAACAAATTTATTAGAGCATAAGCTTTCGTGAGCTACAGCTCGCACCTTTCATCCAAAGATCTCGGAGTGCTTTGCAAACATGAATTAATGAAGCCACTCAGCACTCTCCTGAGGGAGATATTAAATTCCTTTTGCCCAACTGTAAAATAGTGGTGAGTGATTGGGTCAAGGCCAGACAAATCAATGACAGAGCTGGCCACAGAACCCAGGAGGACTGACTGTCCCCTGGCTCACTTACTCTGTACCTTACAAGCATTGGGAAATACCTGTGTAAGTTCTATACAGCAAGAGCTCAGTTCATGTTAGCAGCTAGAGCGTATGTGGAATTCTGCTTGATGTAGCAATTATGGATAAGGGTGCAAACAAAGGCCTCAATGCTGCATGCCCAGAACCTCTTACTGAAGTCCAAGGGTGCAAAAGATATGCAGCCTTGGCTCCAACAGGCAATCCAGAGCACTGAGAAACGACAATGCCTCCCATTCAGGTCCACGCCAGCTGTTTGCTGCAGTCACCTCTCTCCACCTTCTCCTGTGTATACTAAGCCCTTATCCCAACCACAGATTTAAAAAAAAAAAAAATTCTCCTCTATGACACCATGAGGTTGCATCCTTGCAACTGGATGAAGAACTGGGCTTGATTTATTTTTAGAAGATAGAGAGCAAAGTAAAACCCCAAACCTTTAGATGACAATGAAAAATAAACCCTATTTGCCTATTAAAATCCACCTGTTTATTGTAACTCACTCCATGACCTTCAATGCTCTGCCAATAGACTGTAAACAATACAGAGGTTTTCTTTTGTATCCCATGAGGACTTGAATGCTGATGGAGGGTGGAGGCCCCTGCCTTTCAGAGCCGGAGAGCAAGTCTACACTACAAAATTAAGTCAACCTAAGTCATGTCGACATATAGCCACTGCAGTAATTAAATCACTTTTCCATTTCCGGCCTACGCTCCTTATGTTGGCCGTGCATGTCCTCACCAGGAGCACTTGCACAGAGTTAACTGTCAGTGTGGGGCATTGTGGGACAGCTTCTGAAAGGCAACAAACAGTCAATGTAAGCAATGCAGTGTCTACACTAACACTGCGTCAACCTAACTACATTGACCTAAGTGCTATGCCTCTCCCGGAGGTGGAGTTATGAAGTCGGTGTAGCGGGTGAGTTACATCGGTGGGAGCTATATTTTTGTGTAAACGCTTATAGAGTTAGGTGGACGTAAGGCAGCTTATGACAACCTAACTCTGTAATGTAGACCAGGCCTGAATGTGTATTGTTAGCTGAGAGAGAGAGAGTGTTACTGTGATTGTTATTTACAAGTTTCTTATTTGCTACAGTTGGTTTTTTTAAGCAAATGCTCCCGAGTCAGATAAAATAAGTGGCAGGAAAAATACACTCCCGCCCTGCTTTGTGGGAGGGATCTTATACCTAGAGGCACACTTCCTCTGAGCCTGGGGCTGGCCCTGCCTACCCTTGAGACCGCCTCCAACCTTGTCCCAACAGGTATCTGAGCTCTACCAGCTGCCTTTTAGGGATCCAACCATCTTGTCTAAGATCAGGAGGCAACTGGGCCTCTGCAGTGTCCCTCAATATGTGGCAGTTCCTCCCTCCTTTTCTTTTTCAAGAGTTACCTTTGAAAACTCCCTGTTCTTGAAATCAAATCCTATAGGACTATAATCAGGATTTTGCCTGAGTAAGGACTGAGCAAAAGACCTCAGAGTTTAGCCTCTGGATAGGATCCTCCTGTCTTTCTCTTACTCTCTCTAGTCTTATGAGGGCAGGTTTTATCATAGTATGGTTTTCATTGTGTGCTTCTCAATTATTCTTTTAAAATCAGATTATAAATATATCAGGGCAGAGACTGTCTCTTTCTGTGTGTTTACCCAGTGCCCGGCCCATTTTGGGTGCTAACACAACAGCACTAGTAATAATAATTAATAACCATGATATTACCGAACAGCACCCTGGAGGCATAGTCGGAAAGTATTTGTTAAATAACGTTAATATCATTATTTCTGGAGTGCTTGTACTTTGTCTTTTGCATTTCAGCAGAGCCAAGTGATCATTCATTTGAGGCATTTAGCCACTCATTCTCTCCACAAATTGGCTTTTCCTCTGATTAGTTTGGTGTTCAAAGCTATTCACCATATCATTCCTTGACTGGTAGATTGTCCATTAAATTTGAGCTGCAATGGTTAGTTTGGCTGGGCTCTTACATTACATGGCATTGCTCCGGTTCCCTGATTGGATGATCGTAATAACGTCAGCATTTGCTTTCCATTAGTATTTGTTTAGAATGTCACAGTCTCCATCCACAACCCTGCCAGTCAGCCCGTCTTCTAAAATCCTGGATGAAGGTGCTACATAGCACAGATCAGGAGCACAGGCAGATTTGAATGCAAGCTTCAGCTCAAGCCAATAGTCACAGTCAGGAAATCCCCTCGCTCTACACCTTAAGAAGGAAATCACACCTGCAAAGGGTAAAAATCTCCCAGTGTACATGTGCGCATGGGCAGGCACACTCCTTGGGAAGGAGACTCAGTTGGTGCTAGCCCCACTGTTGTTTTTCCAGCTAAGGTTCTAAACACCCTTTTTTCATTCGCCTCTTTTCCCATTTGACACTGATGCTATTACTCCATAGACTGGCCAGCCCAGCAGGCCCTCATATCCATCCTCAAGTGGTTCAGCACCATCATGCTCTTGAATACATCAGCCCAGTGGAAGTCTGAGGACATTCCCAATCTTGGCTCTGCTGTGTCACAGCGCACACCCCTGCAACCAAGGCAAATCTGCACAGTTGTGTTTTTTCATGTGTAAACTCCCCTTTCGAAGAGTCATCATGGACCAGCTGTGCTTTATAGTGGCTTTCTCAAATACCAGTTATTTCATATGACTTTTAGTGCTCACTGCTCTATAAATATATCAGAGAAAACCTGGCCAATAAGGATATAAATGAAAGTGCTAAGTAGTACATTTCCAAAGTATTGCAAACAATACAAAAATAGAATACCCTTCAATGTTATTTCACTGATCAAACGGTTATCCCATCTAATTTCCCAATCTCTTATTCCTCAAATAAAATGTATACTTACAGAGTGTCTGTTTTCCCCAGAATCTGCAAAATAAAATATAGTTTAGAAATTGAATGGCACATTTGAAAGGGATCAGCTTTACGTACAAATAAATGAGAATTCAGGGTTAAATTTTCTTGCATTGCACTTGGTAATTTTGCAGTGACATAAAACAGCTAGCTGGAAAGTTTGAGGGGAAGTTACTCCCCCACACCTGCTCCATGTAGGGACTCAAAAAGGCAGAAGTCTGTCTGAGTGACAAAATATTCGCTCCTGAGAATATAAGCAGCTGTTGCATGTGACAGAAACTTCCTTTTAGAGGCAAGTTATCATGGGTGATATGCTCTACTTCTCACTCCTAGATGGTTTATCTGATACAGGCTGGGTGAGGTAATATCTTTTATGGGACCAACTTCTGATGAGAGAGAGAGAGAGAGAAGCTTTCGAGCTTACACAGAGCTCTTCTTCAGGCCTGGGAAACTTACTCAGAGTGTCACAGCTAAATACAAGATGAAACAGATTGTTTAGCATAAATAGTTAACACATATTTCAAAGGACCATTCAAGATACAGTGCCAGGGAGGGAAGTGGTCAGAGAATCCTGAGAAGGGTAAAATGCCAAAGAAAAAGGAGATCCCCAAAAGGTACCCAAGATTTAATTAATAAAAAGATTCTTTAGCCTGGTCCAAAGCCTCCTGAAGGCAATGGGCGTCTTTCCACTCAACTTCAGTGGGCTTTGGATCAGGCCCCTTGTGTTTATATTTAGTGTGCATTTAACAATTGCCATCTGAAAAAAACCAAAACTTCTGTGTTGCTAAGGAAATGTTCCCCATCTAAAAAGTGGGTGTGTAGAGAGGTTAGGAGAGTGACTCATCTTTCTCTTAGATGGGGTTATCAGACTTGTTTAAAGTAGTATGTTTGTGTGATCTACTGATCCTTGTTGCACAGGAGATACACACTAGTGTTTAATTCCAGTGAATGCTTTTTGGCACCATGAGGTTCAATGCAGAATGACCATGGCAAGCATGGTGGACTAGTACATAGAGCAAGTGATTGGGGTCAGGACTTCACATTAATCCTGACTCTGGCACAATTTTCTATGTGAATTTGGACAAGTAACTTAATTTTCCTTTAGCTCAGTACACCCATTTTTAAAATTGCATATAATAATCTTAACCTACTCCACAGGGTGTGATGCTTAATTAATTCAAATTCAAAAAGCCCATGGAAATCCCTGAATGAAAGACACTATGCAAATACAAAAAGATGGTGGCTACGGCTAGTGAACAGTTTAGTAGATCTCACCCTGAAGATGTTTTCTTTGACATCCAATGTAAATTCACCTTTATTCAGTTTCATCCTGTTACTCAAAGTTGTATGTTCTTGTACCATGATAAATAATTCCCCTCACAGCTTCATGGCTATGCCAGTCACATTTTTGCGACCAGTTAAGTCCCTTCTTAGCAAAGTAGATGTACATAAGATTTCTATTATCAGCATTTTTATTACATTAGAATTATGACTGTCTTATTTAACTGTTCATTTACATTCCAGGAGTTCTGCCTAAAGAAAGTGTTGCTTGGTGTCATTAGTCCTATCAACTGAGCTCAGGAATCAGAGTCTGCACTCAGTCACATTGTTTTTATGCCAATGCAACTCCATTGACTTCACTATAAAATGGGACCCAATCATCTTATCCTGTCTGAGAGGAGGAAAAGATTAGATTTTTGGAAAATATGCAAAAGCTTTTTGATTGCTGGAAGTAGATACAGCTCAAAACAATAATGCCATTTACCCACTGCTAGATCAAAGTCGAACCTGAAATGGACAAAACTAGCTATATTATTTATGAAACAGCTTATTAAGGAGAATGCATGCAAAGCCTCAGTCACTGTGTATAGTGCTATCACAAAGGAGGAAATTATAAATATTACATATTTCCCAAACTTCAAGTGGACAGACGTTTGCTAATCCAAAGCTACTTTGTCCTATGTGACAACAACAGATCACCCACCGCCTTGTAACTGTGTCACCCAAGATCAAAAGGCATGTGGCCAATAACTAGTTGGGTTGCTAGGTAAACACCATTGCTCCTGTGAGGGACTGTCACACACTGCATTTGTGGTCTGAGGGATACCACTTTGGCTGTTAGAGGTCTAAGTGATTTCTGCAAAGTTGTGAACCAGGTAAACACAAATATTCTGAAATTAAACTATAGGGCTGCCTAGGTTGGTGCTTTTTGCAGAAGCCATCAGACCATTAATGTTTTACAAAACCTTTTTTCCTTATTGTAACCTTTAAATACATTTACAGTGATTTTTTTTATCTAAGCCAAACTGGATTTTATTGTTACATTGGGAAATACTGGTGTTTTCAAAGGAAACAGAGCTTACTCCTATGAAAGGAGGCAGGAAAAGGTGCAGAGATATTCTGGGTTCTGATCACGTATGGGTAGAGTTGCCAATTTTCTTCCAGAGCAGCAATAATGGTTTCTGTTATGGGCACCAGAGAATAAATGACCTGAAGTTACAAATCCCGTGATTGCGGAGATATTTGCCAAGTATTAAAGAGGTAGCGTACATGTACAAGTTAATGAGGGACTAAAAGTTCTTTTTTTCTCAATGGTGTATTAGGCTCAAATAATACATTTGCATAATGGAAACAAATACTGAATTTGCCACAAAGCATGAATGCCAGCCCCATTAGGCTTTGCCATGTATTTCCAAATATAGCTGCTGGGTATTTGGGAGCATGGAGGCCCATTCATGCTTAGAGAGAGATTTGCAAGTCTAATAAGTATATCCCAACCAGTCAGAGACTATGTTTAGACTCCGTCTTGTGTCCGTGATGGATTGATTGAGAGTATAGAGAAGAGGGGGGCTTAAAGAGTGATCTGAGTTAAAGCGAGAGAAACCTGCAGTAGCTCCATTGCACAGATTGCATAGCCCCAAGGATGCCATTACACATGGGTACACACATATTTTGCGTTCAATTTGGGGTTGAACCCAGAAACTCCATGCATACGTAGATGGGGCTGAAACCACTAAGCTTTGCCTGAGTTTCATATGAAAACTAGAAGCATGCCCACGCTACAAAATTTGGGTCCAGTGATGAACTTTGCATGCCACACAATAGAGAAATATTCAGATCCGGGTTTCAATTCACACATTACTGGAGAAGAGAGGCTAGACTGAAGATTTTGACCCAGAGCTGAATCTTGAATACCCCACAATAGGTAAGCTGTTGGCTCTGGGGGGCATTGTTTTGGGATCAGATTTAGTTAAAAAAAAAAAAGTCACCACAGGGCTTATAGTTTCCACCTCTTCCAGGTTGGCAGAAGATTTGGCCAACCAGGGCCAAGCTTTGCAATTTGCAATGAAGCCCCAAACCAGGTAAGTTTCCTTTGGCATTTTGTTTTGCTGATAAAGATTTTTCACCACTCTAGTGAATGTTCTCCCAGCTCAACACAGAGGTACTGTACGACATCTGGAGCCTGGCAGCAGGAAAATGGTAGAGCAGATTTCCTGATTACCGGGGCCAATTTCAAATAGCTTGTTTCAAACTGCCCAATGCAGTAGGGATTTCTCATGCCTCTTTCCGCTGGGGAATATTTGTTTTTCCACAGTATATTGTTGGTTGCAATAGGATTCTTAAAACTTCCTGTCTCGCCGCTGCAACTGCCTCTCAGTTACTGATTCGTTTTTCCAGTGTAAGCAGACCTGGGTTTAGCTATGTATTTTGTGTGCTAGATTTCCCTTTTCCCAAAGAGGGATTAAAAATAGAGATCAGTCCAGGAACCCCATGGTAATGAATCACAATCAGCTCTGTGATGCCACAGAGGATGGATGGGTGGGTCCATCCAATACCCACCCAAAGTCATTGAAAACCTTCCCATAGACATCAATGGATGTTGGACCAGACCCTTAGAACAAATACACTGAACAAGCAGGAATTCACAAATACACTTTGTGGGAAATAGTGTGTCCTTAAAAGCTTAAGAAGGCCTCTGAGCACTGAGTGGTTGCTGTGGGACAGAGATGGATACAAAACTCCACCTACCCCAAAAAACATCCCTTTCCAAAGTGCATTTGAAGCAAGGAGCATTTTGATGACCTTCATCAAGAGCCGTCCTGACAGGGGGTCCTTGTCAGAGTGAAGCTGCAGTATCAGAAGCACTAATACAGGTGGCATTCTGAGAAGTCATTCTCAGAAAAGCAACTGATATAGGGTCCGGTTGTTTGAGACTTAAAGCATCCAGGTTTCCCATAAAGCCTTAAAGTAGACACCTACATGCTTGAGAAAAAAATGTGATGCATTGAAGAAATTTAAAGAAGTTTTAAACTAAGTTCTGATGCCATCTTGCCATATCTTTACAGGCACGTGGCTTGGAATCAGATGGACCTTTCACTGGGCAGAGCAGCTTCCACTCATTGTTTCAGGGCTTGACATCCATGTGATAATGCAGAGTCCTCAGTAAAGAAATCCATGTACTGAAATTGCTCCTGTACCATACAGGTGACTGTATCTGGAGTGCAGCTGAGTAGACTGAGGTCTCCTGCTATTTGATTTTAAACCGAGATCAGCCTGAAGAGGTTTGAATTTCACACTCTGCCTCTTTTCTCTACAAAACCCCAGGTGTGAACCAGAAAAAACATTTGGGGGTTTGAAATGCAGAACTGACTTTGTACATCTCAGGCCCATCTCTACACCCACCCCTCTAGGTGGTCACTGACATTGCATATTGGGGTGAACTAGGAAAGCAGAACAGTAACGAGGCTGGGACACAGAAACTAGAGGTGGTGAAGTCAGCGCCTCAGAATGGCGTTTACAAGAGGAAATGGAAATGGGGTAAGAGCAGGCAATACAAGACTAGAACTCTAACAACCCAAGGAGGAGGCTCAGATACTCATAGGACTGACTGGCAATTAGAAAAAGGGGCAGTAAAGTTCAGAAGTAGGGTTGCCAATTTTGGTTTGATGTATTCCTGCAGGTTTCATCACATGACAATCTTTAATTCCTGGAGACTCCAGGACAATCCTGGAGGGTTGGCAACCCTGTGCAGAACCCCAGCCACTTTATGACTCAGGACAGGGAGGATCTCTGGTTCCCTAAGTTCACTGAGCTGGAAGGTCAAGATTTGCTAGTCACCGAGAAGACCTTGCAGCGCACACTAGTGACAGCACAGTCAGAAGTGAAAGCCAAAACAGACTCTGGCTCAGTTATCACATCAAATTATATCAACAAAGCAACAGTTAGTGACCTCTAACATCCCATGCAACTTCTTCCCCCACAGGAGAGTCACACTACAAAATTCTCATTGGTCATAATAAATTCTCTGGAAAGGCAAAATTATACATGAAGCCCTGTAACGGGCGCAGTCTCTGATTAAAAAAACAGAAGTGGCCTTGAATCGAGTAATAATATAATATTTAGCTCCCATATAACTAAGGATCTACCAAACTCATGGCTATGAAAAATGTAACACGGACCATGAAATCTGGTCTTCCCCTGTGAAATCTGGTCTTTTGTGTGCTTTCATCCTACACTATACAGATTTCACAGGGGAGACCAGCATTTCTCAAACTGGGGGTCCTGACCCAAAAGAGGGTTGTGGGCAGGTCACAAGGTTATTTGAGGGGGGTTGTGGTATTGCAACCCTTACTTGAGCATGGCTGCCTACAGAGCTGGGTGGCCAGAGAACAGCAGCTGTTGGCCAGGCACTGAGCTCTGAGGCAGTGCCTGCCAGCAGCCGCACAGAAGTAAGGATGGCAATACCATACTATGCCATGCTTACTTCTGCACTGCTGCTGGGCTCCTCGCCACAGCGCAGAAGTTAAGGGTAGCAGTACTGCAACCCCACTACAATAACCTTGCAATCCCCCCTCAACTCCTTTTTGGGCCAGGATCCCTACTATTACATCACTGACATTTCAGATTTAAATATCTGAAATCATGACATTTACAATTTTTAAAACCCTATGACCATGAAATTGACCAAAATGGACTGTGAATTTGGTAGGGCCCTACATATAACACTTAACATCTTCAAAGCAATGTGACTAATATCAGCTCATTAATCCCCACTATGCCCCAAAGCAATTAGGCAGGCGAGTGTTATCCCCAATTTATGAATGAAGAGTCCAGCAGCCACAAGGTCCACAGTTAGGCCTGGTCTACCCTTAAAAATTAGATCAACCTAGCTGTGTCTCACTGTGACTGCTGTAGTTAGGTTGACTTAACCCTAAGTCACAGCTAGGTCGATGGAAGGATTTTTCTCACCACCTAGCTACTGCTTCTCCAAGAGATGGATTAACTACATTAACGGAAAACCCGCATCAACGTGTCAAAGGAAGCAGCTACACCACAGAACTATAGTGGCGGAGCGGTGCCGCTATAGCATAGACTTGGCCTCGGTCAATGGCAGAGTTAGGATTAGAACTCAGAAATTCTTGGCTCTCTGTACCATACTCAGACCATACTGCCTCTCTGATTATCTGACAGACTAATGGCTACTGTGCTATACCACCCCATTACTTACCCTCAGAAGAACCACATCTTTTTAAATACTGAGGACCAAGTTTTCCTTTACAATAAGATCCCTTTACACTTCCCTGGAAGAATAAAGGGGACATTAAAGTGGATTTCATTGTAATTTATACCTACTGCCAGAGGGGCCTTAGTGTAAATGAGAAACAGGGCTTGTCCACACATGGCATTATTCAGGAATAGCTCCATGTATGGATGCTCTTATTCTGGAATGAGAGTCTCTTGTTCCTGGATTAATCCAAGTGGATTAAGAGGAACAGGAACAAGGCCATTTTATTCTAGAATAAGAGCATTCACAGGAATTATTCTGGAATAGCTATTATGCATTAAATTCACACCTGACCTTAATCCAAACTAACTTTCAATAGTAAGCAAGCCCTCAGGCCCGCTGAGATTGATGCCTGTGAAAAAAACAGCCTGCTGCCTCACTGTACCAATGTGTGTTAGATACAGCAAGTATGACAGAAAGAAAAAGTGTTAAAGTGTTAGCATTATGCTCAGACAGATGATGCAACATTAATCTGAATCAGTTAACTCCCTGCCATGGAATAACAGTAATACTTTGCACTTATGACAGGTTTCAGAGTAGCAGCCGTGTTAGTCTGTATCCGCAAAAAGAAAAGGAGTACTTGTGGCACCTTAGAGATTAACAAATTTATTTTGAGCTGTAGCTCACGAAAGCTTATGCTCAAATAAATTTGTTAGTCTCTAAGGTGCCACAAGTACTCCTTTTCACTTTGCACTTATGGCATCTTTCAGTCATGGATCTCAAGGCTCTTCACAAATATTAAGCTCATCCACCCAACATCCTCTGTAAAATGGAGAGAATCCCAATTAAGCCAAGTACTCTCATAGCCCGTATCAATGAATGTATCCTCCCAACATTTTGTATTGCAGGGAACTAGCAGACAAGTCAAGAGACTTGTCCAAGGTCACACATGGGTCAATGGGAGGGACAGGAATATAACTCAGATGGCCTGACTCCTAGTCCCTCACTCTAACCCCAAGACAGCACTGATTCCTGCAGAAGAGGACCCAAGATAAGCTCTTCTTGAAAACATTTCAGAGGCTCCCCCTCCTCTTTTTTTTTTAAATAGAGGATTTTAGTTGGGGGTGGAGGTAGGGGAATAGGGTAATTTATTTTGAGAACTTGACAGTGAATTTGAGATGGGCTCCAAGGTTCTGAGTCTAATTAAGTTTCTGGGTCCTTTTCACCCTAATTCTGTTTTACATGGTCATAGAAGATGGGTTAGCCTATTTGATTCTGGATACCACAGCTGGCTCACCCAACATACCAGACATCACGGGCTAATCCTCTAAAAACAGCTTCCCTGAGTTCATCTGTTCTTCCCAGTCAAGGGTCTGATCCTGCAGAGTGCTGGGCAGCTCCTGTAAGGTATTAGACTGAAGACTCAGGCCCCACTGGCATCAAACTGATTGATGTCAATGGAGGTTGGGGGTCCCCAGCAACTCATAGGAGGCACCCAGCATCTTGCAAGATCGGGCTCTAAAACATTCATCAGTTTGAATGGCTGAAGATGCCCCTGCTGTACAGGGACCCTGAACCCTGCCACATCTGTGCGTACCCTTTGCTGCAGTGCTATCATGCAGCCTAGCCATAAACAAAGTAAATATGATGTTGAAATATGTAATGTAGCCATCCAAAACTACTGCACGCCTGTGTGATGTCCTGCTTATCTATTTGAAACACTTTTCCTGTGTGTCAGTCAGGAAAAACAAATGCGATTAGAACAATACGCTGTTATTAAGTTTCCAAAAATAACTGAAAATGTAGAATGTTATGTATAAGGGAGCAGGTGGACTGTAAGATTAAGGGGGTGCTTGCGTCTCATCTGTCCAATTCAGCCCAGACTTTCAATCGAATCTCATTTTGCTGGACTTCCTGCCTTACAACAAATACAGGTTTATAAGTGCCTTGAATAATAATCCTCTCAAACACGCTTGATCTGATGAATTAGGTCTTGCAAAAGGTCTCTGCCGTACATATGGCTCTCTCCACTCTGGGAAAAGGAATGGAATCATGAAAGGCATAATTCTTCTAGCTTCACTACCCTGGCACAAAGAAAGAAGTACACAGTCTGTTTCTGGATTCCATTAAGGGCCTGATCCAAAGCCTATGGGTCAGTGGGAATCTTTTCATTAACTTTAATGGGCTTTGGATCAGACTCCTGAAATCTGCAGTCTTACAAAGCCACAAGGGCTGCTCTCTGCCAAGTAACTGACCTCTTCTTTAGGATAAAGGCTATTTTGCTTTTTGGTGAAAGAAAGACTGCAAAGAGGGAGTGTGGGCTAGTGGTTATAGCAATGAACTGGGAATCAGAACTCCTAGGCTCTATTCCCAGCTTTGCCATTGTCCATCTATGTGACCTTAAGCAAATGACTCAATCTTACTGTTTACTCAGCTGAAAAATGGAGATAAAATGGACCTATTGTGTCTCACGTGATAAAACTAAGGAAGATTTTTGAAGTACTTTGCGATTCTCAGAGGGGAGGTTCTATAGAACTGCAAACTGTGTATGGCGGGGAAGGACAATCCCAGATGAAAACTGAAAAATAGAAAAACAAACGTGACATGCACCACAAAAGCCACATGGCAAGAAAAAAAGAGAAACTGGCCAGACTACAGCCTGACATTTACAAATAGATATGTCCTAATACAAAGGAGATGGAAGGAAATCCTCTCTGATGGAGTGTTTGACAAGCTAGCAGGAAGCACCCTTAACCTAGGTGTCTCTGGAATTTCAGTGCTGCCAGAGCAACTGTCGATAGTCACCAGCAGTAAGATAGCTGCTGGGATCCAGATACAGAAAAGGATCCTTGCTGACCTCAGAATCTGCAAGGAGGAAGTGGGTAGTGTCCACAATTTGGAGGGAATCTGATTATATTAAAAAAGAAATTAAGTATGATAATATTGCTTCAAAGCTGTTAGGTTTAGGGGCAGGATGCGGTTGAGGCTGCAATACAGATATGTGGGAGTTATATATATTTTTAAAATAACTATTATTAAGACAGGAAAACAGAAGAAATACCCCAAAGTACATAGTATTCTACAGTATCAGAAAAAGTGAGCCACTAGTATATTTCAGCCTGGAAGGACAGATTTGGGCTGGTGCTAGCACTCTAAAAAGATACATGCGTACACAGCATTTTGAAGCTGCGGCTTGGGTTGGGCTTGGGCTCTGAAGCCTACTGAAAGGAGTGGGCTTCAAAAAATCCAACCCCCTCCCCAGCAAACACTGAACAAGATAAATATTAGCAATTGGAAATAAGCTAGATTCAGAACACAAACCCCAAACCCACACAAATTTGGGGCAAGTTCAAATCCAGATTCAGATCCAGCCCTTTTTGGCAGATACAACATGAATGGAGCAGATGTTCCAGTTGTTAATCTCACCACACTGGGGGAAATCACAAAGATGCTATGAAATGTATCAGCACTTAAGTTTTCTTAGCTGCTATGTGGGATGTGTCCGTAGGACCTCAATGTCGCTTTTCTATATCCTTTACCTTCTAACCTATCTAGATAAAAATGCTTCCAAACTTCCTTCATGTGTTTAATTTTTCACTAGCTTACTTACCATTATTAGCTTTTCTGATTTCACTATATACTGTATCAGTCCCCTTCTTTACAGGAGCTGGAAAATGTATTGGCACAGAATCAATTTATTTCCTTTTTTTGTTTGCTTTATGTTAAACTCCTTACACAAACAGAACACACTGTTTTACTTTTAGAGGAAACCGTTATATAAACAGCAATGCACCATTCCATGTCTGGATGAAAAAGCAGCTGTGCCCCCTATCCTCCCCGTGTCTATGTTATAGAGAGATGGACCCTCTCTAGTTAACTTTGAAATTAGCTTCCCATTATAAATTTGATTCTCCCTCTTACTCACACACACACACATGCACAAGTTTCTCCAGCATTAAACTGATCCTCAGATTTTACAAGGAATATTTTACTCTAGGGTAAAGTTTTTCCCTCAATAGTTTCCCTCAAACTGGACAAGCTGCTTTAGGGCGACTAGACAGCAAATGTGAAAAATCAGGACAGGGGCAGGGGGGTAATAGAAACCTATATAAGAAAAAGACCCAAAAATAGAGACTGTCCCTATAAAATCAGGACATCTGGTCACCCTAAGCTGCTTTAAGTGACGTGAGGGCTCACAAAATGAGGTCTGCGTTCTGAAAACTGCTCACATGATCTGTGCTCCTCCTAGTTAAATCTTCCTTTCATGGAGCTGCTTTAGTTTTGTGGAAAGGCTCAAGGAACGTTTGCACACTCAGAGCTACAGTGTTCAGGATCAACGACATTTTTACAAAAGGGAGATCCCCCAGTTCATGGTGGTGGAGTGGGAATATGCAAGACAGTTCCAAATTTACCATGCCAGTGCATGAGCTGAAGACAGAGTGGAAGGGAAGGCTGAGAGGGTATGGATAGGCAGGAGAGATTGAGGGAAGAATAGACAGAGATTGAAGCCTCAAAAGACTAATGTTACTGGGTTTCTTACTCCAAAATGCTATAACTGGCCTTACCCACACAAGTTCCATACAGCTGAGGCTGCAGAAGAATCCTCAAGAAAGTTTTCCTCCTGGCTCTGAGGTTCCCGTTTTTATCTACTATGGTAAATCCTGCAATGAGCTTTTATTCTGAGTGGGACCATCCAAAAATACCAAAGAAAAAAAACCCAAGAAAGACTTTTCCTGTCTGATGCTTGTTTAAGATCCTTTTAGTGGATCATTGTCATAAACATGGGTGCTCCTTCTGGCAGAGGTAAGGCAGGGTTGAGCCAGCTACCAGCACAACTCAGGTTCCCAACATCTTCATTAGCTACTGCGGCAACACAGCTGTGGTTACCACATGAATCTAACATGGTTCTCAAGAAAAAAAAATCCCTGGGTCACAGCAGCCTGGGGAATTGTGCTAGCAACAACTCTATTTTAAATACTTCCTAGTATGTTTCTGGTCTTTGAATAGATAAAGGCTTTTAGCTTTATGAGAGCTTCTTGAAGGGCCCCGCCATGCGAATCTCATGGGCATAGGTAGATTTTTTTTTATAGAGACTCCTATATTTATTCTGCAGTCAAACTGAGAATCAGGATAATGAATTGTTAAATAGCATCTCAGTGTTTCATGCATCCTGGGAACACATTCTGCAATCCCAAAAAGATTTATTTTGAATTAATTTTAAACAATTCTGCTAAACACACTTTAGACACTGGGGGTTAAGTGCTATTGAAGTCAATTCCAAAACTCCCACTGATTTCAATAGCAGCAGGATCCGAATTTCAGCAAGCACTTAATCACAACACATAGTGGCATAAAATCAAAATAAATTGGACAGAATTGAAATAATCAAAACCATCTAAGGGCCTGATATATATATATTTAACCTTTCATAAGTTGTTCTTTTCCTAGCCCCGAGTAAATGTGCTAGCAGAAAGGACTTAAAAATAATGACATTTTGTTCCAAATGACCTTATAATGCTGCACCCTGCAATTGACTAACTAGCTATAGAAGTAAAAGGAGGGGCATGTTCTTACTGAGCCAAGGTTAGCAGTTTCTCCCTTCCCCTTTTAGGGATATTTCCTGACAATATTTTAGCTTTGGTCTTTGTTTTCCTTGTGTTAACAATAAAGGGTCTGACTCATTGCACAGTATTGTGTCACAGTTAACTTAGAAAAGATATGCAATATGTTTTTGTTAAGCATAATCTCTCCTTAAAGATTTATTACACCAGTGCCCATCACCAGCACATCTTTAAATATCAAATCAGCAAACAACTCTAACCTCCCAAAAATAACGCTACATCCAACACTTAGCAAGTCACTTTCATTAGAGGATCCCATCGCTGCTCACAAAGTATAATCCCAAATTTAAATAAATAATCCCAAATTTACAGATGGAGAAAAATGAGGTACTGAAGCCTTGTCTACATTAGCTTTTCTTCTGGCAGATTTACCACCCTTAATAATGCTGGTGCAGATTTCGTGTGAGCAATGATGAAAGGGAGGTCTAGTGCAGAAATGGTTTCCACAGCCACTGCATATTTACCACCATAAGGTGGTCAATAATATTCAGCAATCCTAGAAAAGTGATCTGTTGGGAGAAATTTGGTTTGAGGGAAAAGGGCAAAATGTTAATAGCTCTTTAATGCTGACAGACATCATTCTATAACTGGATTTTTTGGGAGGCGAGGGGATGTTTAATTAATTCTTATCCTCAAAACTGCCCCAAAGGTTACTATTATGCATTAATTATTGATCCTGCTCCCCTTGAGGTCAATGGGAGTTTTGATGCTGACTTCAGTAGCAGCAGGAAGAGACCTTTGTATAATTAGATATAGTAATTTAGAGCCTGATCCTGAGTGATTGAGGAATACCTGAGCTCCCACTGAAGGCCATGGGAATTGAATGTATTCACCATCTTGCAGGGTCGGGTCCTTCCTTAATCTGCTGTTGATAAAATTGAAAGTAAAATGTAATCTCCTGGGTTAAGAGGCTGCCTGCTGCAAACACTCTTAGCTCTGAATGCTGCCTTCTGGATGAGGAGTGCATCTGTCCAGAGTAGAATGTAGGCCTAGCTTTGTTGTTGTGTACTTTGTTCTTGTTCAGAAAATAGATAGAGCCAGAGGAGATTTAATTGCTTAATATTTGAGGCCTTAAATTAAGTCTGAGGCTCTTGAAGTGTTCCCTCAGACCAGAGGCACTGGTCATTGTCATGGTAACAGAGACATGAAAGAACACTGTGTCTTGAAGTAGACTATGAGCAACCTCAACATGATAAAAGCATTGATGGGAATCCAGGAGCCAAAGCCCTTTATATGGGTGAGAGTCGTTACTGAAAAAGTATTTAAAAAAACAACCCCTGGCCTTACTCCTCTCTCTCCCTGAGACTAAGGCCATGTCTATGCTTCCAAGTTTACAGCAACACAGCTATGCGTCTTCAGCCGTGCCACTGTAAGAGCACTTGTGTCGCCATGTTAGGCCTACGGGAGAATATCTTCTGCCAACATAGCGCTATGCATATGAGCGCTTATGCCGGCAAAACTTATGCCACTCAATTGTGTTTTCACACCCCTGAGCGACAAACGTTTTGTCAACGTAAGTGCTAGTGCAGACATGGCCTAAGTCTTATGATGCAGTGCAGAGTTGAAAGAATTAATCTTTTGCATAGACTGCTGTTTGGTTTCATATAACAGCTTCCACTCTAGCAGTATCTCAAAATGCGTGGCCCAGTAACGCAGTAGGTACTGGTAGTGCAGTGACCATACACAGAAAGAAAGCACTTATATGCTAAGCAGTAGCTTTTGTCTTGTCTACACTACAAAAAACCGCAACAGTGTAAGATTTAAGCATGCTGAGTTGCATCATTTAGTCCTGCAGGACAGACAGGACCAAGCCATGCTTTAAAAAGACTCCTGAACCATGAGACAGTATCACATAGTTAAAACATGGTTCAATCCCATTTAAAACAGGATCTTTTTAAAATGTCAGTGCGCTACTGTAATTTAACTAGATTGAGTTAATATGGCAGTTTGTGTAGTATAGACTGGACCTTCCTCTCTCAATAATATTTTTCTAACATCCTAGGCTGAGTTGAATGCTGCGTCAGATGCAAAGGTTATCCCTTACTCTTTTAGGTGTTCGTTAACTTGCCCTTAAAGATCTTAGTTTAACATTTCATCTGATAGAAAGTACCTCTTACAACATTCTACACCCTTGTACTGCACTGGGCATGACTAAAGGTGTGTGAAACATTTGTAACTCTACACTAGTAATCCCCTAAAATACAATACAGTGGCTCCAATATCTAAATGTACCACTTAGCAATGATAAATAGGTTACCTGCTTCGAATGCAGTCAGAGAACCCCAAGGAGAGAATGACAGCATATTGCAATCAGAGCACTGAGAAGCCAGCTATCTTTTGGTGCACAAAGGCAGTACATTTGTACAAACAATCATTTGTACTGCTAATGAAACAAGAATGTCTTCAGCACAGCAATAAACAGGTGTCCTTCCCTAGCTGGAAAGAGCAAGTTTGAATTTCTTCCTTTGGCTATTCAGCTTCTCAAGCTAAAGCTGAGAGCTGGGACATGGCTTAACATCCTGAATGGACTTCATTTATTCCTAACTCCTTGGGCTTTTGTGTGTGTTCTGAACAATTTGCCCACTTTCTGCACAAGGAGACTGAGGTTACCATGATGCTTTGGGTGAGGGGAAAAAATTGAGTTGTACGTGCCATCATTGGGAATAGGATCAAGCAAGATGATTACTTCAAAGGCCGGGAGGAAATTCACTGTAACGCCCTGCTAAGAGTTCTGGCTACCACCATCATTATTATTTGTATTACCAGAGTGCATGGGAGCCCTAGTTACGGAGCAGGGCTCTGCTGTACTAAGTTCTGTACCATGGAACTTAAGACATGCAACAATGGGGCCAACACATTTACCCAACTTGTGAACTCAACTGTAAGAAGTATGTAAACGTTCATAATATGTTACAATAACCTATAATAACAAATGTTGATGGGAAAAGGTGCAAAAGAGAGACAGATGAATTGAGTTAATCTAAATTAAAAAGGCCTACTGATATCATTCATGCACTGCATTGAATTTATGCTGGTTAAAAACAGGAGATGAGGAGCCGGAAGTCAATGAGCCAAAATTAGTATGTCGGATATGAAGCCTAATTAATGGACAAAATGAGGGGATGGGCTATTCCATCTTCCACTCCCTTTCTGGGGTCCTTAAAAGAAAGATTTGGAGGGGAAGCATAAAAGAACAAAGGAAGAACAGACAAAGTACAGACGGAGGCTATTAGAGCGAGCTTCACCATCATGACAGCCAATCCCACCATTTTCTGGGATCCCAGACCTTCATCATTCTGATCCTAAGAGATGTCCGGACCAGAACGGGCCAGACAAACAGGGACCCAGAGAACATTCCCACCCCATCGGCCCAACCACCACCACCTGGGATGACAATTATTACCATTTAAGAGACTGTCAAATGGTGGGGGAGAGGGGCTATCTTCTAAAAAACCGTCTACAGCTAAATGGAAAGGGAACAAGGGATGTTGTTCAAATGAAAACCCTATTTAATACTTTATATTTCAAATGCTTTAACTGTTTTTCCTTCTTTTCTGTACCTTTAAGATACAAAAAGGGTTTTTAATGGTGTTTTTGCCATGATGATAAGTGGCTGTGGTCTCTGGATACCAAGCTATGGACCTTGTTTAACACTGTTTAAAAGTTGGACAGGGACTGGGTTGTGGTAACACCTTTAGCCCATATATTCCCTCTGAATTAATACCACTGACAGCAGGAGGCTGTTAACAGGACAGCCAACATTCTCACTTCCCTACACTCTCACTCGGTATGTGTGTGCGCACTACAAGCACTAGAGACACTTACTACAGCAACAAAAGGGGGTTTTCCATCACTATTGTAAATCTCCTCGAGAGGCAGAAGCTGTGTCTGTAGAATTAGGTTGACATAAGTTTTAGGCATAGACCAAGCCTCTGTTTCCCTGCAGGCCTCCAGCTCTCCTCAGGCTGTAAGGGACTAATCACAGTTCCTGTTCTCTACCTCCTTGATCTCTCAGCAGGTTCAACAGTGGGTGGGAACACTCCCCGGTTCCCTACAGGATGGGCAGCCCATCCCTCTCCCTCCTCCTGTGGGCTGTAGAGGCTGAACCCACCAAGAAAGTTTAAAAAAAAAATTAAGTGCCCCTCAATGAGCTTTGAGCCCATAACACACAGACCCACAGCAAGCAGGCTGCTTTCTGTTCAGAACCCCAGCTCCAGCTGGTAGCCCAGCCTAGCTAAAGATCTTGTGTGGAAGGACACAGGAGAACCATGGAGGAAAGGGAAAGCATTGGTTGGCTCTGGTAACAGCAGTCCTTGCATCACTGAGAGCTATTACCAGGGAACTACCATGCATACACCATAGGACCTACTCCTGCTCCCAGTGAAAGCAATGGCAGAAACAGCAGGTCTGTAATGACTCCCAATACATAACTGTATAGGTCAGCCAGCTAGTTACCTTTGTAAGGATCAGGCGTTGACACTTCAACTTCAGTATATTCCACCTCAGCACTCTCATGGTCAGGTCCTGCCCCAAAATAGCAAGAAGATGTTTCTTTGTAGCACTTCCTATGCCATACTTGCTGTGAGCCTGATCCTGACTCAAGTGAAGTCAATGGTCAAACTCACAAGGACTTTAATGGGCACATGACTGGGCAGATGGGGGTTCATGGCAGATGGAGATTCAGCCCAGCCTGCTGAAGCCGAACTTCTTTCTAAAACCATGGGGTCTGGGTGGTGCCTGAAACGCTTGTCTTTTTTTTTTTTTTAGTTTTGAAAAATAGCAAAATGCAAATTTAGAAAATCCTCTGCCACAGAGTCCTCTATGTGCCTGTCCAGCTCCAACTAGTCTGACTCTTCCCCTTTCTCTGCCCTTCCTGTCCCCATTATTTTCTCCTCCTTTTCCCATCGCTGACAAAGGAGCATATTCTCTGCACTTCTTTAACACCTCAGTTTACCTCAATGTCCCCCTCCTATCATCTTCTTATCTCTTGCCCCCACTTCTGATCCCCTCTCATCAGTCTCCTTCCCCTCACAGTACAAGCGTGTTTTAGTCACTAGCATCTTCAAATAACCCACTGTTTATCTCTAGCTATCACCCCATCTCCCCTCTATCTAAGTTCATTGAATGTGCCCTCAACAACTGCTGTCTAGAGCTCTTCTCTGCTAGTTCCAACCTAGACCCTTTCCAGTCACCTCTGGCCCTCCACTAAAACAGTTCTCAAAGTCTTCAATAGTCTTCTCCTAGCCGATGCTCATAACCAATACTCCCTGTTCATCCTCCTCAGCCTTCATTCAATACCTTCAACCATGTTTCTCTTCTTGAAATCCTGCCCTCTGCTTTCATGAACCTGTTCACTCCTGATTGTTCTCCTTCCTCCCCAATCACTCCATCAGAATTTTACACAGAGGATCCTATCATGTCCACCATGCAACTTTTTTGGGGGCTGCACAGGCCTTCATCCTCGGTCCCCTTCTGTAACTTTTCTCTGGGGAAGTCTCATTTGTAAACATGAATTCAACTATCATCTCTACATTGATGACATTCAGAGCTACCTTTCCACTCCAGACCTATTTCCTTCTGTCCAAGATAATCTCAGTCTTTCTGACATCTTCTAAGGGATGTCCATTTATAAGCATAAGATCAACATGGTTAAAAAAAATCCTCAATCTTTCCGCACAAGCCTTCCCACATTCCTCTTTTCTCAGTCATTATGGACATCACCACCCCTGCCTTTCACTCAGACCTGTAACTTTTACCTTCAACTCCGCCCCCTCTTTAGATCCTCACATCCAGGCTTCATCTACATCTGGTTGCTTCTTCCTGCACAAGATTTAAGTCCCAGACCCCATCTGTGCTGCTAGAACTCTCATCCAGACCATGGCAACCTCCTCTTCGCCAGCCTTTACTAATCCCACTTTGCCCCACTTTTATCCATTCAAAATGTTGCTGCAATAATTTTCCTGATTCATCACCTCAGCCTTTGTGCTCTCCATTGGCTCCTCCTTCTCCACTGTACTACTTGTCTTCACTTTCAAGTCCTTTATGGACTATCCCAGCCTTACTATTATCCCATATGCTGCTGGGACAGCAACTCTCACCTCCGTCCTGCCAACGATACCAACTTTCAATGCCCCTTTGTTACATTTTCAACAATATCCCTTCGCACTTTCTCCCATGATGCGTGGGTAGAGTTCCTGATAGAATATCGGCAACCCTACCCCATTATCCTACTCCAAATCCCTTTTTAAGACTCCCCTTTGCCACAATGCTTATGAAAAGCTTGAGAGCAGCTAGCCAGCTGGTGTGCTGAGATTGCTGCTTTTCATGCTGACCAGTAACATCTGATCGTTGTAGCCGTCTGATGTCTCTTGCCTCATATTTAGGCTATCAGCTCTTTGGAGCAAGGAATGGTCTTTCCATAGGATTCATAGAATTTAAGGCCTGAAGGGACCATCGTGATCATCTAATCTGACTTCCTGAATAACACATGTCATAAGACATTTTTGTTGTGGGTTCGCCCAGCCAAAACCATGTTATACCATGTCAGGTTAGCAGGAATCACATTTTGAACACTCACATGCCTACGTGGCAAGCACAGATGGGAGCAAGAGGAGAGGGTGGACATAGTAGTATCTGTCTATGAGTTTTCAACCATAATATCACCAGAATATTTACATTTAAGCCCTGCTTTTTAATGAGTTCCCTTAAACCCTCAGTCCTGAAAAATACTTTGTATCTCTATATAACTATGCATCTAGATGATGCAATACCTGATACAATTATTACTTTGAAAAGGAGGTATTTTTTAAAACCTAATTTGGTGCCTCAGTTAGCTGGAAGATCATTTTCTTCAAATTTGACACCCAATTTTAGGCTGCTTAAAATGTCAAGATGTGGAAAAATGATGAAAGCAAAGATAAATAGAAGGTAAAGGAAGCCTGTGAAAGATTCTCTGTAAAAGATTCAAAAATAACATTGGTGGTTTGAAGTACATTTGTAGGTAATAATACTTTTATTTTTCTATGCCACCAACCCACAGAAGCAACTCATTAGGCTCAGAACAAGCCAGGGACATGGACATTGTTATGCTCATTTTGCAAGTGGGAAATACAAAAAACCTAGACACAGAGAGGATAAGTGACTTCCCTCAGCATCACTGAGGACAAGGTGGGAGAAAACAAATGAATATAGAAGGCCTAATTGCCAGTCCCCTGGTCTCACAATCAGACATGTGCCCACCACTTTTAATTCCAAAATGATAAAAAAGTTATGATTAAAAAAATAGTGTGAAAATTACCTTTATTTTCATCTGTTGATTTAACAGGACTTTCACTATCTTCAATGTAACCTGATCCTAAAATTAAATACACAAGCAGAAAGTAAGCCAACAAGCAGCTTAGGATAGGTGTGATTCATTCATTTAGCTTTCTCATTAAAATACAACAGAAACCTCCTACTGTCACAACATGTAATGATTTAATTATTTAGGGGAAATTCTGCCCTTGGGTACATGTCCAAGCCACTCTCATAACATAGGAGAGCAGAATTTGACCCTATAAGAGGATCAGTTTAAAGCTAAAGGAAACCAAGGAATAACTTTGTACACATTGAATGAACTTTCCACAAGGTCACAGTTTATCCACATTGGATCACTGACACCAGTAGAGTTTGGACTCAGATTGAGGGCAATAAATAGCCTGCAGAGACCAAAAAACATATTGGACATAGTTTTTTTTTTGGGGGGGGGGGGAAACTAGTGAAACTTATCTTGAAGATTGATGTCTTCCAGAGTTTGAAAAAGATGAACACGAGAGGGGTGTTTTCTAGTGGAGAGGCAGGACTATCTAAGTAGCTAAAAAGCAGGGACTGTAAGTGAGCAGTCATGTGTTCTCCTGCCCCTTGGGCAGGTCACCTGATCTCTGTCTTGGTTTTTCCTTTACAGAAAGAGGACATACTGCTTATCCATCTTTATGAAGTGTTTTGAGATCCTGGGATGAAAGGTACTGTATAAATACAAAATTATTATTATTTAGTGGTCTGAGCACAGAGTTGGGAGCCACAAACTCCTAAATCTCTGTTCTGATGTTCTCTCTTTCTGTGGCCTTGGTTGTGCTGTTGAACACTTAATCTGCCTTTACCTTGGTTTCCCCGCAACTGTAAAATGGGGATACTACCTATCTTGCATAGAAGGCCAGGAAGATTAATAATCTGATGTTTGGTATAAAGGTGCTTGCAAGAATATCTAGGGAAAGAATGGCTCATGAGAATCCTGTATATATTCATAGTGTCTGGATGGTCATCTTGGAAGCTCTGAGTCTGGGGGTCATCCAGTCAGGGAGCAGAATAAATAGATGAATCTTAAGTCACATTGTTTCACAGAACTAACTAAAGTTACATATAGCAAGCAGAAAAGTACTCCTTTTCTTTTTGCAAATACAGACTAACACAGCTGCTACTCTGAAACCTGTCATATAGCAAACAGTAATTCTATTACTCTAGTGAGTAGTTTATAAGCAGGTCATAAACTGAAATATGTTTATATAAACTATTCTCCAATAATTTGAAAGAAGTTAAAATTCATAAAACTCCAATCCTATTCACATAATTGGCCAAAAAGTTACTAGACTAAATTATTCACAATAGTTTATCCAGGTCTAGTCACATCAAGAGAAGAAAGAGCCTAAAGTTCCAGTTCACTGGTAGCCAAAAAAACCTCACGATAATAGTCAGCCCAACATGGCAGAACAGCTTATAAAAATTTGTCATCTCATGAGAACAACTTACAAGATGGCAGTTCTAACCAACACAAACCCAACACTACATCCGATTGGGCCTCAAAAATCAACACGAGCCTAACCCTAATCTGGTCCCAATCCTAAACTCATCTCAACCCTTAAGTATTACTAAGGTTCGTTCCATCAAGCCATTTCTAACCACTATACCCACCTCATTTTCAGACCAGGTTTCATTGTGTATACCCCCCAGACACACAAAAAAAAAACAAACAAAAAAAACCAAATACACCTTACACATGCAGACTGGATAACTGCATATCCTCATTCTCTGATCTACAAGTACAAATGCTGTTTTTCGTGGGTGCATCTATTATTCCATCATTTAAAAATTGGGCCCCAGGACATACCAGGACCATGCGAAGCCAAACTTTTAAACAATAATTTGTTGATTAAAGCAATATGCTACCAGAGAGTATTAAAAAAAATAGTCTACCAGGATAGAATTCTGTATAATGGTTCTGTCCAGATTCCAGTTTCTCACTAGTCGAATTAGTGGCTGCTGTGGATCTAAAAAGGAAATGTACAAAAATAGACATGACTAAGGAACCATCCTTGAAAGTAAAAAAAAAAAAATAAAGTGATAATTGTTTAAATTGGCACCACTCCTTTATTATCTTTTTAAATAAATGGAAGTTTTGCTCTTGACTTCAATGGGAGCATAAGCAAACCCCAATGTCAAGTGTCATCTCCCTTTTCTTCTACCATATGTCTATGTGATTTTAATCCTACATTTGAAGGCATTCAAATCTAGGCCTGTCATTCCCCATTTTTAGTAATTAGCTTATTTCCATTTTGGATTATTTCCTCATCCTGTTGTTTCTGAGTAGGTGGTCTGCTGCAAGTAGCCACAACCACCTATTGTCTCCAGCTGAGAGACATAATAAGATTCACCATATATGTGTAACATAAGCCTCCAGCATTTCAATCAGACACGTTTTACCATTTCCAGAAAGAAAGCCATCTTACCCAGACATCTCCATGGAAGGATGTTTACCTTGGAAGGGAAAGAAAAGAGATAATTGTTATATCCTGCACCAGTAGAGAGACAAATGAAAATGAAAGCTACATGTGGGGCCCATCCATCCCTGAGTTAGGATCGTTTCTAATGGCCACAGTGAAGTTTGGTATCTTATTTAGTGGATGTGGAAGTTGCCAACTTGACTAGAGGACTTCATGTTCTAGTATGAGCACAGAACAGATACAGCATTGACATTTTCAATACAGGCTCCCTCAGATCCTCCTCTTGATCTAGTGGGGATACTTCCAAAGATGAAGGGATATCTCAGAATCCATGGCTCATTCAGTTCTTGGCCTCTCTTCTGAGACTGTTAACTAGGAGGCTAAATGGATGGTTTCATGTACAGACCATCATACAGTCCACCGAAAAGCTTTCAGACCTTAACTTTTGATTGCAGAGCTATACTGACCTGGACCAAAATTAAGTAAGTTACTTAACACTCTGTATCCTACTTCCAATCGCTTTAGCCAACCAGTCCTCTGGATCTGATGTTCTCTTCCAGGGATGCTGTGATCTAAAACCCTGCTCCTTAAGCAGGCCAATATACAGATATTTGGGAGTTTCAGACACTCCAAATTTTCCCAGATATTTTGGTTCAGAATGGATTTAAACCAGTCCTACCCATTTTTCTATAACAAAAAATGTGAAAGAGTATCGCAATTATAATTGACCAAATCCTGAGGTCACTACTTAGTCAAAACTCACAATTAATAGGAATCGTTGTTGAGTAGAGACTGAATAAATGCTGAGTAAGAACCTCAAGTTTTTGAGACAATAAGGATTAGAGATGGGCCTGAATTTGTGGAAGTAAGGGGGAGTCCAGAACTAGAACCCAGATCTAAATTTCATAGCTTTATAATGGATCAAACCAAAAGCTCCGAGCCAAACAACCTCCAGCATTGGGGTGGTTAAAAATCCTAAAGTTGTCACCTTTCCCCCGCCCAGTCCTTTGTTCTTGCAGCCAACCCCCTCATTTGTTCTATTCATTCAGCACCCAGAGAATAGAAGATATTCATTGTTACCCTTTTCCTTCTTACGCCAGTACCACCAGAAACCAGAAGCTGCCATGGCAATTACAGCCAAGACAAATAATGCGATAAACCCTTTCTGCCATGAAGCCAGGATGACTGAAAATGAGAAGAGACATGTGTGACAATACATGCAGTGGTATGAAGTCACTACTGGCTTTTACAACTCCCGAGTCCTCACTACAGGTGGTCTTGTCATTATTAGAAGTATTTAATGCTCAGGAGGGTGAGTTCAGACAGCTCTGGAAAAGCTTTAAAGGGGTTACCATCCAGAGTTCACTACTGGGCTCTTCCCTAACTGGTGGATCTGTTCCCAAATCCAGTCAGGGAAAGCTTTTAGTTGGCTTCTCAGCCTCTCCTAGTATGATTGAGGATGTAGGGACAGCCCATTGTCATAAGTGGCTCTCCCTGGCTGACCTCTGCCACAGATCTGAAGCCATGGAAAATGCAAAAAAAGCCACAAAAGTTTAACACCCACTCCCCAAAAATTAGATAGATGTGGCCACTGGGGATAACAAATCCCCTTGGTCCAGTTCAACACTAGTAGGTATTTTATGAAAGCTAGCATTGAGTGACAAGTAGGCAAGACCACCAACCCATCACCCCACTTACAGCTAGGCAGGGAGATCCCCTGGACGCAGCTCCTTTTTGCTGCTTGAGCATAGCTAGGGGACTGAAGGAAAATGAAAAACATTATTGACTGCAGGAGAAGAACTTATTCTCCTGCGTTTTTCGTCTGCCAGTCAGTTAAACTATGTTAAGTTTTGGATCTATTCACTCTTGTTGGGGATTTTTCTAGAGAGGAGTGCTTTTGCATTAGGCCAGAGTCCATGCTGCCTAAGTTGGTTTTCCTTGGATCCAAGAGCTAAGTCTTCCTGGGGTTTGTTCAGTTTAGAACACAATGGGACTGTTTTGGTTAGATGGTGTCCCAAACCTTTCATGCTGTCCCCCATCAACAGTGCATGCACAATTCCAAGTGGCAATACAATCAAGTGGTGAAGTCCCTACCTACATTAGTGGCCCTTTATAATTCTCCTTATCCCGCAGGAAAGGAGTGTTTGGTGTTTTTACCATGTACTAAGTGTTGCAATGGAATTCACCATGTAAGGCAGGAAATTCCCTGCAGAAGAGGGGGAATTTTAAAGGACCAGTACATTACGATGCCTTCTTTCTTGTTATTTAAAAAAGTTACAGCTACTGTAAGAGATGCCTCAGTTCTAGGTAATCCCAACATTACATGTAACAGTAGATTTGAGATAGACCTATTCTGGTAGTATTCAGAGCAGCCTAAGGATGTGCCATCAGGAGCATAGCTTACCTTTAACGGTTAGCAAGTTGCTTCGCACAGTAACCCTGGCTCGGTTGGAGGCTTCGCAAAAATATTTCCCTGCGTCCTGCTTATTTAATGATTTCTTCTGCCAGAGGACTCTGGTTTCCATTTTGCTTTCATAAAATAAAGGTTTCTGGTCATTTTGTTTAAAAATTCTGAAGTCGATTGGCAAAGATCCTTCGCCTACGATGCAGAGAAAGTTGATATCTCCACCATCTTCCACTTCCTCATGGGGTAAGCTTCCAAAGCTTATGTTCCTAATGGGAGCTGCAAATGAAGGCATGAGGAAAAGACATCAGGTTATAAAATACTATTGTAGAAATGCTTAGTTTGGCACCACTATGTCTTTGTGCCAGAGAGACTGCATTTGTGTTCCGTTATTCCTATGCTCCTGGCCAGCCTCTGCTGGGGAGCAGCGCCCATTGATTTATATATAACTCTACAGTGTCTAGTCCCTGATATACTCATGGGTACTCGAAAGAAACAAAAATAGAGAAAGTCTGATTCAAAGCCTATTCAAGTCAGTGGGAGTCTTTCCATAAACTTCAATGGGTTTTTAATCAGGCCCTAAATTGGAAACAATTTAGATAATATCTCTAGAAATAATCAACCAGATCCTCAGCTAGTGTAAATCAGCATAACATCATTGGCTTCAGTGGAGTTATGCTATTTTACACCAGCTAATAATCTGGCACAGTACCTGTAAATAATGTTTAGCTGATTTTTCAAATCAATTACTAGTGAACACTGGCAACTAATGGACTAAGTTCTCCACTGGTGGAAGGAATGAGCAAATGGCCCAGATTTCTCATTTTATAGTGTATAAAAAACAGGAAGTAAGAGATCAGTTACTTTATTACATTTATTAAAATATAAAGTATGTGTAGTCAAAATAACAGTATTTAGATTTGATGTTTTATTAGCTATGCCAGTGCTTAAAAAGTGAACCTAAGAGGCAAGTAGTGTATATTGATTTTTTATATAATTAGATAAACAACAATGTATATATGTCATACATCCAAAAAACTCACTATATTAAAAGAACATGAATGTTGCAAAAGTCAAAAGGATCACACAGTCAAAAGTTAGGAAATGCCACAATTCAGGTTTCCTGTGGAACCTTAATTCAGCCCCTTTTTGCACATGCATTAAAATACAGTCTTTATTGACATGAACACATACTATTTATTCCACAGGATCTCTGTTTCATTCAGTGCACCAGATGGATGATACTGAATGGCTACCTGTGACGCATGGCTAGAAAGGGTTAAACATCCTGCAAAATAAGTAACCCACAGAAGACATGTGGGGACATAATGTTTGTGGTTTTGTGTATTTACATATGTATGAGTAGATCCGGACAATGTAATCAACAGTCCCTGTCTATGCTGTATTCTGATAGAATTTAAATGAATTGCAAACACGGGATATCTTGGTATTCATCTCTCTTTGAAATGTACTGTGAATAGTGGAGGAAAAGGCAAATGGCCTTATGTTAATTGGTATAGCTAAGTACCAGGGATGGACCTCCTTCAAAGTCATCCTAATTATCTTTTGTTCCCTGAGGAACTCCCAACTTGTCAAAGAAGACATTAAATTGTATAAAAGATCCTTGGGTCCTGATTCTGTCATCTCAGTTCTGCTTAGACTTCATCAGGGAAAGTTTGAGTCACAAGACTGAGGTCCCAGTTTTGCTGGTTTGCCCTGAATATGAGATCTGAACATTGGACTATGACCTGCGAACCGAATTCTAAAAAGAAAAGGAGTACTTGTGGCACTTTAGAGACTAACAAATTTATTTGAGCATAAGCTTTTGTGAGCTACAGCTCACTTCATCGGATGCATTATTCTAAAGGAACTCTTTGCAACTACAAAGCTTACCATCTCTGCTGTGAATCTGAACCTCAATGAACTGAACTCATGTCTGTATGTATAGTGATCTTTTAACTGTACTCTCTCTCATTTTTTTAATAAATTTTAGTTTAGTTAATAAGAATTGTCTATAGCGTGTATTTGGGTAAAATCTGAAACATTTGTTAACCTGGGAGGTAATGTGTCCGGTCCTTTGGGATTGGTAGAACCTTTTCTTTTATACGATGAAGTAAGATTTACAGAAATTTTCATCATAATTTGATGTGGATGCCTGGATGGAGGCCTGAGGCTGGATCACTTTAAGGGAACTGTGTTGTTTGGACTTCTGAGTAACCAGTAAGGTAATAAAGAAGCTGTTTTATGCTGGCTTGGTGAATCTAAGTATTGGAATACCCACCAGCTTTTTGGGGTTTGGCTGCCCCATTGTTTGCAGTTCACCCTAATTGAGCGACCACAGCTGGCTCCCCACTAGGACCCCGGTCACATCGGAATTGTCATGCTTGGATACACATTACCACAGGTTAATTGGGTTTTTGGATCAGAACCACACACTTGTCAAAATTTAATTTTGATATTGGAGAGTTTAAGGGTTAAAAATCGGTTACAGTGAGTGACCCATGATCAAGATCCTGACAGAAAAAGCCTGGAAGAATTGTGCTTACAGAGAAGGTTGTATTTTAAGCAAAAGACCCCAGAGCAGGAACTGAAAAAATCTGTTAATTGCCAGTAATAATGAAGCAGACCCAGCGAAAATGCTTGCAGTGAGAAACCAGCAGCTAGAATTTGAACAAAAGCAAAAAATAGCTGATATGAAAGGAGAAGCTGCTGTTTGAACATGAACAAAGAATGGCAGGAACTAGAAGCTAAGTCAAAAATGGAAAGACTTAAGCTCCAACTCAAGAGAATAAAAGAACAATAGGAACTATATCATCCTGAAAAGCCAGCTTCTCTCAACAGCAAGGATGGGGATAAAATCTATCCAGTTTGTAACAGTGTTGGTATGTTGTTTGACTCTAAGCAGTTGTCTGTGTGTAACCAAGTTTACCCCAACACTGCTGCCTTTTATGTAAATGCTTTTACTGCGAGCTCAGGTGAAGGTAACCCCATAACTTGAGCAGAGAACGTAAAAGTCTATGGTAAAAGCTGTTTAGGGCAAATTACAGCTAACATCACTCTTGTTAAAACAAATCTTGTCAGAGGAAGATTATTTACCAAATAAGAATGTGAATACTGTAATCCTCTATGAGTTTACTGGTTTCAGAGTAGCAGCCGTGTTAGTCTGTATTCGCAAAAAGAAAAGGAGTACTTGTAGCACCTTAGAGACTAACAAATTTATTAGATCATAAGCTTTCGTGAGCTACAGCTCACTTCATTGGATGAAGTGAGCTGTAGCTCACGAAATGAAGTGAGCTGTAGCTCACGAAAGCTTATGATCTAATAAATTTGTTAGTCTCTAAGGTGCCACAAGTACTCCTTTTCTTTTTATGAGTTTACTGTAAGTGTGCCTTTAGCCAGAATCCATCTTGAATGGAATGGTGTTAAACATGAACTTATAGCTGGTGTAAGAAAGTTATTGCCTAAGGATCTTTTGATTGGGGATAATATTAAAGCTTTCTTCAGTCAGGTTGATGACATAAATCAGTCACAGGAAAGAAATAATCCTGAACCTGTGTCTACTAGGGGCAAGGATTTGTCTATGGAGGGTTTCTCCAAATGTTTGTCTGACGAAGATAGCGGTTTGTCTGTGCAAAGCAGCAATGCATATGTGGAAAAAATTCCTAAGCGTCTGTCTGGTATCTCAGAAGTAAATCTGACATTAGATAAGGCTCAGGGAAATGTTCTCTAGAGCAAATTAAAGTTGACAATCAAGTTAAAGCCCTAACTGAGGAAAGGAAAGGGTACAGTCTTGGTGAATGATGAATTGTTGGCAAGTAAAGTTTGTGAAAGTAAGCCTGAAAAAGACAGAAATGATTTTTTTAAAGCAGCTCAGTTTAATGAGACTATCTGTAAGAAACAGCAGTTTATCTATTAAGGGAGCGCAAGGCAAAGAAAGTTTAGATGAGCTGATGGCTTTGTCTAATCAGCAGTTTGGGAAGGCAAGGTTAGTGGTACGTGAGTATCCCTATACCTTACCTGTTACCAGCGTGGAGAATTGTGACAGTGAAGGAAATGTTCCTGTGTCTGTTAGGGGTAATGAGTTGCCCATGAAGGGAGCTATCCCAATCTCCAAGCAATTGTCCATGAACAGCCATGTGCGCTGGGACAAGGGAAATGATATCCCAAGCTGTTTGTCTGTTAAAGGAGAATGTTTCTCCAGCTCTTATCTGTTTGTAGAGCAGACAGAAGAAGCTTGTCAGCCTATGATGGTTGAAAATGTATCAGTTGACCCAGAGTTGATTCTGGATACAACTAAAACTCAGGAAGGAAGTGGTCCTGAACTGGTGTCTGCTAGGGATGATGACATTGTAACTAGGTTGCATCCAGTTAATGTCATAAATAGCTACCAGAGACCAAGTGATTCTGGTGCTTCTATTTTGTATGTTGCTAGTGTATTGCTGGGTAAAGATATGACAACCGTGTCCGATCAGGGCGATACCATAGCCAGGGCACAAGGAAAGCATGAAGGTAATTTGACTGTGTTACCCACTGACAGTGTGGAAACTTGTAACAAGGGAGAGAATACTTCTAATCTTCTGACTATGAAGTCTAGCAGTTTACCTGAAAGGGTGTTTTGTGAAAATCCTCCTGATGGGACAGAGGTGATTCTGGATTTAAGTTTCAGGGGGAGTAGCCATGTTAGTCTGTATCCACAAAAACGAGGAGTCCAATGGCACCTTAAAGACTATCAGATTTATTTGGGCATAAGCTTTCGTGGGTAAAGAACTCCACTTCTTCAGATGCATCTTTAAGTAAGCAGTCTGTGACTCAGGTACTGAGGAAAGATTGGGTTACTGGTTTTTCAGAGCAGAACAGCCTTATGACAGAACTCACAAGAATGCAGGGGAGAGCAGGGAAACTCTCATCCTTAGACACTTTGTTTTAAAGAGAGACCTCACAAACTCAGAGTCCAGTCTCTAAGTTGCTGGTGGTGGTAGATTCACAAGCAAGCATGCAGGGGAGCATCTGTGTAGATGTTCATAGCACAGAGGGGCTGCAGTTGGTGAACACACCTAGCCAGCAAAGGAATTCCTGTGAGCAGGAAATTTCAGTTTTCAACCTTCTAGGAAAAAGGGGGCGGGGGGGAAGGACCCAATCTTCTGAGGGGAAGAATGAGTGTCCAGCCTTGGAATTGGTAACAGTTAAGGATTTGAAAACTAGTAAACAAGCTAGTGTCTGCGTTGATGCAAATTACTTGACTGACTCAGGGGAGAAAGACTTGCCCATAGCCATTAGCAAAGAGGACGCACCCAGCCAACCAATGGATTCTATTACACAGGAGAGTTCAGATTTTTACCCTACTGGACAGGGAGGAAGGGAAGGATTAAACCTTGCAAATAAAAGCCACAGGTTTAACCTTAAAATACCAAAACCCCAAGGAAGTGGTTAAACTGAAAGCCTATATTAAGGAAGACCCTGAGGTCAAGAAAAAGCCACAAAGATTTTAAAGGGATATTGAACAAGCTGACCTAAAGAATGATTTGTCTAAACCAAAGGTTTGGCATGACAAAAAATAATTGTAAATATACACTTGTGATAAAACTGATGTTATTGATGCTAATGATTGTAACTAACTTGTTGTGGATACCAAGAACTGTAAAAATGTACAATGTGCATGTTTTTTTGGAAAAACCCTTGAACATGTTGGGGGTGATACATAAGAACTCATTATGTTGTAAAAGCCTTCATGGGTATACCATTTCATTACATGACAACACACACTATGTTGAACGGCCTGGTGATACTGATATTTCTCAGTTGGTGCCTATATCGAATCTTGAAACTGTCCACAGCAGTAAAACCACTACAAGCTTGAACTGCTGTGCACAAAGAGAAACTGAGGTACAACACCTCACAGCCTTCAGGGCTGAATGACAGAGTAAGTGCTCTCTGAAGAACATTAATGGCTATGTTAAGTCAACACATAGAGCAAACCCTGGAATCGCTAAAGCGTTTCACAAAGTATGGGCTAAGTTTTTGGCTGGGGCCAAAGCATGCATCAATAATTTGGCCTTACAAAGAATTCAACGTAAACACAGCTCATATCAATGTTGGAAGGTATTTAAGGTGTATCCAGGAGCTCTAATTTCATCCTTTCACACCAGTCACACTACCTAGTCAATATTTCTTTTAACATGTGACCCTATGTCTTATTTAATGCATGCCATACAAATCCAGCACTTAATACAGAATTATTAAATTTCTCAATTGGCTTAGTATCTCAGTTGGCTCTCTCTTTCGACAGTTCCCTGCCTCATTCACTACACACATTTCTGAAACAAATAAGAACAGCCATCTCATTCACTACACAGCCCTAATTCATCTCCAGATCAGGCCCACTGAATGAGGCAGAGTTTTTGTAGAAAAAAGTAGCACAGGATGTCATTAAAGACTGTATCATAATACGTATGCACAAAGGGGATGAATTAAGGTTACCCAGGCAACCTTAATTCTGGCATGTCCTAACTTTTGAGTGTTTGACTTAATAATGTTCTTTTAACAAAACACAAAGGGAAAAAAGTGCTCCCCCTGCCAGTTTTTCCTTAAAGGAAAAAGATTTTTAAAAAAATTCTATCATGTGCAACTGTAACAGCTGCACCATCATGCATCATCAACAAGGTTTGCATGCTGAACCTTCAGCACTGCAGTACAGATTGCTGCCACTTGAGCTATGGATGTGAGCAGGCAGCTGAAGAAAGCTACTTCTATTTGTGAGGGGAAGGCTGGATGACCAGTCCCGGTGCTGAACTGTGAGGGAGGGTAAGCCAAGCCAATCCTGTCTCTCTCTTCCCCTGTCTCTGGGGGAGTGCCTACCCACCCCTGAGCCCACAGAAGGGGAATGGACTACTGGGGCCATGTTGGTGTGTCTGCAGGGGTTGGAGGTGGCGGAGGAAAGCCTGACCCCCCCCCTCCTCCTTCCTCCCCCATCTTGGGAATTGCAGGGAGCACCAGCACCAAGTGGCGCTCCTGGGGACGGAGGCAGAAGTGGGCAGCTGGGGCAATGTGCCAGGTCCAGGGGGAGAAAAAAAAAATCTAGCCCTGCTCTCTTCTGCTTACCCCTACTACAGCTGCTTTGGCAGCTCCTGAGCATTCCCAAAACAAATTTCTGCTGCTCCTCTGGCAGCCAGGTAATCCCCTTTAGAACGCTCCCGTGTTCCGTTATTAGGTTGACAGGCTGCCAATGTTTTCCTGAGGAACACCAGTGAGAGGAGGAAAATCATGATTTTTTAAAACAGTTTGTAAGTATCTCTTCAAAAGTGAATAGAATTTCAGAGGACAATGAAAAGGCACTTCTGTAACCCGTGGGCATTCTCCCTACTGAATATCAAAGGTCTGCTGCAACCAAGCAACAAGTCTCAAAAAGTTGCAAGAATTTTTTACAATAGGGCAAGTGTTAGGCAACCTAAATACCGGGGTCATTACCAGCTCCCCCTTTAATAAGATTATATATCGCTGATTGTCTCCCTTTCCTGAATAGCTCATATGCTCCTGGCCTTCTTATTGAAAGCTCTTCAAGGCAGGGACCATTTTTGCCTCTATGGCCCCAGTACTGCAAAGATTGTTACTGTGATTAACTTTAAGCACATGAAGTCACTGGGACTACTCACATGCTTAACTTTAAACACATGCATACATGTTTGCAGGATCAGGGTCTATGTTTGTCCAGTGCTTAGCACAATAACTCCTAGTTGCTAATATGACATAATAAACAAGAATAATTGACCTGGTTTTTAGAACTACTCAGCACCTGCAGTTCCTATTAAAACTCAGCTGGAGTTGTAGGTGCTCAGCAGCTCTGAAAATCAGGACTAAAGGCAGCTATGGTGGTGGAATTATTAAACTATTAAAACTGAAGATCTAAATGCATTACTGTGACTGACTGTGCTGTTATGTTCACCATTTTACACAAGTATAATAAATTTTTTTTTACAAAGTATGCCTTGGGAGGTATCATTTGAAAACTCATAATTCACTGATCATTATTGTCCTGGTAAAATATGTGCAGCAACATTGTATGTAAAGTTATAAGATTCTATTGTATGATGTTACGAAGGAATATTCCAATTCTGGGGAAGCAGCTGAAACCAGTTCCATACAAAAGGCACCACAGCCATGTGTCAGCATAATCAAATAGACTATCACCCACTTCAGCAGCCATTCTTTGGCAGGAAGAAGGGCGTAAGGGAGAAATTTACATATTGGCAAATAAACAGCTGGAGGTTCCTCTCCCAAACAGACTTGCTGTCCCCTGAACCCCAGCTGGAGGTGATTCTCAAAGAAGAGGAATGCTTTAAGAAGGGGGAACAGAGGACACAAATCACCTCTCATCTCTACTTATGGCATCAACCATGGGTGATGGATGAACCCCGGGCTTAGGGAGGCTAGCCCCCAGCCCGGACTACCCCTTCTGCCCAAGGCCCCTTCCCTCCCGCCAGAGCCCAGAGTCCCCCCTTTCCCAGTGTGACAGTCAGCCCCCCCCACACCCCCAGGCTGCCTGAGTGCCCCCAGCCCTGGAATGCCAGGCAGGTGAGCAGGTGGCACGGCTCTCCCTCCAGCCCCAGAGCGCCAGGCGGGAGCCTAGCCTCCCTCCCCCAGCTCCAGAGTGCAGGCTGGCTCCCATTAGCACTGCCAGCCCCAGCCTGGGGCCCCAGCCACAGGGGAAAGAGCCTCCCACAGCACAGCCTGGGAAGCACGAAGGGGTTTGGGGGCGGAATGTGGGTGGGGCCACACAAGGCTGTTTGGGGAGACACAGCCTACCCCTGCCTTCAATACCCACCACCCATAGTATCAACGTATGAAAGATGAAGAAAACGTCAGTGAACTGGGGTAATGGTCCTGGCTGAAGGAGTTCAGCCAGCAAAAGCATGTGGTGAGAAAAACCTTTGCTTTTAATTCATTTAGTTTGTTAAGTTTAGTACTAGCTTGTGTTTTACACTTCATTTCTTTGTCAACAGTTATTGACATGAACTGTAACCATATAGATCACTGTTGCAACCACTGTTATATATTTACAGAAAATATTATACAAAGGTTGTCAAGTGAAGTGTCTATAACAAGGTTATGATTTGCTGGTTATGATTATGCTGTCTGTGTGTGTGTGTGTGTGTATATATCATTTTTGTATTTGAAGTTATGCACATTGGCTATGTACTTGTATCTCAATGTGTTTGATTTTAAGTAGCCTCAATGAAGCATTTGGTCAGCTTCTTGAGAAAGGAATTTGTAGATTAAGTGTCCAATCAAGAAACACTTAACTGATGAATGAACCTTGGGAGACTCCAATCCACATGAGAAGTCTTCCTGGGAATGTTCAAGGTAGCATGTGAACCATGGCCATTCTCCCTGTAAAGAACTGAGTCATGCATGGACATGTGACTTGCCCATGTGACTCTAAAACTCCATCTTGCTGCTGTGATTTTCCGAAGTAAGAACAAAGGGGGGGTCCTTCCACATGGCAGAGGATATAAATGGCCCTGGAAACCTCTCCATTTTGTCTTCAGTAAAGCTTCTTACCTCTGGAGGAACTTTGCTACACTGAAACTCTGAATAAAGGACTGAATGACCCATCCAAATCTCAGAGTACCAGCCATGTTAGTCTGTATTCGCAAAAAGAAAAGGAGTACTTGTGGCACCTTAGAGACTAACAAATTTATTTGAGCATAAGCTTTCGTGAGCTACAGCTCACTTCATCGGATGTAGATGTACTCCAGAGACTTGATTTGAACTTGCAGTTTATTCCATCACTGCTACAAGCCTGAACAAAGAACTTTGCCGTTACTGTATATAATTGATTCCATTTAACCAATTTTAGCTCTCATCTATATTTCTTTTTTATGAATAAACCTTTAGATTTTAGATTCTAAAGGATTGGCAACAGCGTAGTTTGTGGGTAAGATCTGACTTGTATATTGACCTGGGTCTGGGACTTGGTCCTTTGGGATCGGGAGAAACTTTTTTCTTTTCCTGGGGTATTGGTTTTCATAATCATTCATCCCCATAAAGAGCAGTGCTGGTGTTGATACTGGGAAACTGGAGTGTCTAAGGCAATTGCTTGTATGACTTCTGGTTAGCCATTGGGGCAAAACTGAAGTCCTCTCTGTTTGGCTGGTTTGGTGTGCCTTAATAATAAAGGACACTCAGCTTTGGGCTGTGACTGCTCTGCTCTAAGCAATTTGTCCTGAATGGATACGCTCAGTTGTGTCCCACTAGAGGCAGCATTGTTACAGTAACCAATTCTGACTTTTATGCCTCATTGCTTGTAATCACTTAAAGTCTATCTTTCTGGAGTTAATAAACTTGTTCTATTGTTTTATCTAAACCAGTGTGTGTTTGGATTGAAGTGTTTGAAACCTCCACTTGCATATTTTCTATCAATGAGATGACTGACTTTCTATGAGCTTCCTGCACAGAAGGAAAGAGCTGGGCAATATAAGATGCACATTTCTGGGGGACAAGTTTGGGACAGGGAATTTGCTAGTGTCATTCTGCAACATAAGTCTAGCCAGCCCCTACTGAAGCAGTTATATCATTCAGCTGGGAGTGATTTTGCATGGTAAAGGCAGTATATGAACAGGCCAGGAGTGGTTGTTCTCTCAGAAAAGCAGTGTGAAAGGCCTCCACGTTGGAGGGTTGAGAGGACACAGCTGTTCAACTGTCCAGACTGTACTCTGGGAATGTTGAAATTACACAGGAATTTCACTAGGACACTGGAGCTAACATGCACTGTCATTGTCAAGGGCCACTATGAGAACAGTTCTGTATATGTAAAAATACATTTAAATTCACGCTGCCTAAAAATGGTACAAGAGTTGGGCCTGATCCTCCAGCTCTTATTCATTAACTTCAGTGGGACTAGTCCAGTGAGTAAGAAACACAGGACTGGACCCATATTTATAGTTTCAAAGACTTAAGAACTAGTCATTTTGTTTTTGCAGTGAGCCTGAATTCAAGAAGGAGATTTAAAAGTCACAGCTAACATGTGAAGGGTATTTTTCCATTAAAATAAAAGAGTCTCTGGTGGATTTGATCCAGCTTACTAGTAGAATTTTTGCTTTGTAGACCACCACAAAGTGGTCTGAGGTTCAGATCCTCAAGTATTTTATAATTTGTCTGAAAAAAAGGTTTAATATAAACTTCCGTCCAGTCTGCTCAGTCCACCACACGCTATTATGACATTTTCAAAATTAAAATCCTCACTCATCTAAATTCCTCAACAGTAGCAGCTGAACAGTTAGTTGGGCTTACCTATCACCGTGATGTTCATCTTGTAGCTACTTCTCTTCGCATAGGAGTGACGGTTGCTAGCTTCGCATCTGTATTCTCTCAGATTATTTAATTTAGTTTGTCTGTCCCTGAATTCAGCATATGTATTATTAAATACTGTGATGGTGTGAATAAGTCTGTTTCCTCTGAAGAGCGTATAGTTTATAGGTGGAGTTCCAGACATGGATTGACAGCGTAGGAGGAGGGTCTCCCCTAACACCATCTCTGTGGATGAGTTGGCAACAGAAAGAACTGGCTCAGAGACTGGAGCTAAAAGGAGAAAAAACTGTTATTGAATAAGTTGTATCAGGGGTAAGTCTAATACCAGTAGTTAACTAAAGACTGCCATATTAATTTATACATGATATGTAAAACATATGCTACCTATTTAGCATCCACAGATTGCTTATACTTTTGTTCCAAGGGATAAAGAAAGGTACCCACATTGGCTGCATGGATGTATTGCTAGCAAACAACTTGATTTCTCTATGGTGCAGTTTTCCATGACCAAGATAACTTCTGCCTCCTACTGAGATTGGGGGTGGGGGGAACTAAATAAAAGCAGAAGCTGATGGAGTTTCAGATAAAAATTGGTGACTGAAAAGGTATGCAAAGTATGTCTAGCTACTGAGAAAGGTAACGTGAGGTAGGATAGAGGGGAAGGTATGCAAAGTATGTCTAGCTACTGAAAAAAGGTAACGTGAGGTAGGATAGAGGGGAAGGGCATTGGGAAAGGCATGCAGCAAACCTTTGAAGGGAGTGACAGGGCATGGAAATGGGAAGACATGCTAATTTCCTTCTCCACTTATGGCTGGCCCTGGAAAAAGCAAATCAGTTTGCATCAGTACAGAACTAGTTCTGTATGTCTAGAGCAGAGGTTGGCAAACCTTTTGGTCCAAGGGCCACACCTGGGTATGGAAATTGTATGGCGGGCCATGAATGCTCACAAAATTGGAGGTTGGGGTGTGGGCTCCGGCTGGGATCAGAAATGAGGAGTTCAGGGTGCAGGAGTGGGCTCCAGGCTGGGGCATGGGGTTGGGATACAGGGGGGGTGAGGGCTCCAGCTGGGGGTGCAGGCTCTGGGGTGGGCTGGGGAAGAGGGGTTGGGGGTGCAGGAGGGTGCTCCGGGCTGGGACCAAGGGGATTGGCGGGTGGGAGCGGGATCAGGGCTGGGACAGGGGGTTGGGGCTCAGAGGGGGTCAGGGGTGCAGGCTCTGGGCAGTGCTTACCTCAAGCAGTTCGCAGAAGCAGTGGCTTGTCCCCCCTCCAGCTCCTACATGGAGGCGCAGCCAGGGGGTTCTGCAGGCTGCCCTGTCCACAGGCGCCTGTGGTGGGAGCAGCGTGCAAAACCCCCTGGCTGCCCCTACACATAGGAGCTGGAGGTGGAACATGCTGCTGCTTTTGGGAGCCACGCGGAGTGAGGCAAGTCCCTGACCCCACTCCCTGACTGGAGTGCTGGAGCAGGGCAAGCCCCGGACCCCACTCCCCAGCGGGAGGTCGCGGGACGGATTAAAGCATCTGGAGGGCTGAATGCTGCCACCATGCCGTAGTTTGTCTACCCCTGGTCTAGGGACTACAAGAAAGTCGCACAGAAGGTTACTTGCTGTTTGCAAACAGTAGACACACCATGTTAATTCAAGGGTTACAGTCTGACTCTGCAAACCACTGGACTACTGAGGTGCTCAAATGTTTTGCAGGATTGGACCCTTGTATCTCCTTATCAACTCACCGTAAACAGTTATCTGTACAGGGTTACTCTCCTTGATGATTCCTTTTATCTCAGCCCTACAAACATAGGACCCGGTGTCATTCACCTGGGCTTGAATAGTGAAGTTGCTGGAAGTTTTCAACAAGATGCCATTCTCCGGAGGTCTCTTTATGATAGAGAAGTTTGCTTTAGGGGAGCCATTAATATGGCACCACAGGCTTAACCTCTGATTTTCATCTAGGTCAGTCAAAGAAGGAGTCAATATTGGCTTGGCAAACAACTCTGCCAAAAATATAGACAATGGATAGAATTAATTCAGGTTGTGCATAAGGGCAAAGTAGCTACATTTCCCAGACTACCCAGGAGGAATAGGGTGACCAGATGTCCTGATTTTATAGGGACAGTCCTGATATTTGGTGCTTTGTCTTATATAGGCGCCTATTAACTCCCACCCCCATCCCAATTTTTCACACTTGCCGTCTGGTCACCCTAAGGGGGAAGGACACAATGAAGTGAGGAATTGTTTGTGGTCTATTAGCTATTTTTAATCCACCACCTTGGTAATGATACATAAGCTATTGCCATCCCAGGGCCCCTCTTTTGTGGCCTGGGGTGGCCCTGCAGGCACCCTGCTTCAGTTTCCCAGAATAATCCAGTCATAGTCAAGGTGTTTGAAGTAATATCCCTCTCAATATAATTCAGCTCCCAAAAAGGCCCTTTTCTGCTCACCTCTCAAGGTTAGAGTCTCCTTCTTGGGACTTTGTTCTAGCCCTAGCCTGCCTAGCCTGTAGACTCTCCCCTCAGGTTCAGCAGTTTCCCAGCCCTAATTCCTAGGGCTCTGTCCAGGCTGAGCTCTTCCCCCCTCACCAATTCCTCCTTCAGTCAGCTTCTCCCATGACTGGTCTTGGAGCCTCCTTTTGAATCACCCTCCAGCCAGAGTCAGGCTCTTGATCTTCCCCAGGTGGGTCTAACAACCACAAAACACCTGTCTCTGCTAGCTGGGAGAAAAGGGAGCCTTGCCTCTCCCACTCTACAAGGCTTAAAGGAACTATGGTCTGGGATGGCCCTAAACCCTCCCTTTCAGGCATTAACTGCTCCTTGGGACCCCCTTCCTCTCTCCCTATGGCTGCTTCAGTTGCTTCCCTGGACATAAAGAACAGAGTAATTACCTCCTCTGGCCTTAAGAGGACAGTACCCCTTTACAAGGCACAACAAATCTGTGGCCACAAGCAATGGACACAACAGCTGCTAAATGAATCACACATATACAGCCGGGGGGGGGGGTAGAACCAGGACCTTCAGCTCCAAAACCACAGGCTACAACTACTCAAGCTAAAGGAGTATCTCCAAGAGCTGTGGTAATACTGATGTTTATATTCTCTGTGACTCTCTGACCACTAAAGAGAAACACAATTTCAAATCCTTGAGCAAGTCTGACGTCCCTTCCAGGATGAGGCAGCAGAGACACACAAACACATTTAAGAATGTACATAGATTCATAGATTCATAGATAATAAGGTCAGAAGGGACCATTCTGATCATCTAGTCCGACCTCCTGCACAGCGCAGGCCACAGAATCTCACCCACCCACTCCTATGAAAAACCTCACCTATGTCTGAGCTATTGAAGTCCTTAAATCATGGTTTAAAGACTTCAAGGAGCAGAGAAGCCTCCCTCAAGTCAACCATGCCCCATGCTACAGAGGAAGGCAAAAAACCTCCAGGGCCTCTCCAATCCTTCCCGACCCCAAATATGGTAATCAGCTAAACCCTGAGCATATGGGCAAGATTCACCAGCCAGATACTACAGAAAATTCTTTCCTGGGTAACTCAGATCCCATCCATCTAATATCCCATCTCAGGGGATTAGTCCTATTTACCCTGAATATTTAAAGATCAATTACTTACCAAAATCCCATTATCCCATCATACCATCTCCTCCATAAACCTATCAAGTAGAATCTTAAAACCAGATAGATCGTTTGCCCCCACTGCTTCCCTTGGAAGGCTATTCCAAAACTTCACTCCTCTGATGGTTAAAAACCTTCATCTGATTTCAAGTCTAAACTTCTTGGTGGCCAGTTTATACCCATTTGTTCTTGTGTCCACATTGGTGCTGAGCTTAAATAATTCCTCTCCCTCTCCTGTATTTATCCCTCTGATATATTTATAGAGAGCAATCATATCTCCCCTCAACCTTCTTTTAGTTAGGCTAAACAAGCCAAGCTCCTTATGTCTCCTTTCATAAGACAAGTTTTCCATTCCTCGGATCATCCTAGTAGCCCTTCTCTGTATCTGCTCCAGTTTGAATTCATCCTTTTTAAACATGGGAGACCAGAACTGCACACAGTAGTCTCGGTGAGTACTCTAGTATTCTCTAATAAAAGTATTAGAGTATACTCTAATAAAAAGTATTCTCTTTTTTTTTCTCATGACATACTCCCCCCACAAGTTAGCCAAAGCAGATGTCAGCACCACATGGAATCCAAGAATTAATGTGGGTAGATTAATCTCGAACCTAGAATTTAGGTTGGAAGTATCACAAGAACAGGTTCTGGTGTCAGATTTATTCAGGGGGGTCCCAGCCAAAGTGTAAATTGGCAAAAACAGCCTCTCTCATGGTATTTTAGCACTTTTGTTTGCAGACATAGCTAGAGCCAAGGAGTGCATATGAAAATGGACAATAGTGAAATATCCAAAAGCTTTTTCTGAACCTCCATGAAAATAGTTCAGTTTGAGTTTCTGGTGAAGGTCCAGGTTTGGTTCTTACTTTATCCAAAAAGGTTCACCTGCCCTTGTCTTAAGCCAGAAGAATAATTATTTTAAAAGAACAGAGCAGAGAAATACTACAGTGACGGCTGGTGACACAGGAGCCTAGATTAAACTGATTAAATAAAACAGATATTCAACCAATCTGCGCATGCCGGTCATGTGGCTGTATGGCTATTCTGCACATTACATTATTAAAATCCTAGGGAATCCTCATTCATTATAACATAATAAGAAAAACAACAATAACTCATGCAATGACTCAGCTTGTATGTGGCACCACTGTCCTCAACTGGATGAAATGAGAATTGCTCAACTGCAAGTCATAGACTTTACACTGCAAGCAGTGTAAGAAGATTCTCCTTTAATAGAGCACTGTGCTTTTGGAGCAGATGGATGTTTAACCCCATTGTCACTCTGAAGTTCCAAATGGCCATGGCATGCAGTTTAATGATAACCATGAAATGCCAGGTGACCATGGATTTATCAGTACCTTCTACTGATATAGCACTTTATGTTTCCAGAACTTTTTATTAACATCCCAGAAAAATATTACCATCCTCATACTACCACTGGAGCAAACTGAAGGACAGAGAGGATAAGGATCCATATAGATTACAGAACAGCCTACATTCGAAACTTGGGTGGATTTATCATGGCTGGACTTTGGCCCTTCTCTAACCCTGGCTGTTCCTGCCATTGTGGATGAGACCAAACCATTTTATAATCAGGATTTTTTTTAAAAAAATCACTCTTTCCCCCCACAGCCCTAAGTTAACTTGGTCACCTTGTAGTACAAATGTGATCTTTGCTGACGGACAAGCAGTGGTCAGGCCCAGATCCTCAATGTTATCTAGGTGCCTATCTCCCATTGAAATCAGTGGGAGTTAGACACCTAAATACCTTTGAGCATCTGAGTCTCAGTGTCAGCCAGGATTAGAACTCAGGAATTCTTCCAGGTGCGAGTGTCACCCTCCTAAGCTAAGTGCGATCTAGAATTAACAGTGCTCCTACCTTCTACAACAATGTTCATGCTGGTGGTTTTGGACACTCTCCCCAGTTCCACTTTGCACGTGTAATTGCCATTGTTCTCTACTGTGGCTATTGCAGAGTAGGTCAGAGAATTCTGACCGCGTGCACTGTTCAGTATTCTTCTGTCTTTCTGGATGAGGATTTCAATTTCATATTCCCGGGCTAGAATTGTTGTGCACACAATGTCAATTCTGTCTCCCTCTGTAACATTCCTTGGGGACTTGGATGTCAGTTTAGGGTGTGAAAACGGTTCTGAAAGGCAAAAAATATAAAGCCATTGTGACATTACCTTCTTTTTTTTAAAAGAAAATATTTGTTTGGATGAGTAAGGAATTCTCACCTTTGTGGCTGCTATTGTTTGGCTAGATACCCTTTTCTGCAGAGCTGCATTAACAATGCAATGAATCAGTTCACATGGTGAAAGCTCTGGCTACAATCTTTCTATTTTAAATTGAAGCTTAGATTTTAAGAGAACCCAGCTACAGTTGCAGAAAGATTCCAATAATTTTTGATCTTGCAATTTTCCATCATCTTGTGCTAATGACAATAACAAATGGTGTACAGTGTTGTACACAGATGTATGTGCTGTATATGAATCAAGACTTATTTCTCTTGGGGACCAGTCCTGCAAGTTATTGAGCACCCACAACTTTAACTAGAGTGATGGGTGGGCACATTGTAATTAGCTGACCTAACAGCACAGATCAAAACACGTTAGAATCTAACCGTGATGACACAACATTTGGCTTTGGATCCTGAACACTGATGACATTAGGGGGCATATGGATCCAGGGTTTTAGTTCACACCTATCTTCCCTCCAGTAAGCCAAGAAACAGATCTGCTCTGTCCCTTACAAATACTGCAGCATTCTCATACAGTCACGCAGGGGATTATGTTTTTAACTAAAAACAATGATATGACCATTTCAAGATGTCCATGTTTTCAACCCAGGCAAACAACAAATTATAAGAATTACAAGCAGTTACAGGGAACCCCAACAGAGGTGCCCTCCTGCGGACAAGCGCGGTAATGCACAGCCACAATCTACCTCAGTGTCCCCTTCATCCACCCGTGCAAAGGAATATTGTCTCTCTCTGTGGCAAATTCAAACCCTTTTTTCCATATAAAGTGTCACAATCAACGGATCCCTTGCAGTAAAAACAATTCCTCTCAAAACCACACAGTAAAACAGGTTACAAGACAGCAGCTCTTCAGTCCCAAAGGTCACTTTTCCCAGGTCACCCACTCAAGAGTCATTCTCTGTCCCAGCTTCTTTAGCCACTCTCCAAGCATCTACCTGAGAGTCCTAACACCCGCTTCTCCCGCACAAGGCTTTTGTAGCCCCAAGTCAGGTCTCCTGCAAGAGGGCTCCCCACAGTGTTCCACTCCTCAGGCCTCCTTCTGTGAGTCCTATCCCTGCTCCTGGGGGCCTCCCTCCTGAGTCAACCCCTTGCTTATGGTCCAGCTTATACTGACCCAGTGGTTCTTCTCCTCATTCCTCGGGCCTCTGCACAAGCCTTCCTGAAACTCGGCAGGATTCCCCAACTCTAGCCAGTCCTCCCAACGGCTTTCCTCACAATTCATCACCAACAACTAACAGTTACCACTCTCCTTCTGGTCTCCTGCAGTTCTTTCCCTCTGGCCACTTGCTGCTGCTGTCGGTCTCTCCTCTGTTCTCAGACAGCATTCACCTGCCCCTTCCTGACTCTCTCAGGGTACGTCTACACTTCAAGCTACGGATGTGATTTCCAGATCAAGGAGACATACTTGCACAAGCATCCTAAAAATAGCCACAGTGCCACAAGCAGTGGGAGGGGCTACTGCCCCCAAGGACGTACCTATGGTCCTGGGTGGATATGTACTGGGGGCAGCTAGCCCTTCCCACCACTTGAATGGTCATGGCTATGCTCTGTTTTTAGCACACTAGCTCAATCAGAGCTAGCATGCGTATGTCTCCTCAAGCTGGAAACCACATCCCCAGCTCAAAATGCAGACGTGTCCTCAGTCTATTCTCAAGCAGCTCTCTCCTGCCGCTTCCTGGCCTCTTACAGAAGCAAAGAAATGTAAGGGCACAAACTAAGGGCATGTCTACACTCCAAAATTAAGTCGACTTAACTTATGTCAACATACAGCTGCCAGAGTAATTACATCACTTGTGCATGTCAACACTTTGCTGCTTGTGTCAGCAGGGCATGTCCTCACCAGGAGCGCTTGCACCGATTGCACTGTCAGTGTGGGGCATTGTGGGACAGCTTCTGAAAGCCAGCAACTGTTGACATAAGCAACGCAGTGTCTACACTGACACTGTATTGACCTAACTACATTGACGTTGACTCTACGCCTCTCACGGAGGTGAAATTATTAAGTCAGTGTAGCAGGAGAGTTACATCAACGGGAGCGAAATTTTAGTGTAGACACTTACATAGTTAGGTCGACATAAACTGCCTTGCGTCGACCTAAGTCTATAGAATAGACCAGGCCCAAGCAACTTACCCACAACAGTAACAAGTGTCACGTTACTGGGCTCTGACATTTCAGAACCGATTGCTGAATGAACCTGGGCAGTACATTGAAAACGCAATATTCGATCCCCCTCTTCAACAGGAAATTCAACAGATGCAAAGTTTTCTTTTAATTCTTGCTTCCTTTTCACTTGTGGCTGTTGAGTGGACAATAGTTTTTTGAACACGAAAATGAAGGGAGGCTTTTCTTCTGGTTCTTCACACCGTAAAGTCACAACTTCACCCTCCGTTAATTCTGTTTTCAGGGCAGTCAGTTTTGGCTGGGACAGCCCTTTTGAAAAGAAAACAAGTAAATATAATTAGACAGACCTAAAGCAGAGACGATCTATGACAATTGTGCTAGTAGCTATTTTAATGGACGGGCAGAAACAATCTGATCTCAGACCAGGTCAGATTTTTACAGCTGACCAAAGTCTGGAATTGGACATCCAGGAACTTTAGGGAAAGTTTTTTGCTATGTGGATGGGCACTCCGATCATACTGCTGTAACCAGTGAATCAAGACCTCTCTCATCCCACATCTCTGCAGTATTGGACATCCCACAGTGCACTTTCCTAGCTAACTTAGGCGATGTTTGCACTAGGAGCGTTCTACCAATATACTGTGCCAGCAAAGCACTCCCAGAGTGAATGTAGCTATACCAACAAAGCTGCACTTTGTTCCGGTACACCAGTGCCACCCACACGAGTGAAACAAGCTATACCAACAGAAGTGAAGTTTTGCCAATATAACAGTGTCTACACTAGGGGCTTTTGCTGGCACAGCTGTCACCTCTTCATACTCCTGACTAACATAGCTGTGCTGGAAAAGTCTGGTGTGGACATAGCCTCAGAGACCACCTGTCTCCCCATGATATACTGACATAGTGGTGGTCAGTGAAGGCATCTTGTGCTGGACCCTCTTTGACATAAGCGGGGAGCATGCTGGAAGGATGTTCTCTCTTAGGGCCCCCTCCTTTTGGGCTCACTTACCCCCTTGGTTTGGCCCATGTTTGTTAATCTTCAGGACATTCTGCAAGGCTCATCTTTTTCCCCCCTCACTTCTAAGGTGATGGGCAGGTAGGGTGACCAGACAGCAAGTGTGAAAAATTGGGAGGGAGTTGGGGGATAATAGGCACCTATATAAGAAAAAGCCCTGAATATCGGGGACTGTCTCTATAAAATCGTAACATCTGGTCATCCTAAGGGCAGGGCTCAGCAGCAGTGGTGTGGGACTCTGGTGGGGATACTCCAGGAAGGGAAAGCTACAGTAAATGTTGCCATACCTGGGTGGCTGATGGAGTATCTGATCTTAGGGTAGTTGCCACCTCTGTTTATTCATGAGTATATTTTTAAAAGATTGCCAAGGACACTCAGAGCTTTGCTGGGTAGAGTAGTAAAAACTGTACTAAATACATCCATGGTGCCCGCAGCTGCTGGTGGAAACAGGAGGGTCATGATTTGCACCTCACCCCATTGACCCCATTCCTTGGCTGTGCTGCCAGAAGGGGTTTCTAGCAGGGAGTTGTTTCCTCCCCTTCCGGTCGCAATGCTGGAGGAGGAGACAGGGCTGGGCTGACCTACAGTTGGCAGAGCCTGCAGTGGCCTCAAGCAGTCACTCGCTTTCCTTTTGCTCAAGGCCAGCCTTGGCATTTTAAATTGTCAAACCACTTTGCAAACATTAATTAACCAGCTGCTCAGTGCAGAAAGAGGGAATCCTTGTGTGACTGTGGACTCCTTAAATCAAGGTACTGGGGCAGGGCTCCAGAGTAAGTTACATGACTGAGCTTTATTCGTGTCCACGCTGTATGAGTTTTCTCACAGTGCTGACCCCACATGCAGCTGACCCTGTCCCAGGAGGCACTGGGCTTAGTGTAAAACCTGGGAATGGTTTTCTGTGGCAGCCTCTTCTGAGGATGGTCCAAAGTTCTGGTCAGGAATCTGGAGAGGCCATCTCTAAGACATTAGAGAAAGCTCCCCCTCAGCTGTGAGTGTGTTCCATAATAACAAGAGATAAGCAGACTTTAAAATGAAATGAGCATCACTCTAGTACAATCCAGATGCCCTTTCACACACCACAACTGGAGGATATGAAGTATACTGAGGAAGACTGAAATCTCTGTGTTACTGAGATTAATCATTTAATGGTAGCATGCAAGAAATATCTGAGTGGTAATGTTCACATCTGACATAGGCATGTTGCTTTGAGCCAGCATAAGCTTGATCTCTGTCACTGCCTTTCTGTTTAGAGGTGAAAGAAAGGAAGCTTAGTTCTTCTTGAGTAAATCTGTATTAATGTGTGTAAACTGGCTGCTTATGTATGTAAGTTCTACAGAGGCATTAACCACAGCCCTTGTACCCTCCATTGAACACCTGGCCCTAAATTCATCAGACAGGCCAGTGACCGGTAACAGAAATGTCTCCACTCCTGTACCCCCATCCCTGTATTAAGCAAGAACCATGGTAGCATCAATCTGGACAGGAGCCCTTTGGAAGTGCTGCTCTCCGTAATGCCACCATGTTTGAAGCATGAAGGTCACACTGCTTCATCAATGTTTCCAGCTCCTGCACTGGAACAAGCAACAGGGAAAACTTGATTTCCCCATTTGGATATTGGAACTGGGGGTACTGGTCCTTTAAGGCAGTTGTTCTTAACCAGGGGGACATATAGCCCTGGGAGTTTGCTGAGATCTTCCAGGGGATACATCAACTCATCTAGATATTGGTCTAGTTTTACAACAGGCTACAGAAAAAGCACTAGCGAAATCAGGACAAACTAAAATTTTCAGACAGTGACTTGTTTATACTGCTCTATACACTGAAATTAAAGTACAATATTTATATTCCAATTGATTCATTTTATAATTGTATGATAAAAATGAGAAAGGGAGCAATTTGTCAGTACTAGTCTGCTGTGACCCGTTTGTATTTTTATCTCTGATTTTGTAAGCAAGTTGTTTTTAAGTGAAGTGAAACTTGGGGGTACGAAAGACAAATCAGACTCCTGAAAGGGGGATGTAGTCTGGAAAGGTTGAGAGCCACTCCTTTAAGGCAGGCTACCAGCCCAGTACAGCCCTGGACCCAGGCTTTCTAGGGATTGCCATTCCCAGAGGGACAATATGAAATTGTAGATCAGAACAAGGAATGTTGGGGAAGGGGACAGGGATATGCATATGCTCCCTGTCCTCATAAGGGGTGAGGAGGGAAAAAGACTGGCTGTGAAACTGCCCCCCAGATGCCAATTAGTACCAGCTGCAGGGTGATTTTTTTTTTTTTTTTTGCTTTGTATGACATAAGGATCTGTTCTTTAGGAATTGGAATGAGGATCTGCCACTGGCCTGCTGAGTGATCTTGGGCCAGTCACTTCACCTCTCTGTGCCTCAGCTTATCCTCATTTTACTGATACTGCCCTCCTTTGCAATGCATTTTGAGACCTCCAGATGAAAAGCACTAGAGTATTATTATTAATGTACATGGCTAGAGTAGGACATAATCTATTCTGCTTTTTGTAACATAGAAGACGAAAATGGTTGAAGAGATACCTACCTTCGACTCGAACATCCAAATCATCACTGCTTTTAGTCTTCCCGTTTGCCTTCACAGTGCACTTATAGCTTCCCGAATCTGCAAATCGAGCTGGAAATATTTTGTAACGTGCGCCGTCTTGCTCCGATGTGGTATTATACAGAAGACTGTCATCCTTGTAAAATAAAAAAGCGTGCTGCATCCGGAAACTGGCGCTTTTGCTAATGTCCACAATACAGGTGAGTTCAATTGACATTCCATTCTTCACTTTTTGGGATGGCACAGTGAGTTCAACTTTGTTGATGGTAATAACTTGATAGGGAATGGGGGGAAAAAGTCACATTTAGTTTCAGTTTATCCAAAGTAGTGTTGTTCTCTGAAGTTGCTACGTAATGCTCATTGCAATTGCTAAAGGCTGAGAGCTCTGTGAGACAGGCACAGTCCTACTTTCTGGCCCTGAGCCAGCAATTAAATCCACACAAACAGACTGCCACTGAAGCGTACGGGGCTTCAAGCAGATGAAAAAATGCATGTGATTGCAGAATCAGAGTCTATATTTGTATCATGCCTTGCACTATGAAGCCAAATTGGATATGTCGGTGCTACCCCAATACAAATACAATATAATTCCAGTTATTGGAATTCCCTTTTTTCAAAATCCTCATTATCTGAATCCACAGTGTTCCCCCCGTGTAGCCCCAGGCTAGTTAATAGCACTTCTGTTTATCTGGATCATGGTTATCTGAAACTTTTGGATGTCCACGGGGCTTTTAGAATAACTGGGATTATATTGTACTATCTTAGCCTACCTCTCAATCCTGTTGTTTAAGGATTTTTGTGGTCAGTGCTCAAGGCTCCCCTCCCATCTAGAAAAAGTTTTCATTTTCAAGCAACACATCTGTACAACAAAGTGATTTTTTTTTAATTACAAGATGAAATGGAGAGCAGGGAGGGGGAAATGCAATTTTGAGGATATTTGCCTTTTGCTGTGAATATTTTGCAAAGCCCTAGTTTTAACATACTGCTCAGATTCCTGTCCGCACTGGAACCACCTAGAAACCATTCTGGCACCAATTGTGTTTTAACACAGCTGTTGTCACTACAGTTTGAAAAGTCATGTGGCCTAAATACAACTCATGTTGGCCCACCTGTTGAATCCTCAGAGTTAATTCAGCACTCCAGGATATCCCACATCCTAGTGGGTGGGATTTCCCAAAATTCTGTTTCAACTTGGGGAGGCAGGTCAGCCTGCCACAGATTCTAATAATGCCTAAATAAAGAGAATGCTCTTTCGTATCAGTTATAGTTAAAGAAGGCAAGTTCGGGTGGGATCCACCCCTATGCAAAGAGTCACAGCAAGGTCTCTATGCACCATTTAAGTCCTACTCAAATGGTGCATAAACTTGTGCTGGTGCTCTGCTCTGGAGTGAATTTATCTCAGGCAGAGAACAAAAGTGAAGACTATAGGAAGTGCTAAGCAAAGATGGGAGAGAAAAGAAAAGAAATGAGAAAAAGAAACAGCAAGAAAATAAATGTGGTGACTAAAGAAGTTAGGGGCACAGCACATAAGGGGTTAGTATGAAATATTTCAGAGCTTTGTCTGCCCTATTGAGCTAAAGGGAAATTTTGCTATTTATTTCAAACAAGAGCAGGACTGGGCCCTTTGCATCCAACCTCTGTATTCACAGCAAAAGTGAAACACCAAACTTTTCAAGCACCTTTTTTTCCTCTCTCCATAGTGTCATCTCAAGTGCTACCCCCTTAAAGAGGAGAAAGAGGTGAGGTTAAGAGAACAGGGAATTCTTCACCCCAAAAAACAGTTGTTTCCCCCTGAAGCTCATTGAAGCTCACCCCAAGCTCTTCCTGGGCTGCCATGAATTACTCATCTCCAATTCCCAGAGACAGCTGTTCTCCTAGAAACTTTACCACAGGAAAATCTTTCCTGAGGTCACTGAATTTTAGATATTGGGGAAAACTAGACATTTTAAATCACATTTGTGTATCCCTTCAAACATACATACACACACTTGAACTTGGGGGGCTTAGATGAAATGTAATTTAGTTACAAACACCTCTTGATTGGGATTTGCAGAACAAAACCCCCAGTGATGGGGTTTTGCAAAAGGAAAACCCAGTTTGCTTGACCCAGCTCTACTGAATTTCCATTCTCTCTGCAGTAAGATGAGAAATGTGTGCACTAGAACTGGGAGGATAGAGATAGTTAAATGGGCCTGCAGCTCATAGGTGTCAACTCCGTGGGTGCTCCAGGCCTGGAGCACCCACGGGGAAAAATTAATGGGTCCTCTGCACCCACTGGCAGCCAAGCTCCTCTCACCCCCACCCCACCTCCTCCTCCCCCAAGTGTGCCATGTCCCTGCTCCTCTGCCTACCTCCCAGCACTTCCCATCCAGCCACCACCAAACAGCGGTTTGGCAGCATTAGCATGCTCTGGGAGGGAGCGGGAAGAGCAGGAATGTGGCACATTCAGGGGAGGAAGCGGGGAAGGGGCAGGGATGGGAATTTGGGGAAGGAGTTGGAATAGGGACAGGGAGGGGGTGGAGTTGGGGTGGGGACTTTGGGGAAGGGGTTGGAATGGGGGTGGACAGGGAAAGGGGCCTCATGGAAGGGGTGGAGTGGGGGTGGGGTCGGGGGCAGAGTAGGGTCAAGCACCCAAGGGAAAGAGGGAAAGTCTGTGCCTATGATTCAGCTGACTTGTTCTGGTCTGCTTATCTCTCATGATTCATTGTTTCCAAGTCCGATAGCAAGGGAGTTTCAGCAACAGAGAAAAAGCCAACCATTATACTTATCTGGGTAAATGGAAAATTGCAGAGCAGCCCAATGTGCTGCTGTATCTAACCCTGTAGGCCTTGGACCAAATTGATCGCTGGAGTAATTTAGCAGAAGTCCCAGGAGTTATTCCAGGTTTTTTTATCTGCTTTACCTGGCTGCATGATAAAAGATACACAGTTATTGGAGACACAGTTGAAGCGTTGGCTGTATTTTCTGTACTCCGTTTGAGGCTGGTCTTTCAGGAAAGGGAAGATAAATAAAGCCTGATCCTCCAACTTTTGCTCCTGTGAGTAGTCCTTACCCTACATGTGTGGCCCCACTGATTTCAGTGCGATGATTTTCACAAGTAAGGACAACTTGTGTGAGTAAATCTATAGAATCAGGCCCATCATTATAGCCAGCTAAATACAGAGTTTTATTTCTGAATGTATATTATTGTTTAGGATTTTTTAACATGAATGTCAGATTCAGTATAATTTTTCAGGGAGCTTTTTCAGGATCAAAAGCTCTGAATTTTGGGGAGACTTTCTGAAATTCTATACTTTTACTTTGTCCTCTCAGATAACGGTTGCTCAGGGCTCCCATTCTGCAAGCCCTTCTGCACTTGAGTAACCTTACACATCTGAGCAGGCCAATAGCACTCATTGGGTCTACTCACGTGAATAAATTTAGGCCAGTTCTACACTAAAAATGTTAGGTCAACCCAGCTACATCACTCAAGCATTTGAAAAGTCTGCACTCCCGAGTGACATCAGTAAGCCAACCTAGCCCCAGGTGTAGACAGTGCTAGAGTGGTGAAAGAATTCTTCCACTGACCTAGCTACCACCTCTTGAGGAGGTGGATTAACTACAGCAACAGGAGAACCTGGTCACAGGAGTGGGCTCCAGTACTCCTCTCGTTGCTGTAGTGAGTTTCTACACTGAAGCATTACAGGGTTTCTAGTGAACATGTAACCATAGGCATGTGGACGTGTGTTGTCCATGTTACTCAAATTGTCCTGAGCTGTTGAACTTCTAACTGTCCAAACATTGGGCTTTACTTACCCAAATTGGGAGAAATTATGGTGCTTATATAGAGTTAAGGTTGTGTCACTCAGAAAATCCCATTATACATGTATATATAAGGGCAAGCCTTACAGTGACAAAGTCGAGGTCTCTATATAAGGTCAATGGAAGAATTCTTCCATCAATGATAGGCCTGATTCTATAGATTTACTCACACAAGTTGTCCTTACCTGTGAAAATAATCTCACTGAAATCAGTGGGGCCACTCACAGGAGCAAAAGTTGGAAGATCTGGCTTTATTTATCTTCCCTTTCTTGAAAGACCAGCCACAAACGCATACGGCCAATGCTTCAACTGTGTCTCTTTTATCACATAGCCACGTAAAGCAGCAACACAGTCAAGTGTCTCATTTTCCAGAGTTTTGTTAGTTGATGTCACAGTATTCAGATTTAAATGTAGGTCTCTTTCTTGGTGAATAGCAAAGGAACAGTTAAACCCCATCATTGCGAGATAGTTTTCCCCAATTATTTCTCTTTAATTTTTTTCCTGCAGGAAATAATTATAGTTTCTCACACAATTTCCCAGTTTTCTGGTGGCCCAAATAGGACTGAGGAGCTCATGATTGAAGATTCAATCTGCTTCCATATCTCACAAGCCTCAATCAGGCAAACTCTGCATAGCTCATCTCCCACTGTTTTATACTAGGTCAGCTATTATGTTAAACTCTAATGCACTCCAGCGTGGCAAAAATGTTCTAGTAAATACTGCTTTTTAAAATGTACAAATTGAGGGCCTGATCCTGAAATCCTTGCCTAGCCAAATCTTCCATTGCTGTACACAAGGTTAGGGACAGGTTTCAGAGTATCAGCCGTGTTAGTCTGTATTCGCAAAAAGAAAAGAAATAAATTTGTTAGTCTCTAAGGTGCCACAAGTCCTCCTATTCTTTTTGCTTAGGAACAGTCGAGGTCCAGAATACTGCAGAGAAATAACGCACACCAGAACTACAATTAATCAGGGAAAACTGCATAGTACCTGCACGCAATGGGTCAGATTAATCCTTGGTGTAACTCTATTGACTTCAATGGGATTATATCAAGATTGATTCTCACCCATTCTGACTTCAATGACACTTGAGCATGTGTTTCAAGGGATTTAAAGTTAAACACATGCTTATGGATTTTGCTGACTCAAACTCCTTTGGACCATATGGTATTATGATTTTTTAAGCAGAACTCCCCATTAAAAGAAGGGTAAATAAGAACAGCAGAATCTGGCCCTGTAAATATATCTTTGTTATTAATAAATATACTCTCGCCTCTTAATATGAAAAATTCCATCCAGATCCACTGGATCATTGTTACAATTTTCCAACAGATGGCAAGGTAATACCAGACCAGTTTTTTTTTTTTAAATGGCATTGAAGTATTTATTTAATAAAGAAATATTTATTCCTTTATCACCTCAAAAATTATACATTATTAGTTGGTTTCAGAGTCTCAGCCGTGTTAGTCTGTATCCGTAAAAAGAACAGGAGTACTTGTGGCACCTTAGAGACTAACAAATTTATTTGAGCATAAGCTTTTGTGAGCTACAGCTCACTTGATGCATCCGATGAAGTGAGCTGTAGCTCACGAAAGCTTATGCGCTAATAAATTTGTTAGTCTCTAAGGTGCCAGAAGTACTCGCTTTCTTTTTACATTATTAGCCATAAGTCTTATTCATGTAGCTATAAACAAGTCAAGGAAAACAAGTTTATGGGCTTTATTTGCTTTCGCTCGCCCTAAAATTAATGGCTGGTGGCTACGCCCAGATTGCTCAGAATTTAAATTACCAATTAGCTAGAGGGAGCTCCTGAGAACCCTTGTTCACATTCAACCACCAAAATGAAAGATGCGGTGGGACAGTTTCCCTGCCTCTGGTGGAGTTGTCCTCTCCCTGTTTACTTGTAAATCCTCCTAGCGAGAAATAACTTTGCCTTGGCATTCATGAAAAGGCCTCTGAAATTTTTTTGCATTTGAATGCTTATTTCCAGGCATAAGGTGGGAGAATGGGGAAAAGGAAATCACTTGCTTCGCCCTAGTTTCAAAAGGACACTGTTTCAATATCATGCTGAACTTTCAGTACTCTCTGGATATTTTGTAGAACAAAGGGTAAATACATCCAGCAAGTGCCCTTAATTTACATCTACCAAATGGTCTTTCCTCCTCCTGGGTTATGGGGACGAGACAGCAGCTTTGTTTAAATATGACAGCACTAGTAATTAGATTCCCCATTCCATCCCTTCCTTTGTGAACCCTGTCAAATGACATTTACTGGGGGGAGAAAGGGGGTGTCCCTGAAGGAAAAAATATTGGCAGCACACTGCTGATTGAAACACAGTTTGCAGGAGCAAACACTGTCCATCAGGGTCCTTTTTGCCAATATTTTGGGTTAAAGACTAAATGAAGATGTTTGAAAATTTTGTATATTGCACATTACCAACACTATTTACTCACATTGAACATTTATCATTGCAATATGGAATCTTAAATAATAAATAATCCTACAAAAACCCCCATTGACTTCAGTGGAGTCAGGATTTTACCCAAGATGTCTGGATGGGACTCTATTTCTAACTGACCATCCAAGCACATTTTCTGGCATTTTTTAAACAAAAATGAACTTCAAGTTAAATCATTTTACATGGGTCAAATTCTGCTCTAGAGTTATATCCCTGCAAATCCAGATAACTCCACTGTGGATCCACACCACAGTAACTGAGACCAGAGCAGAATTAAGTCTTTGGCATATCAAGAATTTTAGAAGAAAGGGCACGACTCACCACTGTCTTGAGCTTTTAGAGTTGGACCTGGAAAAGTGAGAAGAAATGTTATATTCAAAGCTTAAAGACTGAGCTTAAGGACAAAATGCAAAAAATTGGAAATTCTTCATGACAGAGAATTCTGAAAAATGTTTGTTTCAGGTTGATCAAAACATACATACTAGGACAACATAAAAAAATGCATGCAACTATTTAAAGAGTGAACTTACAGTGTAAGAGAATCACCAGCACAGCGAAATACATCTTGTAGTTGGAGAGTAGTCACCTAGTTACAGAATAAAATGATCATCAGCTCTGGTTGGTTATGCCTTGCAGTCCTAAAGCATCACAGAAGTTTTGATTTTTGGAAGGAAACCAATAATGCAACTTTGCTATGAAAAGCTGTAGGTTTTTCCAGAACTTTGGCAGAAACTGGCTAGATATTGGTCAAGTAATCGTTCTCATTACTGGAAAGTGGAAGTGGCAAACAATGAGAATCTATCTGCTGCTAACAGTCAGATTATTGCTCAGGAAGTGACTGGTCTTTTCCTGAGAGACCCACTGAATTCAATTGCTTTGTTTAGTTTCTGAAGGTGTATTAAAAAACAAGAAGTCCCAGTGACATTTATCCTGAGACTCCTGTCAATACATATATTTTGAAGTCATGCTTAACCATTTAAAATCAGAATTACATTTACCGTTGGCTCTTGCCGGATTCCCAGTAGACTATTCCTTTTCCTCCTGGCACTGAAAACCCTTTCAGAGCGGATTTAGATATGTAGCATAACTATGTGTTTGTCCCACTATGGCTCTTCACAAGGGCTGCTTTGCTGCACTCTCTATGGGACTGAAATTTCTATTGTGATGCATTGGCTCCACTGTAGGTACTGTGGCAAGTTAAATTCATTTAAGCAGATATAGTGGTACAGCCCCTAGAGCAATGAGATCCTAATGTAGGGGCCTCGATCTGCTACCATTGTGCATATAAAAATAAATGAGTACTAATGTTTTTATCTCGTATATTTAAAACTGTGCAAAATATACACAGTCATAAAACCCAAATCCATACAGTTGTCTGGTTCTGGGATCTGTCTCCTATTAGAAATTTGAGCCAGCATTGGCAACAATGCTCATAGGTCAAATTTCAGAACCATAGCTAAATTTTCCAAAAGTTTGAGGCTGTTTGAATCTGGGAATTTGGTTGGAAGTTTTGTGAACCTTCTCTAGGGTGAGGTCAAGGTGCAAAAGGATCAATTTGTGATTTTTTTTTATTTTTTATTTTTTTTGCATTGAAATCTGCAGTTTCTAGACATGAAAACAAAGTTGAAGTTTGTGATTTTGGCCACGTTTCATTTTGAGCCTGAAGCACTGAAATTAAAACTCAGTGGGGTGAGAGCTAGAGAGGGACTGAGTGCAAAGTGAAGGTAAAATGGGTGTAAAATGCTACAGTTCAGATTGCAGCATTTTACCCCAGTTTGCACTCGTGTAAACATTTGCACAATGTACAGGGCAACAGTGAATTGGGCCCATGGTGTGAACTTAGTTTAGAGCTGTGTGGAGGATGGAAATTCAGTTTGGGTAAGCATTTTGAGATTGACATTTGGCTTTGTTAAAAATTGGAATGAAAACAAAAAATTTTGAAATTCTTCATGCAGAACAATTCTGAAAAATGAAATTAATTTTTGGGTTAATCAAAACATTTTTTTCCATTTAAGTATTGTATTATATTAAAATATGATACAACATTAACAATTTTGAAACAAAAATCATTTCAAAACAAAAATTAAATGTTTTGTTTCAATGTTGAAATGGGATGTTTCAACCTTGATGGAATATTTTTCCTGATTTTCTTCCTAATGAAATTCTGGTGAAGTTGACCCAATTTTGCAAAGGGTTTCATTTTCAGCAGAATTGCATATTCTGATGGAATATGATTCTGTCAAAGTTTCTGCAAAGTCCAAGCATGTTCTCACAGAAGGCAGTGGTAAAGTCTCTCACTTCCCTCAATCAGCACAGAATCAGGCCTGCAATATTTTACTAATTGCTGATTTAAAGCAAAACAAAGGGGGGGGAAAAAAGGCAGTCACTATGAAAAATAGATGTCTCGATATTTTATCATGCTTTGGTTACACAATCAGAGTGATACAAGGGTGTTGCACAGCTCTGAGGACATACATTATTTCTTATTACAGTTATCTGTGCTCTGTGTGTGATATCAGAAAGCGCATAGAAATATGAAATATCGTTGTTTATTATAGTAAACTGCCCCATCTAGTTTGCAATTTAATGCTCTGCTTCTGCAATGAGCTTCACACAGACAGATCCCAGGGGCCTCGCACAGACTCATCGACTTCAGTGAGGCTTTGCTCAGACACAGGGGTCTGCCCATGCCAAACTCATCATAGGATCTGACCTGAACAGATAAACTAGAGGCTAGTTTTATTGAAGCAGGTTTTAAGGTTATTTTTTGCTTTATAAAATAGATGCAAAGTCATTTCCTGTACATTGGAGGAAGCATGTTTTGAGGAGGGATTTGAATGCAGCAGGGGTGAAATCTTGGCTCTGTTAAAGTCAGTAGAAGTTTTGCCATTGACTTCAGTTGAGTCCAGATTTCATCCCAGAAGTACAGAAGACAGTAACTGTGTAACAGGCTCAGGTGGGAGTTGCAGTGGGTTTTTTGTTTGTTTGTTTGTTTTTAAACAAGTCACTTTATTGGATGTAAGGTGTTACAAACACAAAGAAACAAAGTTGTGATTTTTGGTACAGAATGACATTATCCAACAGTAGATACATTCACTAGTGGGCAGCAAGCTAGGAGACCTACTTGACAGGTCCCTAGATTTTACCATGAGTCTCACGATCAGTAGGGTTCTTCTTAAAACCCAGTTACTGTAGTTAAGTTAACATGTAAAGCACTTGGCTTTCCTTTTATCCTTCATGGGTCTGGAGAACAGTGAACCCTTAAAGCCTCAGAAATCAGAATGCAAATTAAACCTCGTGTTTAGTCTTAAAATCTCATGATTTTTTAGACCTGATTCATGACTTTTGAACAGTCAGAGCTGGTAACACTGGAGACGGTGCCAAAACAAGGGTGGGAGAAGGGCACAAAGAGAGGTGAAGTGGAAGGCACAGCAAAGTAAGGTGGGAGTGGAGTAAAGAGAAATGGTTTCCCTTAGCTCTTTTCTGCCTCTCTTTTTTTTTTTAATTTTTAAACTATGTAACACTTTGCAGAAGTGGCAGATCTGAATATGGATTTGAATTAAGAGATCTGAAAGTTCAGACCTTGTCTTTGCAATGGAGTCAGAGATTCTGAGAGGATATTATACTGAGTAGTCAGCAGAGCCCATGGAAAAAATTACTTCAGCTAAAACAAACATACACTGACTCTGGCCAGAGGTCGGGGGAAAGAAAAAAAAATTGAACAACTTAACAGTATGCATAAACAAATAGAAGGGGATTCATTAACTCCATCACCAGCCTCAGTTATGGTTCTTCATACCCTGTTAACCCTTCTCGTGGCCTAAGATTTGCAAACTTACATGTGGAAAGTAACATGGAGTGGTTGTTTTTTATGCCCATTATTCCATGTCCAATAGAAAATATTCCATTGCAGCAACTCAGGCTTTGTTCTAATTCTGTTTTGGCAAAATAGGAATAAAAGAGTAGCTGGCAAAGCAGAACTCAGGAAAACAGCATACGTCACTGATGGCTGGGGTTGGCCAAAGTTTGCTTTATAGATTTTGTCACCGTCGCATTTTACAACCTTTTTACATATGTATGTATATATAATATGCGCACACACACACACTCTCCTGGTCCATAGCATGTCTGCATATAAGAAATTATTATGCTAGAAACACACTCAGTAAAAACTAAGTAAGGATTTCTGGATGTGGCTAAATAATAATAGCAAACCTCCCCCGTCACCCCACCCCCCCAAACAAACAAACAAAACCAAATAAACCTCCACTCTCTCTCACACACACACACTTTGGCCATAACCCCATAAAACCATTCCCCCATAAAAAATGTTTCCCATTACTAGGCCAAATCCTAAAGTTCTTACTAAGAATATATAGAGAGATTATTCACACACACACACACACACACACAGAGTCAGACATATTTTCACCCATAATCATATATATAGTCCTAAGACATGACTATGTAACAAATTGCAATGCAAATACCAGTCAGCACTAACCATCAATGACATATGTCTCTCTTCTGCATTGCAAGCTCGTCCCCCCAATCCACCTCCCCCCCAAAAAAAAATCAGGAGAAAGCTTAAACTGATGTGGAATTTTCTCTCTGGGACTCAGTTTATTGCATATTACAAACAGCCACTTGTGACAGATAGATAATCTACATACATCTCAGCTTTAAGGTTATAGGTTTTCTCATAACTTTTTTTAATGGTAAAGGGAAGGGTGAATTTTTTATGAAAAAAAAATGTCCAGTTTATGGTGAATTAGACTAAGTAAAAGCTGAGTAAGGACTTCAGGATCTGACCTATTATTATTGTTTGTTACTGTTATGCAGGACACAGAAAGGAGATGTAATATTTTGCTCAGTTTTTAAATAAACTAAGATATGAGTATCTCAAAAAGTATGCAAAATTTCTTTAGGAACTTGGTCCTTACAGGTTAGTATCAGACCTTTATTCTACTATTGGACTGTAGCAAGCCAGGAGGGAGAGGTACTGGAACCTAGCTGTTCTCTAAAAGCCTATAAAAAAGTTATCAAGGCAAAATACAAGGAGAGTCATTCAGCTTCAGTCCAGATGACAAGGGCAGAGAGTGCGGTCATTCACAGACAACGTTTTTCAACAGGATGAGTAATCTGTTGGCAGTCTTTTGATTTATACAGGACTTGTCAGGCCTTTATCAAACTATTGCACTAACAAATGATGCTCAGCCTAATTCTAGTCAATACCTGATGCTTCAGAGGACAGTTATACAGGGACTGTCATGTATTATATGTAGTTTGTACAGCACCTAGCACAATGGCCTTTAGTCCATCCATAATATAAATGTTAAGTAATAACACCACCATGTTTACAGTTTATACTATGCAGCATGAGATCTGATTCACTGTAGTGTTATCTCAGCTTGCCTCACTGCAGCATTATCCACAAAAATATTCATTCATTGTTTAAGGCCAGTTAATTTTTTTATTGGCTCACCAAATATTTTAAGTGTGATTCAAAATACCTTCAAACTTTGCAGTTCTTGTACATACCTGAATTATTATTGTATCTCTCACGGAAAGTCCTAATCAGAACAGAGAAACCCATAATAATCACTGTAAAATAGCCACAACTGGCATTACTCTACCATGCATCATTTCTCTTATCCCAGCTGCACAAATAATCTCTGTCCCCCAAGCAGCATTCTAGGCAGAGCACAAGTGGACTTCAGCAATTCAATGACAGCACTTCTCAAAAGATGGCTTGCAACCTCTGGGTGCATGAAGGACAAGCCACAGGGAAGGGAGCATGGCCAGAGCTCTCAATTGTTCTCTAGAGTCGCAGATTTCTTTTAGAAAGAAAGAAAGGGCTTGTCTACAGAGGGATATTTACCATCATTTCAATACCAGTATAATTATCCCACTATAGTTACAGCAGTATAACTGCCCTTGTGGACATTCTTATTTGGAATAACAGTCAGTATACTTATACCGGTATAGTAATGCCAGTAAATTTCCTTGTGTAGACAAGCCCTTAGTCTCTCTAGCGGTTATGATAGCCAAGAAAACCTTAAAAACATGAGCCAAATGTAACCAAGGCAACAATGTCTGCCTGAGTTTGCAGAGAGCATGAATCAATATCGCTGAGATGCACACAGAGTCTTGCATCTCAGTGGGTGCACAATGGAATGCCAATTATGATGCTTTAAATGTCAGCATTGTTAGCTATTTCATTGCTCATCAAAGCCGGTAAAGAAGAAGTAGAAGTATCATATTATGACAAGCTACACAATCTACTCTAAGTGTCTGCTAATTCTGAATAGGCCTTTGAGAACTCATGGGAGGGTTAAAGAGAGATGGGATTGGTTTCATTTTCTTGAAAGGGATGGAGGGGTGTCAGCTTTAAAAAGTTGGAGAATTACTGCATTGGGACAACCCTATCTGCAAACAACCTCTAAAACCAAACAGCTCTGTTGTTGGCTCTACAAACAAACAGCTCTTTAGGCTCCATAAGCAAATTTAGTAAATGATGCAACTACACCCTGATGAGACTTCTGCAAGTATCACAGATTTATGAACATTTTGTTTATGCTATAAAAATCCTTCCTCTTTCTCTCTCTCTATTGGAGGTAACATATGGGACATTAGTACAGTTTACCACTCCTGGCAAACTGGATTAGACCACTAAGGACTGTGTCAAAGCTCTGTCCTAGTCTCCATGGATTCCACGTTTCCTGGCAGATTTTGCTAGCCTCAGAGGCTCACTGTGACCCTACATGTAGCCCTTCTCTCTCTAGAGACAAGGGTCACAGCCTTCTGAACCATTTTCATCATAAGACATCAAGGGAGGTGAAGAGAAGCTACCCTCCCTTGCACAGTCTCTTTTGTCTCCCAGTCTCAGTGATTAATCGGGGGGGCAAAGAGGGGAGCCCAGGCCCACCCTCTACTCCAGGCTCCAGCCCAGGGACCCTAATAGTATCAGCTATGGTAGCAGACTTTTTAGAAACAGGATGCATATAATTCCCTCGGCTACTTCCCCACAGCAGGCCCCAACTTCTTCAAAATCCATTTCACCCTTACTTCAGGGCCTCCTTCCTTGTGCCTGATATTGTTTGTACTACTCAATCTCTCCAACAGCACAACTTCCTCCTACAGCTCCTGACACACACGCCCACCTGACTAACTGGGAGGCTTTTAACTAGTTTCAGCCAGCCCCTGATTGGCTTCTGGTGTCCCAATCAACCTAGTTGTCCTCCCTGCCTTCTGGAAAGATCTTAATTGGCCCCCAGGTGTCTTAATTGACCTGGAGCAGCTGCCATTTGCTTATTCTTGTAACAGGGATTTGTTTAGCTTGTGGCTAATATATCTGTCTCTCATTACTTTACTATAGCCATCTCGCCTTGCCCCGCCACAGGACATATAAATATTCATTCGATTTTTCCTGATGTCAGGAACAATCAAGAACACCTGCACGCATTTTAGACTTGCTATTTCCCTAAGAGGTCACCTGCCCTGCTTCAGGCCAGGAAAAAGAGAGGTTAAGGCAAAAAATCATATTTCATTCTACAGCATACTGAGTCTCTCTTATCTGGCCCTACCCCTTGTATCTTTGGATTGATTTACACTAGCCATTTTTTCTGTAGTTTCCCACCATGACTATTACTGCTGCCACTCCTTGGATGATAGCAACTATGGGAGCATTAGTGTGGAACAGCTGCTGGCATTTTAACCACCATTTCATCTGACTCTCCTCAGAGTAGGTGTAAATAACCCCATGGTAGCTGCGGGCAACATGGCTACAACTCGCGCTCACATTGTTGCTACAAGTGGTGGAAATACAGCAAGAATAGCAATGGGGGAAATTTCATTAAAGGAATTCTAGAGCAACCAAGGTCTTTCTGTGCTGCGTATTTATGCCAAGGTTTCTTCATAACCGAAATCAACTTGCCTTGCTTCCTGCTTGTGAAAGATTTGTCCTCTGGCGTTCTTGACTGTGGTATGTGTGGTTTTTAGAAGAAAGTGCTGAATAAAAGGAATTATTTTTTAAAGTTAGGTTAACATTAAAAAGGAAATAATGACATTTTCCCAGCCCTGACCAGTTCAGTTTGTGCAATTGAAATTTACCAGGTCGGGTACAAGGGCATTCCATGTGCAATGTCCATAATATTCCCTTCCTCAGTACATCAGTACATTTTTTAACCAATCCACTTTTTCTCTGAGGTCAGAAGTGGGAGCCGGGAACTTCTGAGCTCTAACCTGATCTCTGACATTGACTCACTGTACAATCTTCATCAAGTCAATTAGGCTTTAATTTTCAAAAGCGACTAGTGATTTTGGGTGCCTAAGTTGAGACATATTATGAGGCCTGAATTTCACCAAGCAAGTGCTCAACCCTTTTTGAAAATCAGGCCCCTCCCGAGTTAGGTTCCCCAAAACTGAAACACCCCAAATCACTAGTTACTTTTAAAAATGGAGGCCTTAATCTCTCCATGGCTCAGTTTCTCCCATCTTTATTATGGGCATGATACATACTTGTTTACCTCCAATGGCACTGTGAGGGTTGATTAGTTAGATCACAGTATCAGTGCTATGCGATATAATCAAGGAAGTATGAAAATGGAGAGGCATGATTCTCATAAGCTTCATTGTTTACATGAAAACCTCTTTGTTTCTCTTGGGGTCAATGGGAACTGTTTTCCCCAAGTCAATAGCCTTCAGGTGTAAGCTGTGCTATAGTCCTTGCATAACATACATAAGTGTGGTATTTTGCAACAGGGAACAGGAAGGAAATACTCATCTGTTTAATGATGCATCAATAACATTAGCAAGCCCTCAACTAGCTATTTTGCAGAGGAAATGGCATAGTAGCCATAGCAATTAATAACCAGGAAGTAAGCTAGCTTGTTAGCAATGGTATTTATTCTTCTTAACCTGGTTCCCTTGAAATACATTTACAACAAACATTGAAAACTTGGCCGGTCTCCAGCAAAGGGTCTCCAGAGCCAGGTAGAGGAAAAGAGGAGGAGGCTGCTTGCCAGATGGAGAACAAAGACTGATAAACTTTTGCTATTGATAGCAAAAATAGGAAGGAAGGAGATTTTCCCAGCCCCTTAAAGTAATGCAGCACAGATGTACAAAAGTCTGCACAAACCAGCTAGCCTTTCCCACAAGGAGACAAAGGCGGTACATCCTTTTAACAGTAGAGGAGGAAGGAGTTTGAAGAAAGTATGTGTAGGCTAATATAATATAATTAGAGTGGGTCAAAATGACTCTAGGTTCAGACTGAGGTTGGACATCTGGCTTGAGGATGAACCAGGATTAGAGCTCAGGTTCAGTGTCACCAAAACTTCATAAGTTGTTCTCAGGAGACTTCAGCCCAAAATGGAGGATCTCTCAGAGGATCTAACAATCTCCTGAAAGTTCCACCATTTTGTGAAGCATCCAAATGGCTCTAGGAAAAAAAGACCCCTTCTGGTTCTTGGTCTAGCTCAGAAACAAAACCACACAGGTGAGTTTGAATCTAGGGATCAGGAGACCAAGGTGTCTTGGGCCCATCTCCAGTTTTAATTAAATTGATCTGAACCCCAATTTAATAGTTTCCAGGCACCTCTGGACCTGCGCTGGTGAGTAATATACCTGTGTATTCTCCCACATTCCCTATGGTCTCCATTCTATATACCTTTATCTGGAATGTCTGATGCCGTGTCAGACAAAGCTGATCAAAAAGCCTTTCCTACCTGTACCAGAATGAGAATGGAAGCCTAAGAAAGCATCAGAAGAAAAAGTTTCTTTCATACCCAGTATCCATTGTACTTGCGGGCAAGTAGGGTGCGGAAAAGATACTGCATCAACAGACACCCTGACTTCAAGCATTTCAAACCTAGCTCACTTTCTGAGCCAGGTAGAAAAGTGATCAAAGCCCAAAGCCCAGTAAAATCAATGACCATTGATCTAATGACTATAATAGCCACTGGATCGGTCCCTCTTATTTGGAAACTGCTGATTGTTAATGCTTCTGTTCGCTCTTTCTGCTAGTATTTGCCTAGTTAAATAAGCCACCAGCCACGTCATCTCTTTGAAATGGAGCTTTGCCTGAATAAGGCAATGAAGACATTTTGCCTGAGTATGGACTAAGTAAATGTTGAACAAGAACTTCAGAATTTTGGCCCACAAATGTTCAGTCTTTTCAGGAGTCTCTGGCTCCTGCCCTGTCTCCTATGACAAATCAAGGAAGCTCAGAGTTCACACCATATTTCAGCCATTTATTTTTACCAGCCCCCCAGCAGGCTAGCATTTACAGTGCAGCACTAGGCAGCCACTAAACCAGCGAGGCACTGTGTTGCTATCAGGATCAACATATACTTGCTACGCTGAGCACATGATGATCCCAGTGAGCCCCTACCTTGCTCACTCCCTTCCTTCAGTTCTGGGGGGCTCTGCCTCAGGCCTTGACATTTCAGTGCTTTCCCTCTAGCACTATCATACTGCTATGGGAAGGAGCAAATCCAAAGAGGACTTGCAGCCTGCCACCGCTCTATCAGACAGTACAACACAGCTGAGATGGGCCGCAACCAGAACCATTCGTCTGCACTTTGGTTAGGGAATTGACTAAAATATGACGTGGAGCCAAACCTCCTATTTTGTTTTTGCAAAACAAAACCCCCTGCCCAGCTTTGCCCAGTCTATAATAGACAGTGGCTCTGATTCCACAGCTGTTGAAGTCATTGAGAGATTTGCCACTAACTTTAACAGGCCCAGTGTATATTTGTCTTAGCTTTTAAATTATTTTTAAAATGACTCGATTTCTAACCCACCAATTTCTGATCAGTGTATCCTAATCTGTCTGTTGCCAGAGGTGACCCTTACTACACTCAGAACTTTATTCTAATGTATAGAGTTGTCTGAAGTGCAGGATACTTGTGCAGGCTTAGACACATCACAAGGCAATCAGGGAATTAACTGGATTAGTTCTAGATTTTTTTTTTAAATCCATATTATCTTTTCTGGAGAGTATGACATTTGAATATTGTATTTACTGTAAAAACTGTCTCTTTACACTTCAGCAGAGTTCAATTTCATTCATTGATTTGAATGTTTATCAAGAACCTACACTTTTTGTTAGGGGATGGACATTTCTGCCAGGAGTCTAAAGAGCTCTCTACAACTTATAGCGGTGGTCCCCTAACTGTGGGGTGCAGAGGAATGTTCAGGTGGAGCACTGCAAGGCCTGGGCCAGCTCCCATGGGGCGGGGAGGGAGCACCACTGAGCCCCACTCTGCCCCTAGCCCCAGACGTAGCTCCGGCCCCGTCCTCAACCCCCGGCTGCGGCTCCACTCCTGGCCGTGGCCCCAACTACAGCTCCTGCTCTGACCGTGGCTCTGGCCCTGCTCCTGGCCCCAGCTCCCAACTGTGGCTCCCGGGTAAGTGGGGGTGGGGGGTTACCATCGAAAAAGTTTGGGGACCTATAGTGAACCGACAGTGCTAAAAATTTGGCTTTCTAAAAATAATGTTACATTTCACAATGGCACCACCTAGTGGAAGATTATCACTAGTAAAATGAAAACAAATTCTGGTCACCACAATACTAATCTCTGCTAAACCAATAATATTTGAAAGCTTTATTTAGAGTTTTTCCTATTATCACTGACATCTTATAGCTCCTCCTTCAAACTGTAACATAAAATAGAATTGAAAGGGCACTGGATGGATCAGAAAGGTGCTAATAAGAGCCTTTCACATCCAGCAGTTTTCAGAGGAGTAGCCATGTTAGTCTGTATCAGTAAAAACAACAAGGAGTCCTCGTAGCACCTTAGAGACAAACAAATTTACTTAGGAGTGGCTGGATCACTACAAAAAGTAATTTTCCCTCTGTTGATACTCAGACCTTCTTATCAACTGTTGGAAATGGCCAACGTCCACCTTGATTGCATTGGCCTCGTTTGCACTACAAAAGTAATTTTTCCCTCTCTTGATATTCACCCCTTCTTGTCAACTGTTAAGAATGGGCCACTTTCACTTTAATTGAATTGGCCTCATTAGCACTGACCCCCCACTTGGTAAGGCAACTCCCATCTTTTCATGTCCTGTATATATATATATATATATATATATATATACTGTTACTGTATTTTTCACTCCATGCATCTGATGAAGTAGGTTATAGCCCACGAAAGCTTTTGCCCAAATACATTTGTTAGTCTGTAAGGTGCCACGCGGACTTCTCATTGTTTTCACGTCAAAGTTGTCAGTTCCGATCTAGCTCATGCAGGATGCAGATGAAAGTCATTATTACCACCTAACATCTGATCAGTGCCTGTATGATGTGGATGTGGTAGTCACCTATTATTGCAATGATTATTTGCATTGCAGAAGCACTCAAAAAGCCCCAAGCAGGATGGGGCTGGACTCTGGACAGACACACAGGAGAGATTGGGTTAAGGCACAAGGCACTATCCTACTTTGCCTAGGGCAACACCTCCAGAGTCATGTGGTTATGTCAGAATCTCAGCTTTCGTTTCAAAACTAAATGTTTCTAGCCCTTGTGATTGGGAAGTAAAACTTGAAAGCATAAACTGAGTGTAGCCAATGCAGCAGCATCTGCCAGAGTCTGAAAACAGGTGGGAACTTTTCCATTAATCTCAATGATTCCAAGATGCTCTTCCGCAAGTGGGCACTGACAACACCACCCTTACTCATTCATCTTGAATTTCATGAGGGTTTGGATTTAAATCCCTGGATCCAAACTCAGCTCTATGGTTTTGAGCCAAACACAGAATCGAAAGGTTGGGGTCTAGTTTTCCAGATTCATTTAGCTGCTGCCCAAGGTGTTAGGTATTTGTCCGAGTTGCAGACAGCCTGAGAACTAAACATCAAGCAGGACTTGCTGCACTGGTCTCCTGCAGAAACAAAGGAGCCAGAGGGAACCTAGCACTGTTACTTATGACCACTATTTAACCCAGGGGTGGGCAAACTATGGCCCGCGGCACGCAGTAGGGCTAAGGCAGGCTCCCTGCCTGCCCGCCCTGGCCCTGAGCTGCTCCCGAAAGTGGCTAGCACCACGACCCTGCAGTCCCTGGAGGAGGAGGAAGGCAGAGGGCTCCGTGCATTGTCCTCGCCTGCAGGCTCTGCCCCCTGCAGCTCCCGTTGGCCAGGAACGGGAAACCGGAGCCGCTCAAGATAAGTGGCACCGGGCTGGAGCCCGCACCCCGCACTCCTCCTGCACCCCAACCCCCTGCCCTAAGCTCCCCCCACTCTGCACCCCCTCCTACACCCCAACCCTTTGCCCTGAGCCCCTTCCTGCACACCGCACCCCTTCCCACACTCCGCACTCCCTCCCGCACCCCAACCCCCTGCCCCAGCCCTACCTTCATGGCCCTGCATGCCATTTCCCCACCCAGATGTGGCCCTCAGGCCAAAAAGTTTGCCCACCCCGATTTAACCTCACCTGCCAGGGCTTTTGTACTATAGGTGTATGAATATAATTTACAAGCACAACGCAAATACTCCAAAAAAGTTTCCATAAACATTCATTTGAATGTTTAAACAAATTTTCTTTTAATGTGTTTGGGTCCCTTTTGTGTTCTTTTTCAGCAGAGATTCAGGTGAACAACTCTACTACCAAAAATATTAATCAAAACACCAAATTCTAAGCAACTGTTGCAAAATATTCATGAAACAGGAACTTAGAGTTAATAATTGTGAGTATTTGCACCAAAAACCAAAACAACCCCTAAGCAGGAAACACTAACATATCATGTGACCTACAGTTCTATTCAAAATAGTTAATTTGAATACTAGCAACGATCCGCTTACAGCTAGGAATTACTCAGTAAATAATTTTGTATAACAAATTCAAGAAAAACATGATCTGTCTGTGGACAATTCTCAAACAGGAAAAGGGGCAAAATATGTTGAAAAAATTATTTGTTATGCCTTTTTGACCCAGCTGCAGTAAGTAAAATAATGGCAGAGCATATTGTAATTTCAAAATTATAAACAGGACCTAGAAACTAGATCAATGTTTAAAATTATAACTATTCAGTTCAAATCAAGGGACCCTGATGCACATATGAAACATTCATTTAATTCTGATCAATAGATGGACATACACACACACTCTCCTCAAAGCTTCTAACCATTCTCCTGTTTTTAAATATATGTGTAAAATCCTAATTTGCTAGTCTCAGCAATAAAATAATCACAGCTGAAAGGTTTTTTGGGCCTGAATGCTAGGGTAATGGTGCTTGAAAAATCTCCACAAGAGATTTAAGGAATGCCATGTACTTGGTCTCTGTTTACAAATTAGATATGCTCCAAAAATGGAAATATCCAGAACAAAAACATCTTGTGGTTTTTTTTTTAATTAAGCATCTGGATGAAATATCTTCTATTATATGCTTATTTCTTTCCTTCGACCTTCAACTCCTGTGATTTTCTTTCTGCTTCATTAGAAAGACAGAACACTCTGGTATGTTGGCTATAGAGTGAATCTTCCTCAAATGCCATCTCTCTGCACAGTACCTGTTCAAGCAAAATTCTGCTTTGATTTTTAAACATATCATCCACTGAGACCAGCACTAAGAACACCAATTGAAAATTCCCTGCCCTAAGTGCAACCAATTTATAGTGTGATAAATGTAGGTCTGCATAACACTTTCCAGCTGTCACCAGTCTGGTCACCATAGCCATCCAGAACTTTGTGGGCACAGTGAGGACAGAATCCCAGAATCTCTTGTTCCACAACCACATGCCCCTATCACTTGAGCTAAAGGAGAAACTATCTGTTAGCAATAGAGGATATTTTTTACACAGGAGTCTAAGGGTGTTATGGTCAGGATTGGGGTCCCTAACTCCCTTAGGCCTTGCTACATGAGAAAGTCGCATCACTATAACTAAAGATGTGATTTTAAACTGATTTCTTACACCAGTGCAACCTCCTATAGGGACACTATTTGTGTTTTAACCCAAATTTATTACAGCTTAGTTTAAATTGATTAGGGATCCATTTTAGATAAACTAAAATAAGCCACTCTTAACTGACATAAGACTTTCCACACAGGGGCTTGCATCAGTTTAAAAAGTGATTCAAGTCAAACCAGTGCAGCTTTCTTATCTAGATAAGGGCTTAGGTTCCTTTGAAAATCTGCCACAGAGCTTGAGCTGGAGCGCATCTCTCTTTCTCTCCCACTGCTCTTTCAAAGCCTTCTAGCTTGGAGGGAGGTGGGAAGCTGCTACTCCTGCTGCTGCTAGGCCCTAAGCTCTCCCTATTGCTCCAGCTACTCCCCTGGCTGGGCCAGACACACCCTCCCCCCCGTTCTCTGCTACCTGGTTGCTGGACCCCCCACTCTTGGGTGCTGCTACAGCTGCAACTGCAGCCCCGGGGGGGGAGGGGACTGCTAGCCCACTCCCCAGAGAGGAGGAGTGAGGGACCCCAGCCACTACTGTTGTGGACACCACCGCCTGAGAGGGGTCCTTTCTGCCTGCCTGGACCACCACCTGGAGTTCCTGGAGCTGCTGCTGCTGCTGAAGCCCGAGGAGGAGAAGAAGAGGACCATCTACCAGTAGGGGAGCACCTAGAGACTTTGCAGACCACCATGGAGGGGGCCTAAGACTGAGTAATTTTCAAACTGTGCTCTTGTGGTGGGGGTCTTGACTGTGTTTCCAGGGACACAGGAGGTGTGGCGTGGAGCTGCCCCCCAATCCATCTGTGTGTCCCCCCCAACCCCCACCACTACTACCATCACCGCTGCCCCTTCCACCACCCCCACTGGCTGTATACCATCTGCCTCAGCTCCTGCCTCTGGACTCAGCTGCTTGCTTGGCTTGCCATGCCCTATTTCCACCTTTTGGGCCAGAAGCAGCAGCCAGCTTAAAAAGACTTGTGCAAGCACACGTGGGTCTGGACTGTCTACCCCCCAGCTTGCCCTTTACTACCTGCCCCATTTGCCACGTGTAGCTTTGACCCCCCTTTTGTCCCAGCCCCCCGTACTAGCTTCAGTTTGTTTGCCTGCCCCGCCCATTTCCTTCTGCAGCCTTTGATTGTTTGCCCCGCCCCAGCCTCTGAAGCTAGCCCCTTGGTTTCCCTGTTCTACCTCCAGACCGCTTAGCCCCTCACTCCGTGTGCCCATGCCCCCTCCCATGCGCTTGTGCAATTCCCCATTTTAGTTGCAACCCTCTTCACTGCACCCCCAATGTTGTTGTATCCCCCCCTCCCCTAGTGCACCAAGAGGAGCTGGAATTCCACCTTGTGTCGGTGACTGACCCCTAACCCTTTATTGCCCCCCGTCCAGCCCACCCCTTTTGGCGCCCTCCTCCCCGCCTGCAGCCTAGCGGGGAGGAGTGGTCGACCTGCTTCCCCTCTCCCCTCCTCCTTCTGGTGTCCCCCTTCCCTCCTTGCTCATGATGGCGGGGGATGAGACGGGTGGGACCCCTCCAGCAGCCCGAGCTCCCCCTCCCCCGCCTACGCCTCCGTCACCCCCCCAAGCTTCTACCTCCGCTGCTGAACCATCTGCCACTGCCCCCGCTGGGGCACCAGCAGTGACGGGCACCGGGGTGACCTCCACTGCTGCCACGTTTCTCACCCCCTCAGATTCGGGGGGAGCCCCCCAAGCCGGCAGGAAGGGCCAGGGGAAGAAGAAAGGGAAGGGCCCTGCTAAGAAGACCAGGCCCTCCATGGCAGGGGCTGCCCCCAATGCTCCGGCCCCACCGCCGGCTGGGGAGTCCCTCCCCTCTGTTTCCTCCACCAGCTCTGCGGGTGTCCCTCCCCCGGCCCCCAGGGCATACGCCCAGGTGGCGGCAGCCCCCCTGCCTGCCGCTACGTCATCTTTCCTGCCCACCGCCTCCACTACCATCTATAGCGGCCAAGGCCCCTTTCCCACCATGACCAGGAAGCACGGTGTCCGTTGCCTCCTGGTGCCCGCCTCGCCCCGCGTGGAGACCTATGTGCGGGCGTTGGCGAGGGTGGTGGGGCCCACGGCCATTGTGGCAGCCTCCAAAATGTATGGCAAGGTCGTCTTCTTCTTAACGTCGGAGGCCGCCACCCAGGAGGCGGTGGAGAAGGGCCTGGAAGTAGGGGGCGTCTTTGTCCCCTTAGAGCCGCTAGAGGACCTGGGCGTCTGCCTGGTCCTGACCTCCGTCCCTCCCTTTCTGCCCAATGCCGCCCTGTTACCCGCCTTCTCTACCCTGGGGAAGCCCATCTCTGTCATCAGCCCTCTCCCGTTGGGCTGCAAAGACCCCGCCCTCCGTCACATCCTCTCGTTCCGCCGGCAAGTGCAGCTTCAACTGCCGCCGGCGGCGCGTGACGGAGAGGCGCTGGAGGGGTCATTCCTAGTCCCCCACCAGGGGGCCCGTTACCGGGTGCATTATTCCACGGGGGAGGCCCGGTGCTACCTCTGCCGGGCGATGGGGCACGTCCGGAGGGGCTGCCCCCTGGCCCGGCAAGGAGGGGCATCCGGGACCCCCGAGCCCCGGCAGGGCACCGGCCCCATCATCGCCGGCACCCCTGGCTGCCCGGCACCCGAAACCACCCCTCCTCCTTCCCAGTCCACCATTGCTCCCGCTCGGGCCCAAGGGGCACCTCCCCAACTATGCCCAGACGAGCGGGAGAGCCCCGCCCCCGCTGTTTGCAATCTGGCGGGGCCTGTGGAGGAGGGTGCGGCAGGGACACTGCCGGGCACGGGAGAGGGCCCGCCCCAAGGGGAATCTTCCCTCCCTTGTGCTGCCCCACCACTATTCCCTCGAGTCCCTGAGCCATCGCCTCTGCCCCCTGACACAACCCCTGCTAGCCAGCCCCCGGATGATGCCATGGAGGGCTGGGCCCTAGTTCAGTGGAAGCGGGGCAAGCGGAAGGCTTGAGCTCCGCTCCTTTCATCTGATGCGGAGGCCCCCCGGAAGACCAGGAAGGGGGGCACCGATGCCGAGCCTTCTGCTGTACCCATGGGTGTGCTCCATCCACCAGAGCCGGCTGGGGAAGACGTGGCAGCACTGGAAGGCAGTATCTCCCCTCTACTGGAGTCCCTCCCCTCCAAGACTCCCGAGGCACCATCTGAAACCCCAGTGTGCCCCGAAGCAATCGTCGCGTCAGGTGCCAGCGGGGAGAATCCCGGGGTGGCGGAAAACAATTTCCCGTCTATATATGAGGAGATCGAGGCCCTGGGTCTGAGCCCGGTCACCCAGGGGGAGGACGTTCCTATGCCAGCGGGCCTTGATCTGGGCGACCTCACTCCAGCCCCCCTTTCCCCATGTTCCCTCCCCCTAACCGTTGCTTCCGCTCCCACCTCTGAGGAGCCCCTGGACTCCCCCATCAACCCGGCTGCAGAGGGCACCCCGCTGAGAGCCGCCGAGCCTGCTGTGGCGACGGCCAGTGCCACGCGGCTGGAACCTGAGCCACCAGGGGCACCCCTCGCTGGTGAGGAGCATTCAACCTCCTTCCTGGGAGAGGGCCCTACAGAAGAGAGTCCACTTCTTGATGCCGTGGCTGCCAAATCCAGCAGAGAGCTTGCGCCCGGCATCACTGAGAGCCCTCTCCCGGCCCAGACTCTCACCTCTACCCCTTCCCCTGCCCTTATCCCATCCACCTCCCAAGATGTTATTGCCACCCCTGGGATTGTCTCCTTCCCCTTTCCAACAGATGACTCCCAGGGAGCGGCCTTTGTGTTTACCCGTCCCGACCCACCAGGGGCTGCTATCCTCCCTCCGCCGCCCCCTATCACCCCAGCATTCAGGTCAACCCATCAGGAGCCCCGTTGGGGGTCCGCACCCTGTCTGCCCGTCTCGGTGGGCCATGGGGCTGTACCAAGGGCCCCGTCGGGGAGTAACCAGACCGTAACCCCAGCCCCCCATGCGCTGCGAGAGGAGTTGCGGGAGTTTCTAGAAGACATCCGTGGCCCTCCAGCGATGGGGGGACTTTAACCAAATCCTCCGGGCCGCAAGGGCCCTCACGGGAGAGGGTAAAAGGACCGGGAGGCAGGGCGCCGCAGCCTACCAGCAGGTCCGCCTCTTCCGTGACTCCTTACTCACCACAGGGTGGGTCACGGACTGCTGCGCGGCCCGCCGGGAGCCACGAGCATCCCTGCCGGCGAGGATCCCCCCCAGCCCTCCTCATGGCACCCTTTCCATCGCAACATTGAACACCCATGGCTGTAGGATGGGTCTCCGCAGGTCCCAGGTGCTCTCCTTCCTTCGGGAGGGGAGGTACTCTGTGGTTTTCCTGCAGGAGACCCATACAGATCCAACCGCCGAAGACAGCTGGTGGCTGGATTGGGGAAACAGGGTCTACTTTAGCCACCTCACAGTTCGTACGGCTGGAGTGGCGACCCTGTTCTCCCCCGACCTACGAGGTGCTGGGGGTCACCGAGGCTGTGCCGGGTCGCCTGCTGCACCTCCGGGTCCGCATGGAGGGGCTCGTAGTCAACCTCATCAACATCTATGCCCCAGCAGTGAGCCCGGAGCGGCTGCAATTCTATCAGCAGGCGTCCGCCTTCCTCGGCACCTTGGATCCTCAGGAGTGCCTGGTCCTGGGAAGGGACTTTAACATCACCCTTGAGGATCGGGACCGCTCGGGGACCGAGCAGAGCCCGGCCGCCATCGTCATCCTCCAAGAGATAATCGAACACCACTCCCTGGTGGACGTCTGGCGCGACCACCACCCGGATGACACTTCCACATTCACCTTTGTCCGGGTGGAGGCCCATCGATCGCGCCACTCCCGGTTGGACCGCATTTATTTATCACGCTTTCATCTTTCACGAGCCCACTCCTCCAGCATCTGGCCGGCCCCATTTTCTGACCATCATATAGCCACCCTCTGCGCGGAGAGGCTGGGGCCGGCCTATTGGCATTTTAACAACAGCTTGCTGGAGGATGCGGGCTTTGTGGCGTCCTTCTGGGAGTTCTGGTTGGCCTGGCGAGGGCAGCGGCATGCCTTTCCCTCGGCACGGTGGTGGTGAGACCTAGGGAAGGTGCGCGCCCGGCTCTTCTGCTGTGACTACACCCGGGGCGCCAGCCGACGGAGGGATGCGGCAATAGAGCAGTTGGAACGGGCGGTCTTAGAGCTGGAGAGGCGTCTGGCTGCCAGCCCTGAGGATCCACACCTCTGCAGAGCATGCCGGGAGAAGCGGGAGGAGCTCCGGACCCTCGAGGACCATCGGGCCCGGGGTGCCTTTGTTCGATCCCATATCCATCTCCTTCGGGAGATGGATCGCGGCTTCCGCTTCTTCTACACCCTGGAGAAAAAGAGGGGGGCTAAGAAACATATCATCTGCCTACTGGCAGAAGATGGCACCCCCCTCACAGATCCGGTAGAGATGTGCGGGAGGGCGAGAGCCTTCTACGCAAGCCTTTTCTCCCCGGATCCGACCGATCCTAACGCTTGCAGAGTGCTTTGGGAGGAGCTCCCGACGGTCAGCACAGGCGACCGAGACCGGCTAGAGCTGCCTCTCACTCTGGCCAAGTTCTTGGAAACCCTCCGTCGCATACCCACCAATAAATCTCCAGGCATGGACGGACTGACCGTGGAGTTCTATCGCGTGTTCTGGGACGTCCTGGGCCCAGACCTAGTCACCGTCTGGGCCGAGTCTTTGCAGAGCGGGGTCCTCCCTCTTTCGTGCAGGCGAGCCGTGCTCGCCTTATTGACGAAGAAGGGGGACCTCCGCGATTTACGAAATTGGCGTCCCGTCTCGCTCCTCAGCACGGACTACAAAGTCGTGGCAAAAGCCATCTCACTGTGGCTAGGGTCCGTGCTGGCAGACGTGGTCGACCCAGACCAGACCTACACCATCCCGGGCCACAGCATCTTCGACAACCTATATCTGGTCCGGGACCTATTGGAACTTGGGTGTAGGGATGGTCTGTCGTTCGCCCTCCTGTCCTTAGATCAGAAGGCGTTTGACAGGGTGGATCACGGGTATCTCCTGAGCACTCTGCAGGTGTTTGGCTTTGGACCCAGGTTTGTGAATTTTCTCCGGGTGCTGTATGCTTCCGCAGTGTGTCTGGTCAGGCTCAACTGGACCCTGACCGAACCGGTCAGCTTCGGGCGAGGAGTACGGCAGGGGTGCTCCCTCTCGGGCCAGCTGTACGCTCTGGTGATCGAGCCCTTCCTCTGTCTCCTCCGAAGGAGGTTGACAGGGTTGATGCTGCGGGAGCTGGAGCTGCAGCTGGTCCTGTCGGCGTACGCTGATGACGTGCTCCTCGTGGTCCAGGACCCGGGCGACTTGGCGCGGGTGGAGGCTTGCCAGGCCATCTATTCGGCAGCCTCCTCCGTGCGGGTCAACTGGGTCAAGAGCTCTGGCTTGGTGGTAGGGGACTGGCGGCAGGCGAGCTCCCTCCCACCCGTGCTTCAGGCCATCCGGTGGAGCACGGGTCTGCTGCTCTATCTGGGCGTTTACCTTTCTGCCACGCATCCCTCTCCGCCGGAGAACTGGCAGAATTTAGAGGGCGGGGTGATAGAGCGGCTCCGGAAATGGACAGGACTACTCCGGTGCCTCTCCCTTTGAGGGAGAGCGCTAGTGCTTAATCAACTAGTCCTGTCCATGCTCTGGTACCGGCTCAACAAGCTGGTCCCGGCCCCGGGTTTCCTGGCCAACCTCCGGACATCGATACTGGAGTTCTTTTGGTCAGGACTGCACTGGGTCCCTGCAGGGGTACTTCATCTACCTCTGGAGGAGGGAGGGCAGGGCCTAAAATGTCTGCTCAGGTCCATGTCTTCCGCCTCCAGACCCTGCAGAGGCTCCTTTATGGTGCAGGTAGTCCGGCGTGGAGCATACTGGCGTACACCTTCCTGCGCCGCTTCTGAGGGCTCCAATATGACCGGCAGCTCCTTTATCTCCATCCGAGAGGTCTTCCGCAAGACCTCTCTGGGCTGCCGGTCTTCTACCAGGACTTCCTCCGGACCTGGAAACTCTTTACAATGACCAGGTCTGTGGCGGCCACCGAGAGGGCAGATCTCTTCGCGGAGCCCCTGCTACACAACCCCCAGCTCCGTTTGCAGGTGGCGGAGACCCGTTCGGTGCGCCAGAGTTTGGTCCTGGCAGAGGTCACAAAAGTCGGAGACCTCCTGGACTATGACCGGAGAGACTGGCTGGATCCCGACACTCGCTAAGCGCATGGGGCTTTCCAGACCTTGTACTCCCTGGCGCATACTTCAGGAGGTGAAGGCCGCTTTGCCGCCCGTTGCTCGGGTTCATCTCGACCGGGTCCTGCACGAGGGCACGCCCCACCCATCCTCTACCCCAGGCCTACCGGACCCCTGCCCCGTGGACCCAACTGACCCCTTCACCCCTTCACTAGAAGCCAGCTGCATGAGATGCAGCCGGTCTGCTTTCAAACCGCGCCAAGAAAACATCTCTACATGCTCGTGCTCCACACCCTTCACGCCCACACCCTCGTGTCCCGCCCCGATACAAAATGGCGGGACCTCCTGCCACCTTTGGAAGGTGAGGAGCCCCGGTGGGCCAGCCTATATTCCACCTTAGTCTCAAGGCCCGCTGGGGATGTCAGTTGGCGGCTCCTTCACGGAGCCATGAGCACGGGCGTGTACTTGGCATGGTTCACTTCAATCCCAGACATCTGCCGCTTTTGCGGCGTGAGGGATACCCTGACACATGTATACCTGGAGTGTGCCAGGCTGCAGCCCCTATTCCGGCTCCTCACCAATATTTTATTATGGTTTTGGTTGCACTTCTCCCCTCACCTTCTCATTTATGCACTCCCTATCCGTGGCCCCACAAAGTCTCAGGATCTCCTGGTCAACATCCTCCTGACCCTAGCTAAAATGGCCATCTACAAAACCAGAGTGAGGAGGTTGGCCGAAGGAGACTGCTGTGACTGTGGGGCCTATTTCCGATCCTCGGTCCGTTCACGTATCCGGGCAGAGTTCCTCTGGGCGGCGTCCTCTGACTCCCTTGACGCCTTTGAGGAGCAGTGGGCGCTGTCCGGGGTTCTCTGCTCGGTGTCCCTGTCCGGTTCCCTTCGTTTGACCCTTTGACTGCACTCCTGCCCCTGTTATTTTATTAGTTGTCCTCTGGAATTTTTTGGGAATCTAGGTCCTGTGGATCCCCCTTTTAGGCTGGGGGGGATCCTTTAGTGGTGGACGGGCTTCGCCCGCCCACTTCCCGGATCCCAATAAGACAGAGCTTGACACACAATTAAGCATCTCTCAATCTATCCAGTAGAGGGCAGTGACCAACACATCACAAGGACATCCCCATGTCTTTCCAACAATGTTTGTGTTTAATCTTTAATGAAAGATGACTGTCTGCTAGGAACTAAACTTATTTCTAACTTATGGCAAAACACACCTTTTTGACCCTGCCTCTACCCTTGATACACCACTGTAAATGCCTTCATGCTATGGCAGCTTTCAGGGCAGTTGTTCACTCATTGCAAAAGTTAATGTTAAAAACTCTTCAGGGCCATGTCTGCCACAATGGCTTCCCTGCAGCCCCAAAGAATCTTCCCCCACATCCCCACTGACTCACATCCTTTTGGCGACAGCTGTTGGCCCTTCACATTCTCCTTTCGCCACAATTGCCACACACTAACCCAGCACCCAATATCAAGCTCTTGTTTCCTTCCTCCTAGAGTTACAAAGTTGCACTAAACACTTACACCACTGTAAATCAAAAGTAACTCCACTCTAGCCACTGGACTTACACTGCTGTAAGTGGCTGAAGAATGAGACCTGTGACAAAGTTCCTGCTCTACCTTGGTGGGTCTTGCGCTTATTGGCGGATTTGCTCACCTTGGAGCTTCATGGCAGCCCTCAGCTTGGCCATTTCTCTGAATTCTCAGTCCAGGTCGACTCCTCCTGTGTCTGACCAGGAGTTGGGAGGTTTGGGGGGAACCCGGGCCCGCCCTCTACTCCGGGTTCCAGCCCAGGGCCCTGTGGAATGCAGCTGTCTAGAGAGCCTCCTGGAACAGCTGTGCGACAGCTACAACTCCTTGGGCTACTTCCCCATGGTCTCCTCCCAACACCTTCTTTATCCTCACCATAGGACCTTCCTCCTGGTGTCTGATAATGTTTGTACACCTCAGTCCTCCAACACTCCGCGTTCTCACTCTCAGCTCCTAGTGCCTCTTGCTCCCAGCTCCTCACACACACACCACAAACTGAAGTGAGCTCCTTTTTAAAACCCAGGTGCCCTGATTAGCCTGCCTTAATTGATGCTAGCAGCTTCTTGATTGGCTGCAGGTGTTCTAATCAGCCTGCCTTAATGGTCTCCAGAAGGTTCCTGATTGTTCTAGAACCTTCCCTGTTACCTTACCCAGGGAAAAGGGACCTATTTAGCCTGGGGCTAATATATCTGCCTTCTATTACTCTCCTATAGCCATCTGGCCTGACCCTGTCACAGCCTCTTTGAAGCCAGGTCTTCCAACAACTTACCCTCAATGAACATTTGCAAATTCTGCTTTTCCATGAAGTGGGAATGCTGCTTTGAGAAGACATGGAGTTCCCCTTACTGAATTTCTGGCTCCCTTCCAGAGATGGTCCCAAACACTCACCACCAAACATGTTGAACCCCAGATCAAATGGCATGGTTCAGGGTCCATCTCTACCACCATCTCCCTTTAATCTAAAAGGGAAGGCAGCAGTGTAAAGGAACTAGGATTTGAAGAAGTAGGACAGATACAGTTCATATATTCACATCTTGCCTCTTTTGGCTCTGGGTTTGTAAGTGTTTGTAGATCTTAAAATGACATCAGAGTTCACCCTCTTATAAATTGTGTTTAAAAAAACCAAGCCCCAAGGTTTATTTCCAAAACACCATTGAGTCAAGGTTACCTTTGTATGTTCGTATCTATTTGGACCGGTTTTCAACTGTAAGGCAGCTAGAACACCACTGACTGACGAGTGCCCGAAACATTCATCATTAGCATTACATTCCAACCAATTATGCACTTCTCATATAACCTGACCTGTGTAACCAAGACATTGCCAAAATGTTAACTTTTCCCTTCTGTGCCTTTGGCATTTATAGTATGTTTTAAGTCGTATCTCAGACACTGCTGAGGAATGGCACAGAGATACAGAAACACAAATCATATGTTGTTTCCTTTAAATAGGATTACAGGATTTGTTAGAGTTCTCTCTCCTCATTTTAGGACAACACTATTTGCTTGAACATATGGCCTAGATACAACACTGTCTTACATTGGCACAAAAGTTGCCATCAAGGTCCTGTCCACCCTGGGATCTACCCAATGTTAGCTCCAGTTGTGGTTAAATATAGTTATAGCTAATGTGGATGGGGATGTTTCTGTCTGGGAACCATACTAGCCAAACTCTACTATAGATATGCACCACTCCCAGGTTGTGTTTTAAACACTAACACACCCAGCTCTTAGACAAAAATTCACTGATCACACTGGCCAGAAAACCATACTAGAAGCCTCCTAGTAACAATTGTGTTTAAGTGCTTAGGTTGTGTTCAGAACCCAAGAGTCCTGACACCTAAGTCCATTGCTCTAACCACTGGAAAATATTGCCTCTGCTAGGCAGAATCTGGACTGATTAGAGGATCACAGAAGCATTTATGCAAATCTGATCAGCAACATCCGTAATCTGAACTTCCTCAAATTTCTTGTCACATCCCCATCAAAGAGCCTTTTACCAGCATAACTACTATTTCCTCTGTTCAATACACTCTTCATTTTTGTAAGAAAATGCTTAAACTGCTGATCATTCCATTCTTCATCCTATCCTGCTGTAAGCCATGGATCTGCTGTTTATCAACTGCATCTTATTCCAAAGAGGGACCATTGCCTAATTTTGCTCAAGTTCTTCTTCTCTCTTTTAGTTCAATCCACTCAGGAGAGTCAAAAATCCAATGAGAAAGACAACGGTAAGTTTTCATTTTTTGTTTTATTATGTTATTTATACGAACACTTTAGAAAAAAAATTCATGCCATTGTTAAACGGAATAATTCCGTGTTGTAAACATTTTTCTCCTTGCTCTCTTTAGTCACACATGGAATGAGATTGTTACATGAATTTTTTCCCTTACTAAGTAGACTGTGTGTACATTCAGAAATGTTTAAAGTTTTTAAAACCCCGCTAGAATCGCTGAACGAAATAACAGTTTCCTTGTACCCTATTTTATATACTGTAGCTGGCTCTAGAAAGGAAAGCAGCGTTGTATAGAAACTAGGATTTGAAATACTAGAAATTCTGTGATTTACATAGACTGGAGCTCAGTATTATCTTATAGCAAGAGTTTGCAGACTTTTTTCTACAGTTACATTTATGATGATTCCATGAAAAAAACCCTACATTAACAGAAAGTTGTCAGCCACTTAAGAATTCCAAAGTCAGGGTAGCATAAAGTTAAAGCTGCTCCCACAACCTTAACTCTACTTGTTTGTGCATATGTATCATTACAATAGTGTCCATATACATTTTCACATACTATTTCATAACTAATTAAATAATGGATCATGCCCTTTTCCCCATAGCTTTAGATACACTACTTTCATTGCTATAATAATTCAGTAGAGCTTTTTTGGCTTAGATTTTTTTATATTTGTTACCGTCTGTGTTCAGGTGTGTGTTTTACTAGGACAGTTAGCAGCCATGTACTGATGATTGAAATGAAAACAGATGGTTCAGCCTTTCCTAGGACATGAGCAGTTAAGTATAGTCTGGGGCTTCCTCCCCCCACAAAAATATCCATGTCACAGGCAGGAACTTTGGGTGGAGAAGAAGAGTTCTATAAGGATCCCCTTTTGGGGACTGTTCCATGCAGGGACAAACTTTGCCTCATCTCCGCACACCATAGGCAGCTATTCTGCCCCATACTCCCATGTGGACCACCAAAGGTTAAGACCCATTGAAGGGCAGGAGCCCGTTCTCTTCTTTTCCTGACACAAAATCTGAATTTCGGGAAAAGATTTCCTGAGGGTGAAGATTATTAAGCTGTGGAAGGGAAGGAGGAAGACTCGTTGCTTGGAACAGTCCAAACTAGTAATTGTAAAATAGGGAGTAATCCCACACTGTCCAGAAGATGGATTTAGCAGGTCTTTTCCATCTCTAGATACTCTGCTCTGAGCTTCTTGTCATGCTGAGAAGCTACTCAAAGGGGTGTTGTGAGGATCAGTTAATGGATGTAAAATGCTTTGATAATATTTTATGCACACTGCTATTTTTACTCCATCTGAATTTCTACCTTGTACCTAGGAAGGCAGGTGCAGAATTCCCCATAAGGGAGAAAAATAGTTTGTACTCATGGGAGCCGATCTTCCTCCCATTCCAAAACTCTAAGGGTATGTCTACACTACGAAATTAGGTCGAATTTATAGAAGTCGGTTTTGTAGAAAGCGTTTTTATACAGTTGAGTGTGTGTGTCCCCACACAAATGCTCTAAGTGCATGTAATCCGCGGACTATGTCCACAGTACCGAGGCAACCATCAACTTCTGGAGTTTTGCACTGTAGGTAGCTATCCCACAGTTCTCCGCAGTCTCCACCGCCCATTTGAATTCTGGGTAGAAATCCCAGTGCCTGATGAGGCTAAAACATTGTCGCGGGTGGTTCTGGGTACATATCGTCAGGCCCCCGTTCCCTCCCTCCCTCAGTAAAAGCAAGGGCAGACAATTGTTTTGCACCTTTTTTCTTGAGTTACCTGTGCAGACGCCATACCACATCAAGCATGGAGCCTGCGCAGCTAACCGTCACGGTATGTCTCCTCGGTGCTGGCGGACGTGGTACTGCATTGCTACACTGCAGCAGTTTATTGCCTTTTGGCATCAGACAGTGCAGTATGACTGGTAGCTGTCATCAACATAGTCCTGGGTGCTCTTTTAACCGGGTGCCTGGGCAAACGTGGGAGTGACTCAGCCAGGTCATTTCCCTTGTTTCGTCTCATGGCGATTGAGTCCTACTGGCAGTGCACTGTCTTTTAATCTGCAGCTAGCAGAAGACGATGGCCAGTAGTCATACTGCACCGTCTTCTGCCGAGCACCCAGGAGGTGACGATGGCTAGCAGTCGTACTGCACAGTCTCCTGCCAGCAAGATGTATAAAGATAGATGAAGTGGCTCAAAACAAGAAATAGACCAGATTTGTTTTGTATTCATTTTCTCCTCCCTCCCTCCCTCTGTGAAATCAATGGCCTGCTAAACCCAGTTTTGAGTTCTATCCTTGAGGTTTTGAATTCTATCCTTGAGGCGGCCATTCAGTTTCTCGCAAAGCCACCCCCTTTGTTGATTTTAATTCCCGGTAAACCAACCCTGTAAGCCATGTCGTCAGTTGCCCCTCCTTCCGTCAGGGCAACAGCAGACAATCGTTCTGCGCCTTTTTTCTGTGCAGATGCCATACCGCGGCAAGCATGGAGCCCGCTCAGATCACTTTGGCAATTAGGAGCACATTAAACACCACACACATTATCCAGCAGTATATGCAGCACCAGAACCTGGCAAAGCGAAACGAGGCAAGTAGTGGAGGCACTGGTGGATCACAAGGGACGTTTCACCAACATCAACGTGGGATGGCCGGGAAAGGTACATGACGCTCGCATCTTCAGGAACTCTGGTCTCTTTCAAAAGCTGCAGGAAGGGACTTTCTTCCCAGACCAGAAAGTAACCATTGGGGATGTTGAAATGCCTATAGTTATCCTTGGGGACCCAGCCTACCCCTTAATGCCAGGGCTCATGAAGCCATACATAGGCAGCCTGGAGAGTAGTCAGGAGCTGTTCAACTACAGGCTGAGCAAGTGCAGAATGGTGGTAGAATGTGCATTTGGACATTTAAAAGCGCGCTGGTACAGTTTACTGACTCGGTTAGACCTCAGCAAAACCAATATTCCCACTGTTATTACTGCTTGCTGTGCACTCCACAATATCTGTGAGAGTAAGAGGGAGACTTTTATGGTGGGGTGGGAGGTTGAGGCAAATCGCCTGGCTGCTGGTTATGCACAGCCAGACACCATGGCGGTTAGAAGAGCACAGGAGGGTGCGGTGCGCATCAGAGAAGCTTTGAAAACAAGTTTCATGACTGGCCAGGCTATGGTGTGAAAGTTCTGTTTGTTTCTCCTTGATGAAACCCCCTGCCCCTTGGTTCACTCTACTTCCCGGTAAGCTAACCACCCTCCCCACCTCCCTCTGATCACCACTTGCAGAGGCAATAAAGTCATTGTTGCTTCACATTCATGCATTCTTTATTAATTCATCACACAAATAGGGGGATAATTACCAAGGTAGCCCAGGAGGGGTGGTGGAGGAGGGAAGGACAAGGCCACACAGCACTTTAAAAGTTTAAAACTTATTGAATGCCAGCCTTCTGTTACTTGGGCAATCCTCTGGGGTGGAGTGGCTGGGTGGCCGGAGGCCCCGCCACTGCATTTTTGGGCATCTGGGTGATGAGACTATGGAACTTGGGGAGGAGGGCAGTTGGTTACACAGGGGCTGTAGCGGTGGTCTGTGCTACTGCTTTCCTGCAGCTCAACCATACTCTGGAGCATATTAGTTTGATCCTCCAGCAACCTCAGCATTGAATCGTGCCTCCTCTCATCACGCTGCCGCCACCTTTCAACTTCAGCCCTCTCTTCAGCCCGCCACCTCTCCTCCCGGTCATTTTGTGCTTTCCTGCACTCTGACATTGTCTGCCTCCATACATTCGTCTGTGCTCTGTCAGTGTGGGAGGACAGCATGAGCTCAGAGAACATTTCATCGCGAGTGCGATTTTTCGCCTTCTAATCTTCGCTAGCCTCTGGGAAGGAGAAGATCCTGTGATCCTTGAAACACATGCAGCTGGTGGAGAAAAGAAAAGGGACAGTGGTATTTGAAAAGACACATTTTATAGAACAATGGGTACACTCTTTCACGGTAAACCTTGCTGTTAACATTACATACATTGCACATGTGCTTTCGTTACAAGGTCACATTTTGCCTCCCCCCACCGCATAGCTAACAGCGGGGAACATTTCTGTTCAGCCATAGGCAAACAGCCCAGCAGGAACGGGCACCTCTGAATGTCCCCTTAAGAAAAGCACCCTATTTCAACCAGGTGATCATGAATGATATCACTCTCCTGAGGATAATACAAAGAGATAAAGAACGGATGTTGTTTGAACGCCAGCAAATATACACTGCAATGCTTTGTTCTACAATGATTCCCGAGTACGTGCTACTGGCCTGGAGTGGTAAAGTGTCCTACCATGGTGGATGGAATAAGGCTGCCCTCCCCAGAAACCTTTTGCAAAGGCTTTGGGAGTATATCTGGGAGAGCCATGAATGCCAGGGCAAATTAATCATTAAACATGCTGACTTTTAAACCTTGTATAGTATTTAAAAGGTATACTCACCAGATGTCCCTTCTCTGCCTGGTGGGTCCGGGAGGCAGCCTTGGGTGGGTTTGGGGGGTATTGGCTCCAGGTCCAGGGTGAGAAACAGTTCCTGGCTGTTGGGAAAACTGGTTTCTCCGCTTGTTTGCTGTGAGCTATCTACAACCTCATCATCATCGTCTTCCTCATCCCCAAAACCTACTTCCGTGTTGCCTCCATCTCCATTGAAGGAGTCAAACAACACGGTTGAGGTAGTGGTGGCTGAACCCCCTAAAATGGCATGCAGCTCATCATAGAAGCGGCATGTTTGGGGCTCTGACCCGGAGCGGCCGTTCGCCTCTCTGATTTTCTGGTAGGCTTGCCTCATCTCCTTAAGTTTCACGTGGCACTGCTTCGGGTCCCTGTTACGGCCTCTGTCCTTCATGCCCTGGGAGATTTTCACAAATGTTTTGGCATTTCAAAAACTGGAACGTAGTTCTGATAGCACGGATTCCTCTCCCCATACAGCGATCAGATCCTGTACCTCCCATTTGGTCCATGCTGGAGCTCTTTTGCAATTCTGGGACTCCATCATGGTCACCTCTGCTGATGAGCTCTGCATGGTCACCTGCAGCTTGCCACACTGGCCAAACAGGAAATTGAAATTCAAAAGTTCGCGGGCCTTTTCCTGTCTACCTGGTCAGTGCATCTGAGTTGAGAGTGCTGTCCAGAACGGTCACAATGGAGCACTCTGGGATAGCTCCTGGAGGCCAATACCATCTAATTGCATCCACAGTACCCCAAATTCGACCCAGCAAAACTGATTTCAGCGCTAATCCCCTTGTCGGGGGTGGAGTAAGGAAATCAATTTTAAGAGCCCTTTAAGTTGAAAAAAAGGGCTTCGTCATATGGACGGATGCAGGGTTACATTGATTTAACGCTGCTAAATTCGACCTCAACGCCTAATGTAGACCAGGGCTAAGAGACTTCAAGGGGAGCAAGAGCAGGAGGCCTTTACTCCATAATAACCTTTGTGAAGGATCTCTACATTACAAACATTCAATAGGGGTTTGATCTTACAAGCCTACTGTGTATGAAATTCCATTGAGGACTTAATGCATAGAGCCCTTTCAGGCTTGGAACATAAGCCTCACAACACCCTGTGCATTAAGTGACCTCTATTAGAGTGAAATGCTCTGTCCAGCGCATTTCTTGTTCTTTTTCGGTTGTTAGTAGGTGGCTTTGTTTGTTCCTGATAAAAGTGTTTGTTGGCGTCTGCCGTTTACCACTGATAAGCTGCGTCATTTTGTAGATGGTTCCTTGTTCACCATGAGCAGCTTCATCCTCTGCTTGTGTTGCCAGATTATCAATATAATTCCATTTGTCTGCTCTCACAAGGCGTTTGACCTCCTGGTGAGCCTTGCTATACTGCTCATGGTAATTGTCCTTTAGTTTCTGGGATTTTATGTCTAAAACTTTTTTCTTCAGGGCTCGTCTAGTTTCTATGGCATTCCATATGCTGGGTGTAATCCACTCCTTCCTTCTCTTCTGCCTGTAGCCTAGACAGGCTTCACTGCTCTGTTTATAAATAACTGTTACTTTGTCCCACTTCTTGTTGATCTCCGCATCTAGATCAAAAAATTGCTGAACAGGGAGCCACCTAAGGAGGAAGCAAACATCCAGGAGGCAGAAGATGATCTTGATATCAACACAGACATCCCAACTAAGGAAGAGATCATTCAAGACATCAAATCTTGAAAAAATGGGAAAGCTCCTGGCAAGGGTAACTTGAATGCAGAATTGTTCAAGGTAAATCCTAAATTAGCAGCATCTATCCTGGCCCCTCTATTTATATCAGTCTGGGAAAGGGGAAAAGTGCCAGATGAGTGGACCAATGAGGTTATAGTGAAGATACCAAAGAAAGGAACTGTCAGTGATTGTAATAACTGGTGTGGTATCACACTTTTACCTGTGCCCAGCAAAGTAGTGTGTAAAATCATAATCCATCTTATATCAGAGGCAGTTGATACCATTCTCAGACAAGAGGAAGCTGGTTTTCAGAAAGGGCGTGGATACACAGACCAGATCTTCATTCTACAAAACATAATAGAACAGTGCTTAGAATGGCAACAACAACTCTACATAAATTTCATGGACTTTGAGGAGGCTTTTGATAGCATTCACAAGACCAGCCTATGGTGCATTCTGTTGGCGTATGGAATTCTTTTCCGTATAATCAACGTCATCAAAAGCTTCTATTTCAACTTTACATGCAGGGTTGATCACAGTGAGCTCAATTTTGAAGTCAAAACAGGAGTACATCGGGGTGTGTCATGTCTGCAATCCTCTTCAACATTGCCATTGACTGGGTAATGCAGCGTACAACAGAAGACATGCCAAGAGGCATTAAATGGACACTCTTTTCATCCCTTGAAGACCTGGACTTCACAGATGATGTCGCTCTCCTATCACATACCCAACACCATATACAAGAAAAAACAACTTGACTTAATATATTCAGCCAGCAAATTGGATTGAAAATCAACCGCAATAAGACAGATCTCATGACCTGTAATATTGCCTCACCATCACCAGTATGGATAGAGGATTATGTTCTCACCAATGTAGAAACATTCACATACTTGGGAAGCACCATCAGCCAGGACGATGGAACAAGCCAGGACATCCGGAACAAAATCAATAAAGACAGGAACACCTTTAGGAGCTTAAATACTGTCTGGAAATCATCAAAATACAACACCAAAACCAAACTCAAGATTTATCAGAGCTGCATACTTTCAACACTACTTTATGGTGCAGAATGCTGGGGAATGAGAAAGTGTGACATGTCCAAACTGTCTTCATTCCATACAACCTGCCTCAGAAAAATCCTCCATATTTTTTGGTCCAGAACAATCTCAAACCAAGATCTATTGACACAGTGCAGTGCAGCCAAGAGGATCTGAGCACCATCATTGCCAGCAGGCATTGGAGATGGATCGGTCATGTGCTTTGGATGGAAACTGATTCCATCACCAGAGTAGCAATATGATGGACACCTGAAGGCAATCGAAAATGAGGCCACCCGAAAACAACATGGCGAAGAGCTGTGGAAGCTGAGCTGAAAAACCTGGGGCATAGCTGGGGAACCATTGAAAGACTTGCCAGAAACAGTCAGGAGTGGAGGAGCTTTGTCACTGCCCTAAACGCCAGACGCATAATAGGAACATGATGATGATTATTATTAGAGTGAAGCATCTGGTGAGTGACCGCCCAAGGGATGAGCAAAATTCTCCACTAGTTTAGTTTTTGAAAATCAAACCAAATTCCCCTGGAAACCATGAGTGCTCTGGAAAGAGGTTGCTTAACATGGGCTTGGTTATGGGATGTGGTTCTTAGTTCTTGAAAGTAGCTATACTTGAACAAAAAAAACTTCAGAAACAGACTTCTAAAAGAAACAGCAGAACTAAAATTCATTTGCAAATTTAACACCATTAATTTGGGCTTGAATAGGGACTGGGAGTGGCTGGGTCATTACAGAAGCAGCTTTGCCTCTCCTGGAATTGACACCTCCTCATCTATTATTGGGAGTGGACTACATCCACCCTGATCGAATTGGCCCTGTCAACACTGGTTCTCCACTTGTGAGGTATCTCCCTTCCCTTCATGTGTCAGTGTATTTATGTCTGAATCTGTAACTTTCACTCCATGAATCTGAAGAAGTGGGTTTTTTTCCCCATGAAAGCTTATGTTCAAATAAATCTGTTAGTCTTTAAGGTGCCACCAGACTCCTTGTTGTTTTTGTGGATACAGACTAGCACGGCTACCCCCTGATTCTAAGTGTTAGTTTCACTGGGTGTTCATTTTTCAGCTGGGGATACACAAAGAATATATATTACAATTTGGATGCCTCAACTTTATGTACAATTTGGTTGCCTCAACTTTATGTAGTCTGCTTATCAGTGGTGTTGAATAACCTTCATTTTTCAAGTCAATAGGAATTTTGGGGAACTGAGCTCTTTTGAAAACCTGGTCTAAAGTGTTTACATTTTTTCAACTGTAATTCATCTGAAATTCAGCAGTACTTTACCATTATTTCATTTGTCTAATGCCATAGTTACCTGCAAGAAGAAAACTCTCCCCTAGGGCTGTCAAAAGAATTAGTTTATATTTTTGACCTTCTGAAAGATCTGGCACAGTGTTGGACAATTAGATTAAATATGTAATTACCACATCCTGGTTGGCTGAGAACATTTATAAAGGAGGAATTTTTGCTGCACTCACTGAGAACAGATATGTAGTTGCCTACTTTGTGATTAGCTTGTAAAAAAGCATAAACATGTTTTTCCCCTCTGTACCTCTTTGGGTTCTAACTTCATCAGCTCTTTGGCATGCTAGTTTTAAAAACCGTTATCCCAAAGAAATGTCTGTGGCCACAATGGGGGAAGATCTGCAGATATTTCCGATGAAAAATATTGAGAAGATAGGTATTGCTCCATATGATCAATTCACATTTCAAACATCAACATGTTTTTGCCCCAAGAGGCTGTCTTGGTCAACATTTAGCATGAGGGCTAATAAATCTCGGCCATCGCTTTTCATAAACCAATGGCTCCAAATCACAGGCATGTGATTGGGCACTGGTAAGTCATGCTTCTGTGGCTGGCATGCTGGGGCCCCCTTTCTTACACTCTGGATGAGTCTCTGCATCTCATGCAGCAGGGTCAGCTCAGATAATGCTCCAGTCTTCAGCTGCAGAGGCCCTCCCAAGACATGGGGGTTACAACTATATTAAGAGTCAGGTGATCTGGTTAGCATGATATTTCCTACTCAGACTGCAGGGCCATGTCGTGCAAGATCCTTTGTGCTGACTCTGGGGTTGAGGACGACTTGAGCCATCATAAAAAACATGACACCTCCACCTTTATTCTATCTCTGGCTGGTAATCCTATGGGTCCCCCTTTCTGCTGTCTAAAGAGGAAATCCACATTCAGTTTTCCACTAACTCTTCTCTCACTCACACACACACACACACACTCTCTCTCCCCCCCCCCCCCAGTTATGGACACACATTACCTCTCTCTCTCTCCCTCTGGCCAAGGACTGCACTCCCCAGCTGAAATGACAGAGGAATTTGGAGCAGGTGGCAGGAAAATATTTGTACACTGAATCTTGGATCTTATAGCCATGGAGTCCAATATTTGTACACTGAATCTTGGGTCTTATAGCTATGGAGTCCAATAACTGAGGCTCCATGGAAGACAGGTGTTGCCCCAGCCCTGATGCCCTGGGCATCTAGTTCTCCGCATTTCTCTGCCAGGGGGTTGGAAGTTATTTGCGGATTGTTGTTTTACTCAGAAATGTTTCTTTTCCTCAGAGCAACTGTCTAACCCTGAGTTTGGATCTCTCCAAAAGAGCTTGGAAGTACAAATTGGCCAGAATGTGACTCTGTCCTGTCAATCCACCAGTGGCTCTCTTCCTATCAACTATACATTTTTTAGAGGAAATCAGAATCTGTGGCCGATTATAACGAAGGAGGACAGGAACCCAGCTCTGTTTAACCTAACTGTCAGTTCTGCCAGCGACTTGGGGGAATATAAATGCAAAGTTGCAAACGGAATCTCCAACAGTTCAAAATACAGCAAGAGTCTCAACTTTATGTTACTAGGTAGGGGTTTGTGTGTATCTGTGACATTTTTCAACATCAGGAAATGAGTGTTCATAATAACCCATCTCAGCTGGTCTGATCCTGTGAGCTGCTGGAGGCACAACCCCATGGCTGTCTGATACATGGCACCATGCAGGACTGGGCACAAGCATTGTGCCATAACCCTCCCCAACCCATTCAGAACAGTTTAAAAATTATATTATGCATTAACATGTAAATGCCAAGTCCAGAGCGAGCTCTGGCAGCTGGAACTGTAGTCAGAAGGGGGCCACACAAGCTGCACCCTGCACATGTGTAAGAGACCACCTAGATCTGACCCTATAGTTTTACCGTATAATTGTTCCTGCATATACCCAAAATAGCTTGCAGAGTACAATCCATGACCATCTCAGGATTGTGCTGCCATGTGACCTTCCCCCTTCCTTGCTATCAATACCTTAACATTTGAGCAGGAAGAGTTCTAAAACAGAATGAAATTTCTTTCAAAGGGATAGGGCCATATACTTTTCAATCCATTCCTCCTGTAGCAGCAGCAGCCAGCAATCCTGCAAAGCGTTCTGGTAGAGAACAGTGTTCTAGAACACAGTGTGCCTCTGTCTAGAATTTGGACCAGATCCACAGCTGATGTGGATAATAATTCTATTGGAATCAATGGAGCTACATTGATCAAGGTCAGCTGAGGAGCTGTTCTCATTTGTAGGTCTCAGTTTTAAATCTCATGTTTGCCTTGTACTTATTTTTTCCACTGGTTACTTTACAGATCCAGTGTCCAAACCAGTGCTGAGCACGACTACTTCCCAAGTGAGGATAGGCCAGAATGTGACACTGTCTTGTCACTCGGAAAACGGCTCTTCTCCCATCAACTACATATTTTTTAAAGGACGGAAAACGATGTCATCCAGAATACCTATGCAAGGGAAGGCAGCAGCAGTGTTAAATGTAATTATCAATTCTCCCAGTGACTTGGGCAACTATAAATGCAAAGCTGAAAATAATATCCCCAATACTACAAAATATAGCAACAGTCTCAACTTTACCCTAGCAGGTATGTGTTTGTCCTACATATTACTAAAAGCATCCGATGATGAGCTTTTAATGATCTCTGCCTGTCCATGTAAACTGGGGTAGTAGGTCCAGCAACAACAAAAGCATGTCAAAGTCCATGATGGAACTTTTAGTGCCTGGTAGCAGGGTCCACATGGCATCTTAGGGCACAGCAGGTTAGAGAGCTGGACATTCACACCTTGGCTTGCTGTGGATAAGCCCTATCCACAATTCTCCCCCCCCCAAAAGATTTTACTCTTGAGGTGCATGGATTTAACAAAAGAAACAAAGCCAGAGCTTTTCATTTAAATAGAGCCCAATTCAGCCTGTAAACCAGCACTCTAAGAACAGGGTATGAAGGAACACTACCAGGAGTTACTTTTATATAGGCTTGGCAGAATTAGAATATATAATTTCAACAGATAATATCCATGATTATTTTTAAAGATTTTTATTTAAATTTTCAATTGTGTGGAATTATGGGGGGAGGGAGGGAGTCAGACAATGGCAGAGTCAGAATTATTTAATTACAATAGACATATAAAAAGATAAAAAAGGGATAAAAAGCTAAAGCTTTACAAATGTTAAAATACAAATCATCACAAATCAAAATATACAAAGCAAATATCCTCAAATTAAACTCAAGCAGCATTTTTCTTACTTTGTTTCCATCGATAATAATTGAAATTTACAGATATGCATTTTTTCATCTGTTTGTGTTCGATGAAACTCATGTTTACCAACATTGGAAGGATTAGATTTTTATCCATCAAGGTCTGCTTTTATAGTCTTCCCTGGCTTTTCTCTGAGTTTACCCTGTACACCTGCAGGACGTCTTAGCCTAGAGCTAAGTCCCTACCTCTTGTGATAGGGCAGGACTGTGTCCAGATACTTCCCGCTCTGCATCTATAGGTTTTCAGTGTGGAGCCAGTTCTTTTTCTCTCTAGGCTCAGGTAAGGACCCCTCCCCTTTCCACAGTCAGTGTTATTAACAACTGCTACTCCACTGTAATAGAAAAGACTGGGTTTTCATTTTAATAGAAAGATAAATACTTGGAACATCTTACTCTCTACAAATATTCTTTCTCCTGTTGACAGAAGAGGATGGCCTTTTCTATCCCCTCCTCCTTTTTCTTGTGCTGCTCTTTCTGCTGGTGGTGATAGCAACTGTCCTACTGGTTCCATTTCTGATCCTGCCTTGGTGTAAAGCAAGTGAGTTTTTTTGCTTCTCCGTATTTTCATTGTAAAATAGTGCTTCAGGTCCTTATTACACTCTGTGTCCTTGGAAATGGAAGGCTTAGCTTCCTATCTGCACATCACACACTAAGGCCTCCCCATTTCTCAGCAGCTGGTCTCAGTACTCCCAGTGTGCCTGGTCCAGATGGTGTCTCCTGCCCAGCTCCCATTAAACTGGAGGAGATGGCCCAATAATATAAGCTTCAGGATGATAACATCAAGATTCCCAGGAACTGCTGCGTTAAATCCAGTTAGGGTTAACTTATTTCTTCATCTTTTTGAGGTAGATACTGTATTGGAATCTGTAGGTGGAGCCCTTAGAAAAACAATATCCAATCTCTTCTGAGTGAATACAGATCCGGTGGCACTTTTCTCAAGAGAAAAGTTTGCCCTTGGGTAAAACGCTCTCCTCATTCAAGTGGGCTGACTCCTTTTTGCTCTCCATGCTAGAACAGGCCACATTTCAGTGAGACCATACATATATAAATAAAGGGTGGATATAAATGCAAGGTAATAAGACTAAGAGGCACCATTCTCCATCTTTTGATTGACTCCAAGTCTATCCTCAAAGCCAAGTATCTCTCTTCATACCAAAGCAACATATTTTCAGGCTACATTTTAGATCCCAAAGGCAAAAAGTTACACATGTGCTTATCTTCATGCACGTGTATTTTTGCAGAGGTCAGTGGAACTGCTCACATGCCGTAACAACTCTTTGCAGAATCAGGGCCTTGGCGTCCAAAATTAAAGTAGGAAAGCAGTCTCTTTTTCCAAGGACCCCATGATATATCACCAATACCTGCTGCCTTTGGGAGCAATTATTTCCTCTTCCCCTATCTCCATGTGAAGTAAAGATGCAGTCAGGCATGAATAGTACTGCTTGCTAAGAAATGATATTCATAGACTATAACATTATTTAAAATATCTAACAACCCCCCCAAAATTCATGGGACATACAAATATCAACTGCTCCAAAAAAATGTATCACTTGAATAATTGTTTGTTTTCTTTACATCTTGCAGGAAAACTGAAGTCAGCTGGCTCCTCAACTGGTTTTGTTTCAACAGACAAGGCAACAGGGCCTGAAAATTACGTGACATACACTGAGATAGGTAAATTGCAAACTGCTCTTTCTTTAGTGGGACTCAAAAGTAGGAATCTGGCTGCAGGACATGATTAACTAGTCCTAGATAAAGTTTATGGATGATGCCTTTGGGTCTCAAATGGGGAAGATGGGAAATGGGTGATCACTACAGGCAAGTTATTGACCCAATAGAACTCCCGTTGAGATTGACTGGAAGTTGCTCAACATCTCGCTCTATATGTGTATCTTATGCATCCCAAGAGCCAAATTGCAGGCTGGGGAATGACATTCATTAGAAAGATCCTTAGAACCTTGTGTGAACCATCCCTCAGGTCCAATCAGGACAGAACTAGAAGGAAAGTTTGTGTTTGGATGTCTGCGGAGGTATTGGTAAGGGAGTGACAACCACAAAGCAAAGAGAAAATTAAATACTAGTAAATAAAGCACAGAGCTTAGATTTACACAATAGGCCCTTGCTAAGGTGCAGGGAAAGGATTTCTGGGTTGCCAGCAAAAGTGAAAAACAATTGCACAGCTTCTGCATTTTGCTTTGTATTCTTCAGCGTATATTTCAGTTCTTCACTCTGTGTTGCTCAACTCTGACGAGATTCAGAGCCACTTTCCCCCAAAATGGAGCCACAAAATAACTAGGCAACAGCTGTCATAGTACCTCCATGTTGTGTTATAACTAAGGATAAGATTTTGTCACAGACATCACAGATTCCATTTAACAGACCTCTGTGACTTCAGGACTAGAGCAGCTGTCAGCCCCCTCCGCTGCAGCAAGGTTGGAGCAGCGGCAGTCAGCCCCAGCCACAGGAGCAGCGGCAGGACTGGAGCAGCAGCAGGATCGGAGCAGCAACAGCCAGCCCTCGGGGGTCTGTCAGCCCTCCCAGAGCTGGAGCCACAGATGGCTGTCAGCCCCCAGCAGCAGGGATCAGAATGGAAGTCTCCCCCCATCCTACTATTTTTAGTAAAAGACCAGGTCGGGGCTTCTGTGAATTTTTGTTTATTGTCCGTGACCTGTCTGTGACTTACTAAAAATACCTATGACAAAAATCATAACCTTAGTTATAACATAGTGTTGTCAGTGTGGACTAACATAACCCATAATAAAAACATTGCAGGACAGACAGCATGCCAGGATTATCTTGAGTTTCTGTCAGATTTCTCTCTCCCCCGTGACTTGGAGGCTGGGAAAAAGGGAGGATCTCTCCCTATCTTTACAACCCGTTTCTAGCTACTGGAATGAAGATGGGGAAATGGGTGTTTTCCTCTCTCTCTCCCTCCACCTGTCTGCTAGGAGGAATGGGTAGGTATTCTGGCTGCTCTGCTCCATTAGCTCTGCACTCCCTGCAACTTTTCACATCAGATAGAGAGGAGTCCTCAACTTGCCCTATCCAAGAATATGTAGAGGGAGAACAAATGCAGAGGCACATGTGGGTCTTATACCACAGGTTGAGTCTCAGTGCTCTTCCACAAGCTTAAATTCACCAAGCTGGAATCTCCTGCAACTGAACCTTGAACTCTTTTTCACTTGTTTCCATCCAGAGTATGCTAAATCTGAAGAAGCGGAGTATGCCAACATACTGATTAGAAAAGAGGAGGAAGACAGGAAAGGTAAAAGACTTAGATTGTAACCATGGGCATAAATGAAGCATTTCACATTTTCAAGTTCATACAACTAGTGTTCTGGAAATGGAATAAAAACTGATTTAAACACAAATGTGTGTATCCCAAACACATCTGCGGATTAATGACAATACTACCTCATGCATTTTGGAGTTTACTGTGCATTGATAGCATAGTCAAATGTTCACTTGCAGTAGGGCCTGACAACTGCCAAGTCTCACTCTTTATAAACCACTTTCACTGCATGCTCCCTCTTTCCAGAGGTAAGCACAACTCTCTATGGAGATAGATCCCTTGTGATTAGCATTCAAAGGGCATTTGAAGATGAGAAGGGTGCAACCAGAATTCATTTCAGGCAGTCACCAAAATACGCCCCCTATTTGCCTACAAGTGTTAGCTACCAGCATCTAGACTAATGGTAGGTTTTTTATTTAAAGGGAGAAAGGGTGTTTCTATTGGTTTGAGCACAGGACTGGCCAACAAGGAACTCCTACGAACTAATCCTGTGGCTAACACTGACTCAATGTATGACCCCAGTGATTACTTGAGCTTTTTGAAAATTTCTCATCTTTAAAATAGGAATAATACTTTCCCACCTTGTGGATGTTATGAGTGCCTATGAATTCTCTCACAAAAATCTTCACTAAAGTGAAACTAAGGTTCAAAGTGCATACAAATAACTTAAAGGGTGAAAATCTTTACAAGAATACAACAGCTAATTTAAAAAAAAAACTCACAAAAGGAAATTGTTAAGATTAAATATGGAAATCAGTGGTGGGAGGGTGAAATGGCCCCCGCAAAAAACAAACCACCAACTTTATTTTATTAAGTGGGCTGTGGAATAAATAGTTAAGACTGCCTACTACAAAGATAAGGATTCTACCTGAAAAGATCTACCAATAACCTTCTGGGATCCCAAATGCAACAGCTTCATTCTGAAACTGTCCCATTTGTGTCATTAGTTATTGAGCTACAAGAGGCATGTTTAAATATAGCTCAATTACTGTGGACTTTTTAAAAGTTATTGTGTCTATTCTGACTTTTAGTGAACATGAGGGCAGATACTAGAGTTTTCTACTCTGAAGTCATCATAAGAGATGGAACGCAACAAGGTAAGTTTCCTCTCTGATGAGTTACATGAGAGAGAATTATATAAAATATTTTTTAAAGAGAACCTCTACCCCAGTAAATGTTGCTAGCACCACTGTGCCTGTATAGGAAACGCACAAATAAACATTTAGATGCTAGTTTCCCCACCCTAATTATTTTGTAGTCAGAAGGTGATGTTAATCTCCTACCCTGCCAATATTAAAGACTGGGTCCCTCTCCCTGACTTTGAGAAACTCCAGTTTGATCAAGATAGAAAAACAAAACATGTTAGAAAAAGTTCATTGATGTCCAGATTTCCGATTCCTTTACTCATGCACAGTACCTAACTCCACAAGTAATGCCACTGTAACTAATGGGACTAGTTGATAAAAAAAAAAAAAAAAGGTACTATCAACATGGTCGTGCAACTTGACTCTCCACTGGCATTACTCTTTCGATGTATCAGCAGGAAGGAGTAAGCCAACAGTTAGCTAACATGGTCCAGCTATCAGGCTCTCAGACAGAGAGCTTTGCTCCTGTGCTTGTCAGGAATTTCAAGAAATAAAACAGGATTTTAAATAAGCAGAGAATAAAAAGGCCTTGTTTAGCCAGTTACCTTAAAAATCTGTCCCAGTAGCCTGCCAAGCAAGCAGCTATCTCCCTAAAGGATCCATAGTTTGCCTTGCTAAACTACCATCACCTGCCAGGGAGCAGCTTCCCAGAACTCTGGGGTACAAGATTTTTTTTTACTTGAGATGGACTCCTGCCTGGCATTGCCCCAGTCTTTTCCATTTTTGGGAGTGGGACTTGACATGACCCTCAGACACTGGAAGAGTTGACTATTTCCCTGCCACAGCCATTTCAACTCAGACCTGTACATCTGAGTCCCAGCTACAATAGTTAGGGGTATAAGACCAGTACATTACCCACTCCATATTGCTTCCTCACTCACCCTTTAGCAAACAAACCATTTTTTTCTATCTATATTATTAGATTACTTGAAATAAAATGTTTACAGCTTAGTTCTTTAAATTGTTCTAGTATCCTTGAAAGGCAGAACAACTAATATGTTATATTCAAGCCTGAAATGACAGCAGTCTAAAGACTGAACTGGAAAACAGAGGCCATGTAGAGAAACATACTAACAAACACTGCCAATCTCTAAAAACAATTAATCCAATGGCTTTGCTTTTCAATTGACCTTTTCCACATTTAAGCTTTTGAAACCCTCAATTCCTATTTATCTTCCCATTGCAGCAGACACCTGCATTTGTCACCATATATCAGCAACATGTGTATTATCTGGACTCTCAAAGGAAAACTTATCCAACTTACTGAAAATATCCTTTCTTCCAAGAGACCAAATCCTCTAGGACATGTCTTTGAGCCTGCACTGCAGAAAGAGGCAAATCCAGCTTTGTCCATCAAGGGTAGAGCAGGGCTAATAATACACATCTGCAGAGTTTACCAATTAGAGAACTTCTATAGCCAGGAAAACTTTATCAAACTGGCAGGCTCTGCAGCTGAGCATGATTAGCTCTGGCCTACCTGTGGTGGATAGATCTGTTTTTGCCTCTTTCTGCAGCGCAGGCTGGAAGAGGTGTCCTGAGCCTGTCAGTTTGAGATAAGTTTTCCTGGCTATGAAAGTTCTCCGATTGGTAAGCTCTCCAGATGAGCATTATTAGCCCTGCTCTACCCATGATGGACAGAGCTGGGTTTGCCTCTTTCAGCAATGCAGGCTGGAAGATCTTCATAGAGGATTTGGATTTGATAGAGAATGAGTGCATCAGAAAGCTTTATCAACATCAGTTTTGGAGGATGTCATGGGTACTTCCCCACTCATATAAATAAGAATGAATGGTATCTAGCAAACAGAGTAGGGTATTGTGACTTAGAATTCCTGGCTTGTACTTCATCTGTGCCACTTTTTCAGTACAAAGAAAAGGAGTACTTGTGGCACCTTAGAGACTAACAAATTTATTAGAGCATAAGCTTTCGTGAGCTACAGCTCACTTCATCGGATGCTAATGCTCTAATAAATTTGTTAGTCTCTAAGGTGCCACAAGTACTCCTTTTCTTTTTGCGAATACAGACTAACACGGCTGCTACTATGAAACCTGATTCAGTATGACACTCTGGAAATCAATTTAAACACAGATACAAAATTCCTTTTATTAGAGAGGTTCTAATTTATACATTTTTAGCTGCTGTAATGTACTTAGTTAAAAATTCCTTCAATCGAGAGATGTGCATCATTTCTTTCATGGTGGTGTCTCTGCTTCTCAGCTGAACCACTCCATTCTCCAGAGTAGCATCACTGATCAAGATTGTGAAGAGGACACTCATCTCATCATACCTGCCAAAGAATGAGCACTCATTACTGCTGTTACAGTATTGTTGCCTTGGTGTGTGGCAGACTTAGACTGGGGTTATATCCCAGAGCAATATGTATACGTTCAAGTTTTGTATGTAGTTGTGTCCAATATGAAGATGCTTATTTTCTTACTTTCAGCTCCTTGATCTTCTCTGGTTAACTGCAGTAAGTTATTAGATTCTTTTGCAACAAAAGTGGAATTTTATTTAGTAACCTACAATGGGGACATTTTTCACAGGAGAAAAACATTACCATTTCTCCACTATTTACTAGCTGACCTGCCATACTTGGAAGAGTATTGTACATGAACATGACTTATTAACTTTACTATGTTAAAACAGTATGTGTTTGTTTCTTGCTGAAAACTTCTATTAATGTTAAGAGAAAAGCACAAAAATAAAAGATTATTTTTAGTCCTTAATCTACTTATGTTTTGTAGGTCAATATGGGCCAATTCTGGCAAACTTAACTGGCATGCACAATTTTTACTCAGTAGAACTGCTTGTGTGAATGGAGAATGAATCAAGATGGTACCAGTTGCAGGGTTCTATATAACAACGTTTTCAAATAAAATGACTTAAGAATGAAATGCAGAAGTCAACCCACATGCAAAATTGGATGTGGGCTGGTTCAGCAGATTTACGATTCACTTTAGGAAACCAGTTTTCAGACGGGATTTCCTGAATGGTTTATTAGTAGCAACTGAAGAGAAAAAAAAAAAAAAAAAAAAGAAGAACCAAATAGTTGAAGTATGAAAAATAAATAAGTTTACTGAAATCCCTCATTTTTTAAAGTAAACTAGTTCAAGTGTTTTTTTAAATGTTGTTAGAGATGTCCAGTCTCAATCTGTATTTTAGTACCTTCAGTCATTTGGTTACTGTACCTGAAATTATACTGAAATCACATTAATTTTTGCTACTTTAAGGAAAGCCATCTCTCCACTTGACGTTTTATTTTTTTCTTACTTTGCATAGAGTTGCTCCAGAGGTGTCTGCATGGTTTCAAGATACCCAGGCCACACAGAAATTCCTTTCTCTATCAATTCATTGAACAGCCCCTGACACACCTAGAAAAAAAAAAAAAAAAGACAGTCTTAAGAGGTCTAAAACGTTGGGAGAAAGAGCTATACAGACTGTAGTATCTGTTCAATATTAAAGCTCATTTATAATGTTTATAAATTAACAGCAACACATACTCAGAAAAGAGCACTACTGCTAAGAGAACTTCATTTTTATACATCGTTCCCCATATACAAATCTAAATAAAAAGGTTTTTTTCCCCCCCATGTATATTTCTTACACAGACATCACTAACTTGAAAAAAAGTCAAGTTTTCATCTGAAGATTTCTTCCCTACTATTGTTACCCTTAAGACTACTATGAGGGATTAAACAAACTTAGTTTATATGCAGAACAAACAAACAAAATTAGTCAATATTACTGTTCTATTAATACAGCTTGAGGAAAAGCAGACATTAAAGCCTGGACATTTCTGTCCCCCCACTCCGTGTGGATTAATCACAATGGATCTAACAGACGTGCCCACTTCCCCCAAATCCACATTCCACAGGGCACCTCCTAGCATGCAGGGAATATGGATCTCTGCAGGGGCTTCCGAAATCCTGCAGTGAAAACGCTGTTTCACTACAGTGAGGGCCCTCCATGCCCATGAAGGGGAAGCAGAATTTTCCTCACATGAATAGAAGGTTAAAAAAAGTCAATATCAGAATTACAGCACAACATTAGATGTAACTCCAACTCCCACAATTAAATGCTTAGTTACAACACACCTGTCTCAGCTCCATTGTTGGGCCTCTTCCAACGTCCAAAGCAACTTTTATTGGTGTTAAACAAGGGTGAAGCTTAAGTACCTAACAATGTTGCAAGAAACATGTTACTGGGCATTTACTTTAAATACATGAACCAGAACTAAAAGAGTATTAGTGAAATATATAGGAGTATCGGGGTGGATTTTATTTAAATCAAATTGATTTAAATCACTAGCAGGAAGACTCGATTTAATCATAGATTTTCACATAAAAATGCATTTGTATTGATTGTTATAACCTGAATACATATTCTTCACAGGTAGAGGAACATCATTAAAATATTCTCAAACTGGGTCTCTTTTATGGCCTGCTGCCATTATAGGTTTTCCCTTCTGGTGAGAGAATGGTACAGTAGATTTCAAATCAACGAAGGCTACACTCAGAAAGACCTCAAGACTTCTGGAATATGCTGCTCAAACAGTTTCATGTTTGTTTCTGCTGCCTGTCCCTCCCTTCTCAAGTTTATCTCCAGGACTATTTCTCCTTGTCTAGATCTATTCCACCCCCAACAATCTTCTATTCATTGAACTTCCTGAAACTTTGCACTTTTAGAGAGAGGTAAGGGATTGACTCTGTGTACACAAATTTGCAGAGGTCTGTTATTTCTCACCTCTATATATTTATTTTAAAGCATTTTTGCTGTTAACAACCATGTTATCTCTGGAGAGACAAATCCACAGTTTGAGAACTGCAAAATAAGCATCTCTGATGGTATCTTCTAGACTGAAAACTGAGTCCCACTGGGGAGACAGAAAGATTAACTTAAATAATCTATACAGAAGCCCCTGGAAGCCAATAAGATTGGGTCCCTAATCCATTAGCTATTGGAACTCATTTACAAAACTTTTCTTAAACATTACATTAATATATTGTCTCATACTACAAAATTAGAATTAATAATCCCTATTCCCTAATGAGATATATTTGAGCTATAATGTATCTTAATTAAAACTATCCTCTTAGATAGGTTTTTTCCTCAAAGCATTTTATCAAAAAAAAATCTGATAAAAAAATCATTGATTTTATCCACCCTGAGGAATATTGAATTGCATTTATGTTTCTGAAATAATGAAAAAATAAATGCTTAGTTAGCAAATATATTCAATATGTACAGTCTTGTGTTCTCTCAAAACAGAAATCCAGACTAGAATAAAGCGAGCCACATTTCCTATAACACTAGGACTGTTTTAGTTTGTAGCTTCCCAGTAAGACTATTTTCATAGTCTCTTCTGCCTGACACACACTAAAAGAAGTCACCTTTCTTTGAAGAGTTTTCTTTCTTATTAGAGAGCTCTCAGTTAGCTGCAGAGAATCACAAAGATATGCTAGCACTCCTTGGTCCAGATTGCCACTCACAGACAGTGCATGAGGAATAACGTTCTTCCTTCCATCTCGGCCCTGCAGGAGAAACACCACAAGAGAAATGCACTAAGCAACAGTCCTCAAAAATAAATAGTGTATTTAAATGAATGAACACAAGAAGGCACCAATCCCAACATACATTTAAAACAAACATATATTAAAGAACAACAAGCAGGAGCAAACTCACAATATACGGCAGTATCTAACTGAAGCCGGTAGCAAGAGAGAGAAGCACCCCACCTTCCTTAAATACTGCCTCTGAAGCAACCTCTCACCAAAAGCCCTCCAAGAAGATAAGCCTTACAACAGTGGTTCTCAAACTTTTTTTCCCCCCATGGACCACTTGAAAATTGCTGAGGGTCTCGGCGGACCACTTAATGATCTTTCCAAATGTTGTTTGTACCATTAGCTAACTACTGTAAAGCGCTTTATAAAAAAAATTAATTATCGCTTTTTTGTTCTACAACTCATATTTTAATATCAGTAGTCTTATGCTTCTACTGTGATGGATGTGCCCTCTCTCCCCTGCTGCGACAGCCCCAGAGCTGGAGCTGGGAAGGGACTGGGGCACGGGGGGGGGGTCTCTCCCCAGCAGCCACAGCCCTGGAGCTGGGGAAAGTCACCCCTTTCTTTGGCCACCACAGCCCTGCACGTCCCAAATTCCCCCAACCACCTCTTCTCCCCCAACTGCCCCCTTCCACCTATTGCCCCCAAGGCCACCACCTCACCTTACATGTACATCTTCTCCAGGGTCCAGGCACCTAATTAGTGGAGCCATGCCTGCGCCGCTCCACTCATTAGGTGTGCGGCCCCTTATTCTCTCGTATGCAGCTGCCCAAGCACGCACTTTAGAGGGAACTATCTGTGGACCACCAGAATGGAGCTTGTGGACCACAGTTTGAGAACCTCTGCCTTACAACAAGGCAGGGATTTCAGACCCAGGCAATTTGGTTCAGCAGTGAAGGACTCCTCAAAAAGAATACCTTGCCTGGAGCCTCCTCTCTTTTACACCCAGGAGCACCTTTGTTGATCTCAACTGTAGCAGAATAGTGGGGGAAAGAGGATGTCTCTAAGGGTTTCATATGTCAATGCCAAAGCCTTAAACCAGTGGTTCTCAACCAGAGGTCTGGGGCTCCCTGGGGGGGTCACAAGCAGTTTTCAGGGGTCCATCAAGCATGGCCAGCGTTAGATTCGCTAGGGCCCAGGGCAGAAAGCCAAAGTCCTGCCACATAGGACTGGAGCCCGGGGCACTGAGGCCCACTACCCAGGGCTGAAGCCTGAGCAACTTAACTTTGCAGTGCCCCCTGGACAACTGCCCTGCTTGCTATCCACTAATGCCGGCCTTGGCTTTTATATGCAGAAAAACTATTATTGTGGCACAGCTGGACCATGGAGTTTTTATAGCCGGGGTGGGGTGGGTTCAGAAAGAAAAAGGTTGAGCACCCCTGTCTTAAACCACACAAAGGCAACTAGTGCAGACCTTGCAGCACCATGTAACGTGCTCACAATAGAATACTCTACTTAACAAATGGAGTACCACAATCTGAAATACTGTTCCCTACACAAGTGGTCCGCCGCTTGTTCAGGGAAAGCCCCTGGTGGATCAGACTGGTTTGTTTACCTGCTGCATCTGCAGGTTCGGCCAATCGTGGCTCCCACTGGCCGCTGTTTGCTGTGCCCGGCCAATGGGGGCTGCGGGAAGGGCGGCCAGCATGTCTCTTGGCCCGCACCGCTTCCCACAGCCCCCATTGGCCTGGAGCAGCGAACGGCGGCCAGTGGGAGGCGCGATCAGCCGAACCTGCGGATGCAGCAGGTAAACAAACTAGTCTGGCCTGCCAGGGGCTTTCCCTGAACAAGCGGCGGACCGGTTTTGAGAACCACTGCCCTACACTGTTCTGTCAACGTACCTCAAGTCTAACTTCTAGGATCAGCTCTGGAAGTCAGAGAATAGTTTGGTTTCTATGCTCATTCTCTGCCCTTCTATCTATCTACTTTTGAGACCTGATAAGATCATAGTCCAAGATAGCATGGGTGCAGGCTACCAACCACTCACACTGCCTTTGTTTCAAAAAAAAAATTTTATTTCCATGTTAATAAACTGGATCACACCAAAGCAAGATTTGTATCTCATAAGGCTTTCCCAGTGAGCAATATGTTAAATATAATAAAATTAACTGAATCTTACATGTAATTTTGATTTATTCCCTGGATACATTTGTAACAGTTCATTATCTCCTAGACTCAGCAATGTTTCTATTGGTTCCTTTCCCCAAGGAAAGCTGTAGTACAAATTATTTCCTTTTCTTCCCTCTTTATCTTGAAAGTGGCTGCTGCTGAAGTTGGATGGGCCTATCGCAAACTGAAAAATAGAGATTTAAAATGTCCACTTATTGTACATATTAACTGAATTGCAAACAACTCTCTTAAAATATAAGTGCAAACCCACTGGCCTGTGACGGTTTAAGAACAGCTTTTAGAATTCCAAAATGCTACATCAGTTACAGCACACAGCCCTCAAATCACTCAGAGCAGAAACCCAAATTAAAATGGTGTTTTTCAATTCCCATTATAAACAATTTGACAGTGTTGTTATGCACTCTTACACAGCTTCTCTATTTTACCCCAGAAGTGGTTGCAGTTCAGAGGTGGATATCTGGCAAGATCATTCTATATCACCCTAAAATTGCCTTTCCCCCCTTAAAACATAATTCTATAAAAGAGGCAACCCAATATTTTCTAGCTTAAAGAGCAGTAACAAAGGTGAAGTGAATATCAAATACCTTTCTCCACCACTGGAGCCGCTGGCGTAACCAGTAATCAAGCCACTGTCCTGCAGTTCTGGCGGAGCTAAACCATACAAGGGAAGACATTGTCCTTTCGCCTATTCTTTAAACAATAGCAAGGGCAGCAAGTTAACTCCTTAAAAAATAATAAGGGAAAAGCAAGAGATAGCATTCAAAAAGTTATCCAAAATTAGCTTGCATTTGTTTAGTTTAAATATAAACAGAGATTTGTCAGTTTTCATTACTGTACCTTGTGATGTTGTCATTTTGAGGCTCAATGTCCAGAACAGGATGAAAACATACTCCAACCTGAGCAAGTCCACATGGCAGCCTCTTGTTTACCAATTCTAGACAGTTAATATATTGCTCTAGAGCACCTGTCATGAGACAAATCATTCATTTCTGCAGTTCTAGAGAGTATTTTAAGTTTTAATTATAATTAAAATTAAATTCTAACTTATCTACGGAACTGTTAAAAGCACAGACATCTAGCAAGAAGGGAGAACAAAGGTAAAAGCAGTAAGACCACAAAGCTATACTGGCTAGCTATGTGCACAACTTGATAATTACCATACATTAATTATAGTATTTTGCATGCACCAGCTCTGCCATTTGGACTGCTGTTTCTGAGATAACTGGTGGAAAATTCAGTTCTCACAGGCCCATCTCCAATGCTGACAGAACAGTTAAGTGTCACATACACATTTAGGCATCACAAGCCACGATTACATTGCTTCAGTATCTGACGAGGACACAAACTTGTAACACACTGAGGCAACATAACATGAAGATGCAACCAGTAAATCATTTTAACAGATCAATCTTACCCAGTGGCATAAATACAAAGAGGTTACCCACCCTGCCTTTGGCTCCCAACCAGCAGATAATGAGAGATTATGCCTTCAATTTCTAAACATATTATTCACTGGGGATCATGAGACTAAGAACATACCATGAAGAAGGTCCTCTCGCAGCACCCCAGACATCCCTAGCATGTTTTCCAGAGCTGCAGTTATCTGCTCTTTGTTTAATTCTTTATTCTGGAAGATTTCACGCAGGGCTCCAACCTGCATCAGCCTGAGACCCTCCCCTGTTGGCAGCATGCTAGCTCCTGGCGCACGATGTAGCAAAGAATCCACTGCAAACACTTGCTCCCTCGAAACCACCACTGAAGCCCACCACTGGGCGGCCAAGTTCTTCCTCAGCTCCAGCCCCAAGGGCCCAAAGCCTGGGTGGCAGCCCTTCAGGTATGAGTCCCAAGTGAGTGCCTGCTGCTGGTCCCCTCTGAGAAAGTGCCTCCTTCGGCACACATCCAGCAGCATCTCACTGCCCTCCCAATACTGCCCCTCTGCACTACTGCAGGGCCCCCCCACGTAGGGCCGCAACTGGGCCAACAGGGGCCCCAGAGCAAGCCTGAGGGACCGCATCCGCACCCCAGGGACCCCCCCCGCAGGCCTGGGTGGCCCCACCTGCACCCCAGGGACCCCCCCCCGCAGGCCTGGGTGGCCCCACCTGCACCCCAGAGACCCCCCCCGCAGGCCTGGGTGGCCCCACCTGCACCCCAGGGACCCTCCTGTGCCTCAATTGGATCTTGGAGGCGCCCACGTCAGGCCCCAGGTGCCTCCCCTTCAGGGGACCCCAACCCGAGCCCTGCCTCAAAGCCTGACCCCTGAGCAACCGCTCAGCACTAGGGTGGTCCTGAGAGCGCCCGGGGCGGGGAAGAACAAGAACGCCCCGACGTCTAACAGGAGAGATGGGGGGGGAAAGCTTCTAGGAGCGCATGCGCACTGGATTGGGAACGGGCGATGCGGCAGGCGACCGCCGCTAAACCCAGCGAGCGGAAGAAGAACGCTCTGGGACTTGCGTCCTGTGCTGCGGCAAGGTCACGCGCCCAGCGCATGCGTGGTAGTTGCCCTGCTTCCGTCCCCTACTGCTGAACTTGGAGTCCCTTGGGTTACGTCAGCTTCCGCTGCGCCTTGCCGCGCCCGCCGCCCTGACAGTTGGTTCCTGGCAGAGCGCCGGAACCCGGGGGGGGAGGGGCGCCGGAACCCGGGGGGGGGAGGGGCGCCGGAACCGTGAGGCCGTCCTAGCCAGGCCGGAAGCGGGAGCGCCCCGTGTACCGGCTCCCGCTTCCGGCCTGGCCAGGGTGCGGGCTCTCGGAGGAGCGGGGGGGGGGTTTTCAGTCCCCCCGCACCGGAGAGAGGCTGGTGGCTCCAGCAAGGAGCTGATCACCTTATCAACCCCCCCCCTTCCCCCAAGCGCGGCCCCGGCCTGAGGCTTGCAATTTGCGGGGGACAACGCTGTGCCCCCCCGAACCATGCCCGTGTTAGAAAGTGGGCAGACATGGCTCTCCCCCTTGGGGGCTATGCCCCCTTCCCACACCCTGCCTGGCTAACAGTGCTGGCAGGTTCTGGGCGATTTGAATGTTTGCAGTTTGAAATGACACTTTATCATTTGATTTTCTTTTTAATTAAAAGAAAAGCCCAACAGCAATGGTGTTTTTCAAACCCGCACGAAACGTGTGTTTGTTAAGGAAACACCTTAAATCATGGGTTATTATGAACGGAGCACTCGGAACTGTGCTTGCTCCCATCCACAGATGGCCCCTGCCCTGAGAAGCTTGCAATTGATGGTTCTGATGCCCTGTGAAGCCCCAGTGGACCCCATGGGACTCTATGCAGATACTTTCTCCTTTTCTTTTTGCGAATACAGACTAACACGGCTGCTACTCTGAAACCTATGCAGATACTAGCACCCAGCTGCATAGATCTGGTTATAGGAATGAAGCCTGAGGCTACTTCCTACCTCCTTGAGGTTGTTGCGCCAACACCTTCACCTATTGTGAGAGACCACAGCATTTTCTGACAACCCTTCTCTGCCTTCCCCTCTGTCATGGGCACAAATTCATGCATTGACAAATGAGCCAGGAGATGGGAGTCAAATCACAACTTTCCAAACAGGGTGTGGGTGATGACAGCTGTGGTCCACTGAGTTTAAATGCAAACGGGACTATGGAAGGAGAATCTGGGATGGTGCTCTGAATGTAGACACGTTTCAGAGTAGCAGCCGTGTTAGTCTGTATTCGCAAAAAGAAAAGGAGCTGTAGCTCACGAAAGCTTATGATCTAATAAATTTGTTAGTCTCTAAGGTGCCACAAGTACTCCTTTTCTTTTTGTGAATGTAGACACGTAAGTCAGGTGAGGCCCTGAATGCACAAAGTCCCCTGCGGTCACAAAGATAGGAAATGTTTCAGAGTAGCAGCCGTGTTAGTCTGTATTCGCAAAAAGAAAAGGAGTACTTGTGGCACCTTAGTTTGTTAGTCTCTAAGGTGCCACAAGTACTCCTTTTCTTTTTTTAAAGATAGGAGACACTCTCTGCAGTTCTTGTCAGAGCAGCATTGTTATATAAAAAGGCCCCTAACAGAAAGGTTCACTAGACAATAAAAGAGAGTTAAAACAGCATAGATGGGAAGGACCTAATGTTCTGCTGTAGGCGTTCATGGCTGAGGTGAGGGAGGTTTGTCTGCTAGTTCTGCTAATGAGCAGTCTGACTCCAGCTGGCAGTCTGACTTAACAGCATGGCAGTGGAAATTTCCATACATGCAGCAGCATTTCCTAATCATGGATTTAAACTAGTTCCAGTAGGTGGAGCTTAACGAAGAGTAAGCATTCAATGTGCTGTGCATGTTATGAAAAATCATGCATGTTCAAGTCTCAATGATTCAGAATAATCCCATCATCCAGTGTTGCCAGCTTTACAGGCTAAAAGAGCAACAGAGTGAAAATAAAAGATTGACAAGAATTGTTACTAGGTCAGTAGGTAAGCCTGATGAGTTACACAGCTAAGCAAAAGAAATCCAGTTTAACACCCTATCCACGGTAGGATCAGAATCCTGCTAGTTACAATGGTATTTACAAATGACAGTTGTCACTAGCTTGGTTCTAGAAAAGGGCAAGGATAGTCTTGTCTGAGAATCAGGAGTCATATTCTATACTAGTTCTTGGCGGTGGGGGAATCCCATTTATTCCCATTGAGGAACCTGGGCTAGAACATTGCTAGCAACAAGCATGCTTTGATTAATTATAACAGTTAAAGTTTACAGAGTTCCGAGCCCATCCTGAGCAGGAACTAGTAAAATAAACTCACAGTAAAACTACACCTGACCTAGACTTGTGTGGCATAGCTTGTGCTGTCTATGGAATTGTCTACTCTACAGGTTTTGTGTAAGGAAATCTTTACCATAGACAACAGTCACATCTATAGTTATGTTTTGTCTTCATTTTACAGATACAGGGAATTGATTTGCCCAACGCCCTTACTCTGGGACACACTTTCCCTCTCTTGAAGTTTACAAATCTAAATCAAATCAGACATACAAATACATGGAAAAATAATTCAAAATAGAACACATTTATCTTTTAAAGCTGTGCCACAGTGGATTAATTAGTAGCATTATGATGTAACAAGCTGGCAGATACTGGCTTAGTAACCCACATCACAGCTATATGTGGAGTAGTGACTAATCAAAAGAGTTGAGTTCTCTTGCAGTTTACACTACAGGAAGAGCCAGTTTTAACAAGTCTAGATTTATTAATCCCACAATCTGTTGTGTATAGCTACATTATGGTTGCTAGCAGGTGTCAGTTTCCACCTAGCACCAGGATGACCTCAAAAAATCTCTGCTAAAATAGTACAAAACCGCTTCACTGGAGTGCTCCTCCCTATGCATTTCCTAATGAACCTCCCATGCCTCCTGTGCCCAGTTATGACTTGTAATTGACTTTGTATTTCCTTGTAGCAAACAAGACAAAGCAAATGAACATGTAATTTTGCTTCAAGCGAAGGAGGGGAGAAGTCATTGGTTCACCTTTGTTTACCCCTTCTATGCCTGCTTTTTAATTTTATATAAAGAACAAGGAATCATGATAATTTCCTGTTTAATCTAATTAAGCAAAACAAAAATTAATTTAAATTTTAACTTATGGATGTTTAGTTATCACACAAATTCATGGGTTCCTGTTTATCTTTAAATAGACACTTAAACTGGAGGCTCAGTGGTAAACCCCCACATTTCAAACACTTGTGGAATTTATACATATAATTCCAAGTAGGAATTCCAGTCCTTCATCCTCCCACTATAGATCAATTGATTTGCTTGCCATTTATTTTACTAGAGGTCTTAGGAAGATCCCCTCCACATCCCTGAGTGAAGCTTTAGAACTTATTTACGTTGTTGTAGCATTTAAGGACTCTTTTCAAAATTGGGGCCTTATTGAGATAGGCATTGTAAAGATTCAGGCAGATAGTCCCTGCCCTGCCCCAAAGAGTTTACAATCTAAAAGTTAAAAAGAAAAATTAAAAGCCATGCCAAATAAAAAGGTAAATGAAAGGGATAAAACATACTAGCACAAAGCTATCAGAACAATGGCAGGTATGTCTTGGTAGTATATGTAGTATTTAAGGGGGGTAAATCAGGTTAGACACCGGAGAAGGGAATTTTGGAGTGACCAGACTGTGAAAAGGGAGTTAAAAGGAGGATGAAAAGTATAATAGGCAGGCATAGAGGTTGGGGAGCTGGGAGGAAATGAACCACCATTGGCAAGACAGTAAATAGGAATAGTCCATGAACATCTCAGCCTAGGCTTTAGGATGTTGGTCAGTGCATTCTGGGATAAGACTGGCAGGCCTTGATTTACCACAGTGCACTTTCACAGGGCCTCCATATGGGAATCCCTGTCCCTATCACATAACAACCCAGGAGGGAGTTCCATGTCTTGGGGGGAGGGTTTTGCCTGTGCATTGCAGTAAGAGCCAACAAGGCAGAGCAGGGAATAGGACCAGTCCATGGGATCAGCACTGTAATGGGACCTGTGCTGTGCTATTCAACATATTCACAAACTATCTGGAAAAGGGGGTGAATAGAGAGATGGAAAAAATTGCAGACCATAACTATTTTGAGTAATTTTGTAATTGCAAAGCTAAGAAGAGTTACAAAGGGATCTCACTAAAATGCGTGACAAAATGGCATGTGAAATTCAATATTGACGAGTGCAAAGTAATGCACATTGGAAAAAAATAATCCCAACTATACATATGAAATGATGGGGTTTAAATTAACTGCCACAACTCTAGAAAAGATGTTGAAGTTATCATGGATAGTTCTCTGACATCTGCTCAATGTAGAGCAGCAGTCAAAAAATGGTAATGTCAGGAATCATTAGGAAAGGGATAAACAACAAAATACCATAATGCTACCATACAAAGCCATAGTATGCCTACACCATTAATTCTGCACACAGTTCTGGTCACCCCATCTCAGGAGAAAATATTAGAATTAGAAAAAGTGCAGAGAACAAAAATGATTTGGGGATGGAACTGCTTTCATACATGGAGAGATTCAGTTCAGAAAAGACAACTGAGGCAGGATATGATTGAGGATAAGGAAATGTTATTTACCCCTTCACCTAATGAAACAAAGTAGGCAACAAGATTTAAAAACAAAAAAGAAGTACTTCTCCACACAACACACGTGCAACTTGTGGTTCTCATTGCCATGGACTGTTGAAAGCACCAAAGGTATAACTGGGTTCAAAAAAGAACTAGGTAAGTTCATGGAGGATTAGCCAAGGGTTAGGTATATAACCACATGCTCCAGGTGTTCCTAAAGCACCAACTGCCAAAGGCTGGGACTGCGTGCTAGGAGATAGATCACCTTAAACTACTTTTCTGTTCATTCCCTCTGCAGCAACTGGCAGTTGCAAGGTCAGAGACAGCATAGGGGCTAGACTGACAACTGGTCTCAGCCAATATGGCTATTCTTTATGAGCTCCTAGGGGCTTACTTTCCACCTCCCACCTCTTGAGGGCAGGGAACATCCCCACAACTAATTGGGTAATCTGGCACTTAGGACAGAGAGTATTAGTGCTAAATGAATACTTACACTTTGTAAATGTTCATAAAAGTTGACTTCCTGCTACAAAGCTGCTTGAGACTGTTTGGGTTGAAAGAACACATATGTAACCTAGATAGCCTTGCTTTGATCAGTGATTAGAAAAATGCCTACCCTGTTTATGCAGTGTAGTTGTCAGGATATTAGACAATATGAAAGTGAGGTAATGTATGTTATTTGACCAACTTATGTAAATCCAGTTACCACTTCAATGTATACAACTCCATCTTTAAAAAAGGACTACTGTTTTGCAGTAGTCTCTCCCAGCAATTAAGCATCCTTCAATGAATGAGCACTAAACAGCAAAAATGCAATTTTACATGCAGGTCCCAATACTGCTACAACTTGCTAAAAGTGTATTTGAATGCACCATTGACTTAATGGTTTATAAGAGTGGTGACCAGCAGCTGTAGTGCTTTCTTGGACTAAGTGACGTGAAGTTATCAGCACATTTGGCAAAGCTACTTCAAAAGCCATGTTTTCCGATTTCTGGGGGACCCCAGATAACCTTGACAAGTCAGCTGCTTGTGGGTCTGAGGACACTGTCCATCCTCCAGACCAGTAGCGTCTCATTTCCTTGTATTCTGCCCCCCTTATCCCATAAAACCAACTGATTTTATATGTTGTGAGCTCTTCAGGGCAGAATTGTTATTTTGTTTGTACAGCACCCATGGCTTGTAGCCACCATGGTAACGTTAAGATAGTTCATTCTGTGTTTAAGCCAGGGTACTATTGTACCATGTGATTTGCTAGTGAAAGTTATAGCAGACAAGCCAAAAGAAGCCTCCTGTTGAGAGATACATACACACAACATCCATCCAATGTGAAATAATAGTGACTACATCTTGAACACTGTTGGTAAGCTGGATGATTTGAAAACAATTTGCATTTCAGGGCTCACCTACAATGTCCAAGTTAAAAGAGCTGTGCCTCACACAAATTAAGGTTTTTCCCTGTGCCCAGAAAGTTATTTAATCTTGGGACCCTTGGCCTGATGCAGGTTTAAGGAGTAACTGTTGTAAAACTACATTAATGAGCAAACCTTTTGAGTTAACAGGAAGAGTACTGGTAACATCTATGCACAGTACATGTTGAGTGTTATGTCCCCCATTACCTTTTTGGTTATTGAGGTCTCTAAATCCTGGGAAAGGCTTCCAAGCAAAACAATTCAGGTCTACTTGTATACTGAGAGTTATTAGTGCTCTAACTTTCACGGCTGCAATTCTAAGGTTTTAGTACTAGATCTTGGAATCCCAAGTTACAATGTGTAAGTTATTCCACATGCATCTATTAGTGGACACAACATCCACAGAAAGTTTCAATACACTGTGCCACTTATGAACCTGTCAGTGAGTGCCAAGATGTAGATGCAGTTATAAAAAGCCACCATGCCCTTCAGAGAAGAAATGAAGGGTGAACATGTCCCTGGTTTGAGAGGCCAAAATTAACCACCTGTGTTTTAGTTTCAAGCCCACTTTGCATATTTACAGCACCCTTGCTTTGAAGATCTGACAGAAGCTTCTCTAGGACAGCTGCATACTACTCTTAGCCAAAACTCTTCATTAGGTGAAGGCTAAGAACAATTTAGCTGTACCATTGTTTCCATGTATTTTCAGATTAAATATACTCTAGAGTCAGAACAAATGCGTAAAATTACTTTCTTCAATACTAAATCTGAAGCCAGTTCTGCCAATAAAGTTCATCTAATGTTCTCCAAAAAGTTGTTTATAACCAGTAAAAGGAAGCCATGGCACTAGAATGCAGTAAGCTGGTTCTCTAGCAATAGATCCAGTTATTTAAGATGGTTATTGAGAGGATAAAATAAGACATGCAGTAAGCTTTTCTAGGATTTAATAGAAACACATTTATCATGTTCAACTGATGTAAAGTTGTGCACTTGAAAAGTAAACAATTTCAATTTCACAGAAAATTCAGTCTTCAAATATCTTTATTGGAAGGCCATGCACTGCCCTCTGTTACTGTATTTCAAATCACTGTACATTTACTTGGTGAAAACACTGCCTGCATTTTCTAGTACAAAAAACTAAAAATTGTTTCAGGAATGTAGAGAAATATTCAACTTAAATAGCGAAAAAGTGCACCATAATTACTGTTGCACTGTAGTCATTTCTGCATTTTCTGTAAGTTTCTTAAATAACTATCCTGTCTTGATAACACACAATATAAAGAGCAATTATGAAAAAAACAGACATTTAAATATACTTCTAAAGTTATTGAGTATAACCAGCTGGCATTGGGTAACCTATCATAGGAGCAGCACCAGTGGCAGGATATGCATACTGCTGTTGGTTCATACCATTGTGCATAGTCGCAATGTTAGTTGCATACTGTTGATCATAACCATTCTGGTAAGCTCCTGCAGGATTACCAGCAGCTCTGAAGCCAGCCTGCATGCCAGCAGCTGCAAAGCCATTTCCAAATGGAGTTCCATTACTGTAGGTTTGAGCACTGTAGCCACCGTTTTGGGCTTTTGCTCCGAAGTCTCTCTTCCCTACTGCACCGTAAGTTCTCTCAAAATTCTCTCTCTCTCTAAAACTACCAAATCCACCCCTTTTGCCCGCAGAATATCTGTCACGTCGATCACCTCGGGAACGACCTGTGAGGGGAAAAAAAATCTAAATGAGATACTGACTTCAAGAGTTATTTGTCAATCAAGCATCAATATCATGTTATATAGGAAAGTCAAGTACCTGACCCACTTGATATGTCTGCACTTCAAATGAAAGTTGTGTATAGAAATCTGGATGCCTTGAGTTTAAGCTCATCATTGCAACCAACTTTTTCAAACATGAATTAAGTGCAAACAGACTGCTTCCCAGTCTGCAGACTGCCTGACACTGATCTCAGGGTGTTAACTCTACACAACCCCAATATAAGCACTTAAAATGATCAAATTAAGTGCTTTGAATAGAAAAGAAAATGAAATCTAGAGGGGAAAATGGGAAGTTGCATCAAGGACGTTTAGCAGTAGAGAAACGGAAGGAAATGAAAGGTGTAAATAAAGGGCCTACTATGTAGAAAAGAAGCATATTTTTCTCCACCAATGCTAACAGCAGCAGATTGGGTAAACTTTGGTGCCAAAGAAAAACCTCTAAAAAGGCTATATTCTATCACCGCTCTTTGATGGTGCTTTCAAAGTGACAGTGGTCTGCTGGATTACTGTAGTATAATATGGCTACAGGCCAAAATTAAGGTTTTATTTTTTCCATACAATTGACACAATGCTCCTGATTCAGTACTATAAACATATTTTGAAACCCATTTCTTTTAACTGGCAAGATCATGACAAATCTTAATGCATTCCTGAAGTAAAAGGTACTATTCTGCCCCAGTTCAGGGCCTCTGGAGGCAGTGTGATGTTGAGAAGATGTCTAAAGGATAGATACCAGGCTACTAAAAAAGAATTCACTGACAAGAAAAAAAAAAAGAGTAGTAAGTGGAATATTTACCTGAACCTCTGTCTTCAATCAACTGAAGCAATTTGGGGTTGATAGCTTGATTAGCCTCCCGAAGCACAGAGATGAGGTCGCTTACTTGCTTTATATTGTTAGGAGTAAAGAATGTGTAGGCTGTGCCTGTTTTGGTACTGCGGGCAGTTCGTCCAATTCGGTGGATATAGTCCTCTGAGGAGTTAGGGTAGTCATAATTGATGACAAATTTCACATCTTCCACATCTGTAAAGTGTTGCAGTGTGGCAAAAAGCAATGTACAAAGTTTTGCACACCACAACAGCCAAATCAAAAATAAATGTTAGACAACTATATTTTTAAGAGGCTAATGGCTGCAAAGAATGTTGTTAGAATTATCTTTTGCTTGAATATTGTGGAAGAGAAAAAAGTATGCACACTCCATCTTATCACCCACCCAGTGATCTAAAAACCTTACCATAAAGGAGAATGCATTTGCTTGTCATTCCCAACTCAAGAGTTCCCTTACAAATCATCAAGTGACTTCTGAATGCTTCTTGCAGTAGGGCCACTAAAGCTCACAGCAGCCTCTTCATGTGCTCATTTGAGGGCCTTAGAGTAAAAACACACAAGGTCCTTCACATACACACTCATCAGAAGCTCAAAAAAAAGTGGACCACACTGCTTGTCTTGCCAAGACCTTTCAACCGCAGCTGCAAGAAAAACATACCTGTCCCCCAAAGTCACCAAGTTGTTTTTATGCACTGTGTCTCGTCTAGGCAAGCGCTTCCAAGAAGCCAGGGTTCACTTGAGAATGTGTCTGTCTCTCTCTGGCAGGTCTCGACATGACGACTGGTGTATAGGTGAAGGAGGAACTTTGACTTTCAAAAGGAGAAGCCATTGCTTTCCCACCCCACTTGCTAAAGTGAGAGGTGGACTTTTTCTCAGATCTCATGTGCCAGTACTCACCAATTTGTACAAGGCTTAGTACATTTTAAAGCTGCTCTCTCCATTTCAAGGTTGAAATGAATTTCATTGAACAATGAAGTTCATAATTTTCTTCGACATTTCAGCAAAGTCACTGAAATTCAAAGACCCACAGATCACAGCGAACAGTATGCACAAAGCTAACAGCACTGTACCATGGCAATCATGCAAAGCATGGGACAGAAAAAAGATACCAGGGCAAAGTGAACTGTGAATAAAAACTGCTGTTTCATGAGAGAACAGTTTATGGGGTAGTCGTTTAAAAGATGGTCTTTGCCTTTTGAAGATTACTGGCACACAATGCTCTCAGCTTTCACCTCTCTATTCGACTGGAAGCAGCCAGCCGATCATTTCCACTAGTCCTCCATCCCCCTCGAGTCCTCCGATTGTCATGCCTAGGCCTTGCCACAAAGACTGCACCTTTATGTGAAAAAAAACTTAGAAAAATGCAGAGGTTAAAGAAAGCAATGAACTTTCTTTAAATGTTTGGCAACTGGCATTAGAGGAGTTATACTAACCTAGACCTCTGGATGCAACATCTGTAGCAATCAGGATGGGAGCTTTTCCATGTTTGAATTCTACAACAGAACAGTCTAGTCAGTTTATATTCTTTATTAGATTAAAAATCTGACAAGTGCCAAGAACAGTTTATGAGTCACACCTACCATTTAGAACCCAGTCTCGCTCCTGCTGGCTTTTGTCACCGTGGATACCCATTGCTGGCCACCTGAAAGCACATTGAAATTGAATGACTAACCTCATCAAGATGTTATACATATAGCAAACAAATCAGGATACAGTTTGACAAACATTTGAGTAAGCTTCCTCCAGTTACATTATATATACTTATGCTTTTAAGTAGACCAGTTGCAAACCTCTAAAATGGACATTAAACATCTAATAAATTTATACTGCACCAATTATGAGACAGATTATCTTGCTGGATGCACTATTCAATTGACATTTCATACTAGATTGATTTTTTAAGTTATTATGAAGAGTTATGTACAGTGGATGATACTTCTCAGTGAATTGTGGAGTGATGGAAGCTAGCCTGGAGTAGCTAAGCTACATAGTGAAATCTAAAAAGGTAAAAAAAATTCAATGTTGGAGAGGAAACATACCCATCTCTTCTCATTTTTCTGGTAAGATCATCACATCGTCTTTTGGTTTCCACAAACACAATGGTTTTGTTTTCTTTCTCACTCATAATTTCTTCCATCAACCGAATAAGTCTGACAAAAAAAGTTAGTAAATCAAAACAGCGACTCAATGCGATACCCAAAATTAGCATAGTTTCTTTAGTACTGCTATTAAGAGTCACAATTTCACTTCAAATTAATACCCAATCCTTAACCTTAAGATGCTTAGCATTAAACAATTTAAAGTTGCAGAATAAAGCTAAATAGTATCAAAAGAAACCCCACTGAACATTTGTTAGTTTTATTCATCTAGTAGATGCATCCCATGAAGAGATCTGACACTCAGAACTAAAATGTTTTCACCCCCACCCACCACCCAAATGCTTTGGGAGCACAAACAAGTTCTCAGGTGCCTACGTACTTGTCATCCTTCTCCACATCATGGCATACATCCACAATTTGAAGAATGTTGTGGTTTGCACTTAGTTCCAATGCCCCAATGTTGATGTGTACATATTCTTTCAAGAAATCTTCAGCGAGCTGTCTAACTTCTTTGGGCCATGTTGCACTCCACATTAGAGTTTGCCTGTCAGGCTGAAGATACATTAAGGCTTGATTAACTTGAACTACACAAGCAGAACAGCATAGTTGAACCACATAGCAAAATGCTGCAGCCAACTACGGTGTTAACAGTATAGATCCAGTCCAACAAAATGTCAATATAACTGAGCTGGATGTAATTCAAAGGAGAGGAGGACTATGATGGTTGCAAGAATTGTGATTTTCTATATGCAGACACCTTCATTTTAGTGTAATTTTAAAAAACTACATTAGTTTTGGTTCAGTAAAGATTGGAACATGACTTCTACTTACCCTTATCTGATCTACAATTTTTCTGATCTGAGGTTCAAATCCCATGTCAAGCATTCTGTCAGCTTCATCAAGTACAAGGTAAGTACATCTCCTGAGATTGGTCTTTCCAGCTTCTAAAAAGTCTATGAGCCTTCCAGGTGTTGCAATGCAGATTTCCACACCTTAAACCAAGCACACCAAGATTAGCATATTGACAAGAGTTTTCCACACTGCCTGTGCCTATATGGTAACAACTTTATTCATACCTCTTTCTAAATCACGAATTTGTGGTCCTTTTGGAGCACCTCCATAAATACAAGTAGACTTCAAACGACATGCTCTGCTATATTCAGCAGCCACTTGCTGCACTTGTTGAGCCAGTTCTCGAGTTGGTGCCAGCACCAGACACTGTAAACATTACCAATATCAAATTAGCACTATCAGGGTAAGCAAGCATGTGCAATCTTTCAATTTTTGCCAAATCTAGTTTAACTTTTCTCTTACCATCACAAGATTCAAAAGTCCTTTGTTGCCTGCTGAGGCAAAGGTAACCAACTTTTACTTGATACCCGAAAGCTTTTAGAAGCTGCTAGGATGGTCTTCCTGCAGCACTTTAAAAAGCTTAATACTAGGCTCTTTTGGTTTTTGCTGCCAATTACCCCTGTGGACTTTGCCTTCAGCAAAATATCCTCAAAGCCAGACATATTATGAGATACAAGTGTCCTCAAGCCAATATTCCCATTTTAAGAAGCATAATTCCAATAGGAATACCGGAACTTCTACTCTGAATTCTTTGACAAAGCCTTAATGGAGGACAGGGTCTATGCAATGCACCTGAACCTGGTGGACTAGCTAAAATATGGAACTGATGATCTGCAAATACCACATAATAAAGTTTAAATGCCTTATTTTTCTACTCATTCCACAATATCCCCCCCACCTGTGCTTTTAATACAACATTCCTCTTAAAATAAAAAATTCACATTTATACTCACAATAGGTCCATCTCCTCGCTCTAGGAATGGCTGATGGTTTATATGCACTATGGCAGGCAATAAGTACTGTTTAAAAACCAAAGAAAACCTTCTGTTAATATGTATTTCAGATATAACTGGATTTACAGATAAAGGTACTGGAAACACTTTATGAAGTTGAGATTATGCAACTACATTCCCAGAATTAAAAAAGTCACAACTTACAGACAATGTTTTTCCTGATCCAGTCTGTGCTACTCCAACCATATCCAGTCCACTCAAAGCAACAGGCCATCCTTGTGCCTGAATAGCAGTTGGTTCAGTGAAATTCTGTGCCTGAATTACTTCCATAACATTTGCTGCAAAAGAGAACCAATAAATTAGCCATTGTTTGTATTCATGAAGCCTGAGTAACTCCTTGGTATATGGAGATTTGTACTTACCAGGAAAGTTAGCCTCATAAAAATTTATAAGTGGTTTTGGACAGTTATGGCCCTTCACTGTAACTTCTTTGCTTGCTCTGTACTGTTCAACCTCTTGCTGCAAAAGAAATAATTACATGTCAGCTTTATTAACACTTTAAAAAAATCTACAGCAAAACTTCACTCATACCAGCTGCATTCAATTTAAGTGTAATTATGTCTAAAGTTATTGATCCATGTCCCACAATCAATAAATTGCCAAGTAAAAAGCACATTAAGTGACAATTCCTGCAAAGATAAAGAAGTTTAATAAGGAAAAAACCAGTCATGGTACATACCACAGTGCGTCTAACTACATCAGGATGCTCTTGATAAAAATTCTTCTCAAATTTGGGCAGTTCATCTAGGTTCCATTTCTTTTTTGTGAGTTTTTCTCCGGGGTTTCCAAATTTCTTTCCAGATAAAGGCCCACCTCTGCTTCCTCCAAAACGAGGACCACCAAAACTGGGAAAAAAAATTAATAGTAATTATCCTTGAAGAAATTTGAAAATTCTAACTTGTTCCCATACGTGGCGATTAACTCATTTCCATAACATTGGATCAATTCTAAGATTGTCAATAGATCAAATTCCTCGTTTGTGTTCATAAGTATTTAAGAAGGCAACGTTTTCAAGGATTTAACTGCATGGGATCTTCAAAACCAAACAGTAAATGCCACAGATCTAACGAAGGCCCCAGCAGCAGGTATGCGCTAGTTATCAAATACCTAACATCCCAAACGGGAAGGCGCTCGTCATTGTCTAAAGAGTGCTCAAACGATTCGTTAGAAACGATTAAACAAACAAGGCAGCTCCAACGCCTTCGTTATAGAAGAGACACTCCCAGCGTGCGTCAGAGCCTGAAGAAAGCCGGTGTGTGTGTGCGTGTGTGTGTGTGTGTGCGTGGGTGGGGCGTTATGAAACCTAGCGACAACATTCCCGTAAGTGGGTTGCTGGGGAGTTTTTATTGTTTTTGTTTTAAACGAAGGCATCGATTTCGGTAAGGAAAGGAAACCCGCACTGAGACGCTCAGACACATCTGGGGCCCCTTCGACAAAAATGTCGATAAAATAATCACCTCCCCCCCCCCCCCCCAAAATCAAGTTGAGCCGCCAAGCGCATCCCCCCCCCCATCTCGCCCCGGGAACAGCGGCTGCTCATGAGCAGTTATTTGCCCCCCCCCCCCCGCCATCGACCCCGGCTAGGCGGGTGAGATGCCCTCCGCCCCCGGCGGGAACATGGCGGAGCGGCCGCGGCCGTTTCCTTTGTTTCTCATTTCTGTCTACGCCACATTTTCCAGCCGCTGCCATTTTAGAGTCTGGGCGGGGAGGGGGAGGAACAAAGGCAGCAGCAGCCGGCATTTTGATTTCCCCTCAGTCACCGCATGGCGGGGCCGGCCATTAACATCCGCTTACACAACACAAAGCAGGAGCCGGCCGGCTTCAGCCCCGGACGCCGTCCGACCGGGGGAGCGGCCCTGCGGGAGGGGGGGGGGGGGCGGCTCCGGCACCGGAGAGGCGCCCGCCCAACCCGTTGACCCGCCACTCACGATTCCGCCAGCCCGGCGCTCCCCAAGCCGCCCAGCCGGGAGTCCTGGACCCCGCCTCCCGCGGCGCGGTGGGCGCAACCCGAAAGGGAATCGAGCCCCCAAAGCCCCCCGCCCCAGTGCCCAATAACCCCAACCGCCGAGATCCTAGCGACCCCGGGGCTCACGATGCTCCCCCCAGCCCCCTGCGCGCATCGGGCCCCATCGCCCCCTGCAGACAGCAGCCCCTCCCGCCACCCGTGGATCGCTTAGGAGAGGGCTGCCACCCGGCCGCCATTTTACACGGCTAAACGGTCGCTCTAGGAATACGGACGAAAAGGGCGACAAGCGCCGGCTGAGGCCCCAGGCTCACCCTCTGTCCATGTCGTACCCAGGCATGGTGATGGCGGCGGACGCGAGACGAGCCCGAGCACTAAAGCGAGCGGCGGAAGGTACAGCAAAACCAGCAAGGGCGGGCGATTCTAATGAATGGGGACCGCCCAGCCGCCCGGACGCCGGTTATATAGCCGGTGCCGTAGGGCATGCTGGGAACCGGTTCGTGACGCAGGCACAGAACCCGCCCCTCTGTCATGCGTCACAGCTCGAGTCGCCCGGATTCCCCTCCCCCGCTTGTGGGCGTGACCACGAGAGCGCTGTCCTGGGCTTGTGTTTTTCCTCGCCGGCCGGCTAGGGCGCTCGCCGGCGGAAGTTTCCCTTCCACTTCGGGCGTGGCTCGCGTTCCCGTCACTGTCCGGCCTTCCCGCCCCGTTCCGTTCCCCAGGCGCGTACCCAGAGCCCTGGAGCGGCGTCCTTCCCTCCCTGGCCTGACTCCAGCCCTTCGCGCCCAGGCCTCTGAGAGCAGCGCGCGCCGCTCGCCCCTGCGTGCCACCCAACCCCCCCCCCCCCCCGGGCCCCGTTCATGTAATAAAGGCCTTGGTAGGTAGCCCCGTTCGGCTGAGGTGATGGAGGGGGAAGAACGTGAGGGGGGGGGGGCCTTGACCAACTGTATTGAACGCCTTCGCCGAGACTGTTGAGGGAAACAAGCCCACTCGCATCAAAAGGGCTTTGCCCCACATTGGTCCTGAGCGGCTTCCAGCTAAACAGCCCCAGCTTCTGACATGGCTGTTCCAGTCAGTGTACTGTTCTCACACACGCACACAAAATCCTAATAAATTCAGCCCCCTAATGTTGTGACTGGGCAGGTGGTTCACCATAGTAGAGACGTTTCAGAGGAGCAGCCGTGTTAGTCTGTATCCGCAAAAAGAAAAGGAGGACTTGGGGCACCTTCGAGACGAACACGTTTATTTGAGCATAAGCTTTCGTGAGCTACAGCTTCACTTCATCGGATGCATGCAGTGGAAAATACAGTGCGGAGATTTATATACACAGAGAACATGAAACCATGGGTGTTACCATACACGCTGTAACCAGGGTGATCAGGTAAGGTGAGCTATTACCAGCAGGAGAGAAAAAAAACCTTTTGTAGTGATAATCAAGGTGGGCCATTTCCAGCAGTTGACATCCCACCATCAGCCTCAGCCTGGACCAGTCCACACAAGAAATCCACGTCCTGGACACTACAGTGCTAATAAGCGATGGTCACGTAAAAACCACCCAATACTGGAAACCTACTGACCACTATACTTACCTACATGCCTCCAGCTTTCACCCAGATCACACCACACGATCCATTGTCTACAGCCAAGCTCTATGATACAACCACATTTGCTCCAACCCCTCAGACAGAGACAAACGCCTACAAGATCTCTATCAAGCATTCTTACAACTACAATACCCACCTGCTGAAGTGAAGAAACAGATTGACAGAGCCGGAAGAGTACCCAGAAGTCACCTACTACAGGACAGGCCCAACAAAGAAAATAACAGAACGCCACTAGCCATCACCTTCAGCCCCCAACTAAAACCTCTCCAATGCATCATCAAGGATCTACAACCTATCCTGAAGGACGACCCATCACTTTCACAGATCTTGGGAGACAGGCCAGTCCTTGCTTACAGACAGCCCCCCAACCTGAAGCAACACACCACACAACAAAAACACTAACCCAGAAACCTATCCTTGTAACAAAGCCCGTTGCCAACTGTGTCCACATAACTATTCAGGGGACACCATCATAGGGCCTAATCACATCAGCCACACTATCAGAGGCTCATTCACCTGCACATCTACCAGTGTGATATATGCCATCATGTGCCAGCAATGTCCCTCTGCCATGTCTGCCAAACTGGACAGTCTCTACGTAAAAGAATAAATGGACACAAATCAGACGTCAAGAATTATAACATTCAAAAACCAGTTGGAGAACACTTCAATCTCTCTGGTCACTCGATTACACACCTAAAAGTGGCAATTCTTCAACAAAAAAACTTCAAAAACAGACTCCAATGAGAGACTGCTGAATTGGAATTAATTTGAAAACTGGACACCATTAACTTGGGCTTGAATAAAGACTGGGAGTGGATGTGTCATTACACAAAGAAAAACTATTTCCCCATGTTTACCCCCCCTCACCCCTGTTCCTCACACGTTCTTGTCAACTGCTGGAAATGGCCCACCTTGATTATCTCTACAAAAGGTTTTTTTTTCTCTCCTGCTGGTAATAGCTCACCTTACCTGATCACTCTTGTTACAGTGTGTATGGTAACACCCATTGTTTCATGTTCTCTATGTATATAAATCTCCCCACTGTATTTTCCACTGCATGCATCCGATGAAGTGAGCTGTAGCTCACGAAATCTTATGCTCAAATAAATTAGTTAGTCTCATAGTAGAGAGGAGTTTTGTTTTATTTCGAATCATAGAAATGTGGGGCTAAAAGGGACCTTGAGAGGTCATCAGGTCCAGAACCCTGCTCTGAGGCAGGATAAACCTAGCTCATCCCCGACAGATGTTTGTCCAGCCTGTTCTTAAAAGCCTAGAACAATGACTGTTTCACAACCTCCCTTGGAAGCCTATTCCAGTGCTTTACTACTTATAGTTGGAACATTTTTCCTGTGATCTAACCCAGTGGTTCTCAAACTTTTTTCTTCACGGACCACTTGAAAATTGCTGAAGGTCTCAGCGGACCAGTTAATGATCTTTCCAAATGTTTGTACCATTAGCTAACTATTGTAAAGTGCTTTGCATAAAAGTGCTATATAAAAAAAACCTTAATAATTAACTTTTTTTGTTCTACAAATAAAAGCACACAACTCATATTTTAATATGAGTAGTCTTACCTTTCGAATGCAATGGATGTGCTCTCTCTCCCCTGCCGCAGCAGCCCCTGAGCTGGGGCTGGGAAGGAGAGGGTCTCTCCCCTGCCACAGCAGCCACAGGGCTGAGGCTGGGAAGGTTGGCCATCTCTCCCCAGAAGCCGCAACCCTGGAGCTGGGGAAAGTCGCCTCTTTCTCTGGCCACCACAGCCCTGCACGTCCCAAATTCCCTGCACCCTCTCTTCTGACCCCACTGCCTCCTCCCACCTACCTCCTATTCCCCGCAAGGCCAGCACCTCACCTTACATGTGTGTCTTCTCCAGGGTCCAGGCACCTAATTAGTGGAGCCACGCCTGTACGGCTCCACTAATTAGGTGGGTGGCCCCTCATTCTCTCGTGTGTGGCCACCCAGGCACACACCTTAGAGGGAACTATCCATGGACCACCTGAATGGAGCTCAGTGGTCTGTAGATCACAGTTTGAGAAATTTGATCTAACCAAAATCTCTCTTGCTGCACAGTAAGACTATTACTTCTTGTCCTACCTTCAGTGGCCATGGAGAACAGTTGTTCATGGTCCTCTTTATAACAGCCCTTTAGCATATTTCAAGCTGGTTATCAGGTTCCTCTGTCAGTCTTCTTTTCTCAAGAATAAACATACCCAGGTTTTTTTAACTTTTCCTCACAGGTCAGGTTTTTTAAACGTTTTTATAATTTTTATTGCTCTCCTCTAGACTTTCTCCAATTTATCCACATCTTTCCCAAAGTTTGGTATCCAGAATTAGGCACACTACTCCCGCTGAGGCCTCACCATTGCCGAGTAGAGCAGGACAATTACCTCCTGTGTCTTACCTACAACACTCTTTTTAATATGCCACAGAATTATATCAGCCTTTTTTCTAACCGCATCACATTGTTGAAATGTTCAATTTGTGATCCCTTATAACCCCAGCAGATCCTTTTCAGTAGTACTACTACCTAGCCAGTTATTTCCTATTTTGTAGTTGTGCATTTAATTTTTCCTTCCTAAGTGAAGTATTTGCACTTGTCTTTATTGAATTTCATCTTGTTGATTTCAGACCAATTCTCCAATTTGTCGAAGAAGTTTTGAATCCTAATCCTGTCCTCCAGACTGCTTGCAACTTCTCCCATCTTAGTGTCATCTGCAAATTTTATAAGCATACTCTCTATTCTATTATCCAAGTCATTAATTCAAATAATTAATAGCATAGGACCCAGGACTGACCCCTGTGGGACTCCACTAAATATGCCCACCCAGTTTGACAGAAACTACTCTGAGTATGGTCTTTCAACCAGTTGTGCACCCACTATGTAGTAATTTCATCTAGACTATTTACCATTAAATTACCTCATGTTTCACTACAGATTACATCTGCCCTATTTTCAGAAATTCTTCCATCATTGCTTTAGCATCTGCTGATGCCCAGTCTTCTCTAGAGCTGCCATTGCTGTTAGGAATGGTGGAGCTGCAGCACCCATACTAAACTAATAATGAGAGAATTTCTGAGATTTCTCATTGTAGATAGGAAATGCCAAACAGACACAGAGTAGCAAGTGGCCAAGAGTTTTGGATCAAATACACCCCAAAAGTAGGCTGGGATTTTAAAGTGCCCAAATCCCACTGAAATTAATTGCCTGATCACAAATAATTGGAATTGCTGGAATAATTTTCCTTACAAGAAAAATACAGAGCATAAATACACATAGCCCTGTATATTTTTTTAGATTGTTGTCCAGTGTTCAGGCATTTTCAGAATTTATGAATATTAAGATAACTGTGATTGTAAATGGTTACTAGCTGTATCCTTCCAACTCCCCTAACAGAATTAATATACCAGTTCAAAAGTCATAAAAAGTGCACTAGTGCACAGAAGTGCATATGGGTTTTAAAAACGCACACTGTACATTCCTCTCTAGTCTTTTGTTTGTTGGAGCCCTTTAATCATATCACTACCTTTTCTATGGTCCTGTACACTCTAGACATTTTCAACCATTATTACTATTTTAAAACAAAATTAAACATTGCTTGTGAAGATAACTTTGAGACTGTAACCCCTGCTTGCAGACTGATTGAAACAATAATGCTGAAAAGTGTGAATTGCTCCATTGATCTCAAAGGCCCTTCATTTCAAATGGGTCTTAACCTTCAAGCCTGTTATGATAGAATTTAAATAATAATATTGTTAATTATTTCACTGCTGATCATGGTACCCAGTCTATATACTTGTTCAATATACATATATGTTCCAATCATATAATTTAAAAGGACCTTTTACAAGGGAGGAAAGCTGGTTTAGGAAAAGGATGGTTTTATGATGAATGTGTTGGGTTGGAATACGTGAGATGTGGGTTTACTTCCTGGTTCTATGACAGACTTCCTTTTCCACATTTAATTAATCTCTTAGTCTTTCTGTACCTCAGTTTCCTTATCTGTAAAATATAGCTAATAATACTTTCCTACTTCCTAGGTGTGTTTCAAGGATAAATTAATGTATGTGACATTGTTAGGATAACAGCATGATCAGCACTATAAAATAAGATAAGAATGACCATACTGGGTCAGACCAATGATCCATCTAGCCCAGTATCCTGTCTGCTGACAGTGGCCAATGCCAAGTGCTTCAGAGGGAATGAATAGAACAGGCAATCAAAGAGTGATTCATTCCCTGTCGTCCACTCCCAGCTTGTGTCAAAAGAAGCTAGGGACACTTAGAGAGTATGGTGTTGAATCCCTGACCATCCTGGCTAATAGCCATTGATGGACCTATCCTCCACTGACTTAACTAGTTGTTTTTCAACCTTGTTATAATTTTGACCTTCACAACATACCTGGTAGTGAGTTTCACACGTTGACTGTGCGTTGTGTGAAGAAGTACTTCCTTTTGTTTTAAACCTGGTGTCCATTAATTTAATTGGGTGACCCCCCTGTAGCTCTTCCGTTATGTGAAGGAGCAAATAACATTTCCTTATTCATTTTCTCCACACCAGTCAAGATTTTATAAACCGCTATCATATCCCCTCTTAGTCATCTCTTTTCCAAGATGAAAAGACCCAGTCTTTTTAATCTCTCCTCATACAGAAGCTGTTCCATACCCCTAATCATTTTTGTTGCCTTTCTCTTACCTTTCCCAAGTCTAATATATCTTTTTTTGAGATGGGGCGACCAGACTGGCATGCAGTATTCAAAATGTGGGCATAGCCTGCCAGGGGCGGCTCTACCAATTTTGCCACCCCAAGCAGTCATTGCTGAATTGCTGCCACCGCAACAGTGGCAGAGCTGCTGTCGAATTGCCAATGCAGGACACAGACTGCCACCCCATTCTGAATGCCACCCCAAGCACCTGCTTGGAAAGCTGGTGCCTGGAGCCAGCTCTGTAACCTGGATTTATACAGAGGCATTGTATTTTTGTCTTATTACCTATCCCTTTCCTAATGGTTCCTCATATTATCTTTTTTTGTCTGGATTACCATATAATCTAGGTTTCAGAGTAGCAGCCGTGTTAGTCTGTATTCGCAAAAAGAAAAGGAGTACTTGTGGCACCTTAGCGACTAACAAATTTATTAGAGCATAAGCTTTCGTGAGCTACAGCATCCAATGAAGTGAGCTGTAGCTCACGAAAGCTTATGCTCTAATAAATTTGTTAGTCTCTAAGGTGCCACAAGTACTCCTTTTCTTTTTGCATATAATCTAGGAGCCCCAGCTATGAATCAGGACTGCATTGTGCTAGCTGCTGTACAAAGAACAAAAAGATGGTTCCTTCCTCAAGGAGTTTACAAAAAAGCCATATTAGATGCAATATTTGAATAAGCAAAGATTTTTGATTTTTCCTTTACTCCTTCCTGCTTTATGCTAAGTGGTCTGATGTATTAATTTACCAATTAAGTCATGGTTTTATGGAGGTCTCTCAATCTCCTACTTGCTTATATTGAAACCCAGATTTTGTACCAGTTTCAATATAATTGGCTTTCTGGTTTGCATCTCCCTGCCATTTCAATGCTCTCATAGCAATAATTACAGGTTTCAGAGTAGCAGCCGTGTTACTTGCGCTACATTGATGACATCTTCATCATCTGGACCCATGGAAAAGAAGCTCTTGAGGAATTCCACCATGATTTCAACAATTTCCATCCCACCATCAACCTCAGCCTGGACCAGTCCACACAAGAGATCCACTTCCTGGACACTACGGTGCTAATAAGCGATGGTCACATAAACACCACCCTATATCGGAAACCTACTGACCGCTATTCCTACCTACATGCCTCTAGCTTTCATCCAGATCATACCACTCGATCCATTGTCTACAGCCAAGCGCTACGATATAACCGCATTTGCTCCAACCCCTCAGACAGAGACAAACACCTACAAGATCTCTATCATGCATTCCTACAACTACAATACCCACCTGCTGAAGTGAAGAAACAGATTGACAGAGCCAGAAGAGTACCCAGAAGTCACCTACTACAGGACAGGCCCAACAAAGAAAACAACAGAACGCCACTAGCCATCACCTTCAGCCCCCAACTAAAACCTCTCCAACGCATCATCAAGGATCTACAATCTATCCTGAAGGACGAGCCATCGCTCTCTCAGATCTTGGGAGACAGACCAGTCCTTGCTTACAGACAGCCCCCCAATCTGAAGCAAATACTCACCAGCAACCACACACCACACAACAGAACCACTAACCCAGGAACCTATCCTTGCAACAAAGCCCGTTGCCAACTCTGTCCACATATCTATTCAGGGGATACCATCATAGGGCCTAATCACATCAGCCACACTATCAGAGGCTCGTTCACCTGCGCATCTACCAATGTGATATATACCATCATGTGCCAGCAATGCCCCTCTGCCATGTACATTGGCCAAACTGGACAGTCTCTACGTAAAAGAATGAATGGACACAAATCAGACGTCAAGAATTAGAACATTCAAAAACCAGTTGGAGAACACTTCAATCTCTCTGGTCACTCGATCACAGACCTAAGAGTGGCTATACTTCAACAAAAAAGCTTCAAAAACAGACTCCAAGGAGAGACTGCTGAATTGGAATTAATTTGCAAACTGGATACAATTAATTTAGGCTTGAATAGAGACTGGGAATGGATGAGTCATTACACAAAGTAAAACTATTTCCCCATGGTATTTCTCCCTCCCACCCCACCCCCCACTGTTCCTCTGATATTCTTGTTAACTGCTGGAATTAGCCTACCTGCTTGTCACCATGAAAGGTTTTCCTCCTTTCCCCCCCTGCTGTTGGTGATGGCTTATCTTAAGTGATCACTCTCCTTACAGTGTGTATGATAAACCCATTGTTTCATGTTCTCTGTGCGTGTGTATATAAATCTCTCCTCTGTTTTTTCCACCAAATGCATCCGATGAAGTGAGCTGTAGCTCACGAAAGCTTATGCTCTAATAAATTTGTTAGTCTCTAAGGTGCCACAAGTACTCCTTTTCTTATAGCAATAATTGAGATCCCAAATGCCTTTGTCTTTAGCCTGTTTTAAGCACCATACATTATGTGTATTTGGGATTTTAATGAATGGGGCACTCCAAATTCTGGTGTGGCATGGTTTGATGTAATATGGGATTTTGAAAACCCTTAGCCACTGGTTAATTGGTAAACAAATGTGTTTAGGCCTTAGGTAAACAAATGCGTGGATGTCTCTGCATGGACAAAGCTGGAAACCTCGGGAACAGCAGTCAAGAGAGGTAAGTGTCAGCAGGCAAAATCTCTCAAGCTTTTTCCTGCAGTGATAAGAGTGCCCAACATTCCTACATGCTAGAACAAGTTTTCCTTCCAAGATCAGAAACTTCCTTATGCTGCCTTATCTTCTCAAGCACTCCTGAAGCTCCTGCCCCCTTTAATCCCAACCCTCTACTCTCAAAAAAAGCTTCTTAAACTAAATCCTTTATTGGCAAAATCCTCCCAGCATTCCCTAGGACGAATCTGACTGACTAAATCAATTACCAGAGCTCTCTCATTTCCCCCCTCCCGCCCCAATACCTCATACCTGCCTTCTCCTCACCTGAATTTGGCCGTGAAGGCCTGAACCTATTAATCTTACATAATACTCTACTTCAGAGTGATTAGACACAGTATGTCTTTAGCACAATCTGTAGAACTGTTTTTCTTATGCTTTTCTATTGTTATGTTATTCTGAGTCAACATATAGGACTTTTCATATCACACTGTGATTATGCATTATTGACCTGTAAAATGATTATTGTTGCTTTATACATAGGACATAGCTACTGCTTCAAAGAGTTTAGAGTGAAAATAGACAATGGACATAGGAAAGAGGAAGGAACAAAAACAGCGAGATGGAGCATGATGTTTATTACAGAGGTGGTTTTTTTTGTTTTTTTTTTGGAGCTAGAGCAATTGGAAGGAGTAAGAATTTGTGTTCCACCTGTTTAACATTTCTGAGGACAGGACTAACAGTTCCACTCACACCATGGGGTGGAGGAGACCCATGTCTCTCTCCAGGGGGTGTCCCCCATGAAACACCTGTGTGGTTCTCCCTGTGGGCACTAGCATACCTTGCATTGCTGTCTCTTGGGGCAGGTGCTAGTGCTCATCCCTCTGATATGACCCTGTTAGTTTCTCCTGGAGGCTTCCTGTGAGTGCTGGGATACCCACATTGCTCTCCCCAGGGTGTTCCCTGTGGGCAGTAGGGAGTCAGGTTGCCATTTGTCCATGTTTTCACAGAAGCATCCCTTTTTTTTTTTTGAGGTATCTGTCCTGAGAAATCTGTAAGGGTGCTCAGTACACCCCCTGCCAATTGTCTAATTTTATGGGCCCAGGATCATCCTGGGTGTCCCATTTTTTTGTACCTCAAAGATGGCAACCCTGTCGAGGGCACCCGTGTTACTCTGTCTAGGGTGGGGGTGTTTTCTATGGGTGCTGGGACACCCACGTCCCTCTCCCGGGAGGGGGTGGGGAGGAAAAAAGCTTCTCTGGGACACTATTGTTGCTCCTCCTCATTGGGTTTGCTTGTGCATGCCAGGACTTCCCCTATTACTCTCCACAGTGTGTGTGTGGGGGGGGGAGATCCTATAGTTATTGCATTGCCTGAGCTCTGCCCAGTGAGAAGGGTCCCACGTGAGACCCCCCCATCACTCTCGTGGGGTGGGGGGGTCCCACGTGAGACCCCCCCATCACTCTCGTGGGGTGGGGGGGGTCCCACGTGAGACCCCCCCATCACTCTCGTGGGGTGGGGGGTCCCACGCTGCATTCCTCTACGGGTTTACTCCCGTAGAGTCCGACCATGTAATTAACAGCCCCAATTTAAAACCACCCGTGGGGGGAGGGGAGGTTGGCCAGCATCACGTGACCCAACATAAAGCGCTCCTTCGCGCGCGTCACTTAGCGGCGTCGTAGGATCCGCCCCCTCGCAGTTTCTATAGCGACCGGAGCCGACGCGGCGGCTAAATAACGATAAACGTAATCGATGTTTAAAAAAACCCGAAACGGTGAAAACATCAGCGAGGCCGGATAGAAAATTAAAAAAAAAAAAAAAATCAAACCCGCTAAAAGTATGAAAAACGGCAGAAGCCCAGCCAGAAGCCCCGCCCCTTCCGGCTCCAGCGTGACCATCGGTGCGGAGGGAGCGCTGACGCGCTATTTAAATATTCTGGAAGGGGGAGGGGAGCCGGCGCGGTCTGTGTTCGCCAGTTGGGAGTTTCGGCTTCGCGTCCCAGTGAACCATGGGCAGCCCTGAGGAGAGAGGTGGGGGGGTGTAGAAGGGAGCCCCATGGGCGGGGCGGGGGGCTCTTGGGGGAGACGGGGTGTGTGGTGGCGGGGGGGGGGAGGGATGTGGGACTCGCCCTGTCCCCCCCCCCCCATCTACTTACCTGGCCCTTTTCACCGTAATAGTTGGCTCCTTACTGCTGCCTTTCAGCCCTGTGAGGTACTGTCAACAGTGTACAATCAGATTAAGAGACTTGCCCAGGGTTACGGAGTGAGGCTGAGGTGGGACGTGAACCCTGGTCTCGGGAGTCCCAGGCTAGGGCCCTGTGTTATCGCCCATCCTTCCTAGCCCGTCCGTATATGTGGGCTGTGTGTGTAGGAGCCACTGTCTCATTGCTGTGGTAGGTTTTAGAGCTGGGGTGAGTAGCTACTATTTATTCTGGAAAGCTGCATGGGGCAAGGGAGCGGAAGGAATGGCTTATGTAACAGGGAGGCCTCCCAACTTGTCTTCAAAGTTAAGTTTACTTAAAAAATTAAGTAGAGCAGTAAATATCCACCACCTGCCTCTGGTCCTGGCTCCATGCTGGGCTAGGTGGGGGTTGTCTTTTCTCCTGTCTGAGCAATGTTTGGTGAGGGCAATACCTATAATCTTTCTTGCCCTATGTCCCAAAACGAAGTGGCTCCTTTTCTTGTGTTATGACTTAATTACAGCCTCTGAGGCTTTCTCTTTGGTGAGCGATCCCCAGGTGCCCTCAGTTAACATGTTAATACTGAAAATGAAACAAGTTATTGGGCCATAGCTTAAAGACTAATAAACAACCAAGAAGTATTCTTTAATTTCCTGATGTTGAATGCATGTGAAAATGAAACCTGAGGGCAAATCTTTTGGGGGGCAAACGTGGCCACACCAGCGAGGGGAGGAGAAAATCACTTCAGGACACCAACCAGCAGGTTCTTGCAGCTCTAGCAAAAATTTGCTTTCCTTACTACGATTTCCTGAACTTTCTGTTTCATCCACTCTATCCTCTTAATAGTTAAAAACTATTGGGTGATGCAGAAAACCTTTTGTGTGTTGGGGCAGAAAAGAGGAATATGTGTGTGGTAGCGCCGCTGGCAGGGGAGGCAGTTAACTCGTCTCTCTGGACCACTGATCGGCATACCAGCAAACTTCTGCCCTTCTTCCCATGCTGGACATCTTGCTGTCCCAAGTGACTGCCCTTAAGTTAAAGCTAGCCTTGCTTCTTCTCTGCTCATTTGTACACTTCCCCTCCATTCTCCCTTTCTCTTCTTCCTTGATGTGACTGGAAGGCTGCACACTTACTGCATTTCGCATCAGGGTCTGTTGGTTGGGACCTGCTAGTCTGCTCCCTTCCTCAAAGTTGGATGAAAATCAAACTACCCAATTTTCACAATACAACAGCTGCTACAGCCCAAGTCCCATCTATGTTCTAATATCCCATCTCCATCTGTATACTAAAAAAATCCTTTTAATATTTATGTAAACAATAATTCTTTCTATATGTTGGCACAACATGAAAAAAATTACATATAATTACTTGGTGTATTAGGCCAGTAGACGAAGATTGTCCTGCACTCTTTGATGTGATGTTTGCAATGTATGGATTGTGCTGGGATTGGGGAAAATGAACATTATTGGCAGCTTTTGCTCTGTGGCTTCTGAAGGGATAATACAAAAAACTGGCCTGATCCATTAAGCACTCTGGACACATCTATCCTTAAAATTAATGGGAATTCTGTATGTGGATGGCTTGCAGGATCATTGCCATAAACTTCAGATCTCTAATAGAAAGAAACAAATTCTTATATTGTTTAATCAATAACGATAGAATATTTTGAATTGTCATATCAAGGGTCATATTATACTTAATTGTCCTTCTTTATTGTTCTGCCCAAATATCAAAGAATACACAGTTTTCCATAATGAAAAACAATTTGGGTGACACAGGGGGCTGTCTTTCACTCCTGTCTTTTGCTCCCACAAGTACATAAATAATTTCTTTAGCCTTTAATAGGCATAAAAAGACACTTTCTACTTGCAAAACTTGTTACATGAGCCTTTAGCTGATTGTCTCCCTTCATCGTACTGTACAGAGACAGGGTTTTGTATTTATTTTCTAGCTAAATCATTTACATGTTTTAACATTTTTTTAATAGACTGGGTTGATGTCGCCAATGATCTTCTTATGAAATGTCATATAAATCTGCATGTGACAAAGCTCACAGAATGTGGTGCTAATGTATTTGTTGGACTTTATGAGTCAATCTTGGGAGAAAAAGTACCAGGTAGGAACAGAGATCCTATATCATTACTTATGTCTATGGTGGCTTTCTTCGTTTCTATAAATGCAAACATATAAATAAACATAATGGTAGTAGGAGAAGAATTATTAATTTCTCAAGTTCCAATAACCCATTTTCAAAAGTAAAATCACAAAGTAAACCCAGGCCAGTAGAATACATGTTGTGCACAGCTGGTAAACATACTGTGTAGCTTAACATTCAAACAAACAGGTTTGAAAAATCTAGTGCAAACGAGATTGGTGTACTCTTTAAATGTTCCTAAACTACTCAAGTGAGGCCTTGTCTGCAGTAGGATTTAAAGGTGTGATGGTAGCACATGCTATCTGTGTTTTAAAGTTTAGTATGGACAAGGCACGCTGCCTCTAAACCATACTAATCTGGTTAAAAACTTCAGCAGCTTAGTATATAGTAAGATAAGTCTACACAGGAAAAAAAAGAATTGTTAACTCAAGTTAGCTAACTTGAGTAAAATAGCAGTGGAGACACTTTAACTTGGCTTGTATCTGGGGTTAGCAGCTCAAATTCAACTCCAGGCTCCCCTCTTGCCTTTAACTCAAACAGCTAACCCAAGTTACAAGCAAAGTTACCATGTCACTGTTGTTTTAATGAAAGTTACCTAACCTGAGTAAAGAATGTTTTGCTGTCAAAAAGACAGACCCTTAAAAGCCTTATACCATGGACTTTCAAAAATGTTAAAGATGTTTTAATACACCTCTTATCCTATTCTAGACAAAGCTGCTGTAGTGCTAGAATTTGGGAATGAAGTTGCTAGGTGGAAGGTACCAGCAGGACAGCTGTCTATTACAAAAACAAATATGTATCATCTTGTTCAATTCTGTTCTACTGACCTTCTGTGATATAAGCCTCCTATCATGAATTTTATTACAAGATTCAGGTGGGATCATGTTACAAACGATTCCTCTCTCCCCTCCCAAATTTCATGCTTATAACAGAAGTTTTTCTTAAACCAGAGCAATGGAAAAATTACTGTAGTGTGGGGCTGTTGGCATTGCTCTACTTTCTATATTGGATGCATTTTATAACACTAATCCCAAACATAGCCAAGGTTCATTGGTATTTGGTAATTTGCCATACCAGTACCAGTTTGGTAGAACCATTAGTTTTGGAAGAATTTAAGCTTTCATGTTGTTTTGTTTTAAGTTGCTTATCCGTTCTTTATTGATGTGAAAAAAACATAATGAATGTGACTCAATGCAGTGTTGATGTGGGCCATCTCTACTGTAGGGCTCTTGCTGGCGTAGCAATGTAGTTACGGTTGTGGGCTTTTAGCCATTTTTCTTTGCCAACAAGAGCCCTAATGTAGACAGTGTTTTTGCTGGTATAGCTTATTTTGCTTGCTGCTGAACTGTTATCATCTATATTGGTAAAGCACTCTTTTTGTTGTTTGTTTGTCAGTATGAGCTGGGGTTACATTAGCTATACCAGCAAACCATCCTCTACTGATGAACCTTTTCTAGTGTAGACTAGGCCTTGAAGGGCCTACAGACAGGCTAAAACGATAGCTCTGAAAAGTAAGAACTGGTCCAGTTCATCTGAATGGAATGCTAATGCTGAATCTTATCCTATTCTATTCAAATGTTTAGAATTACATATCTAGAATGTGTGATTTTTTTCAAAAGCACTAAACCTCTGCCAAACTCCTGTTCAGATCAATGATAAAACTCCCATTGACTGCACTGGCAGCAGAACTAAGCCAGTGCTGAGCAATTTTGTATGTAAACCTTTCTTTACACTGGGGTAAACTACAAGTGTTTTGGGAATGTCCAGACTAGCTTTTACAAAGGTGTTAACTGCTTTAACTGGCAATCAAATTTGAGGTTAAAAAAACATCTTAATGAAGACATGCTCTGAAGTCTGTTAATCCAAAGTAATTTTAAAGTGTTTAAAAACTGGTTCATGTAACACCATTGCTGGTATAGTACAGAAGAGAGAGAGACCTTAAACAAAATACAACAAACTCTAGTCAAGATCTCAAAATTTAAATTTTTTGTTTTCCCATTGTACTAAAAGCTGTGAGAAAAATACTACTTTATTCAGTTTTATCTTCTAAGTCAAGTTTCAAAACTGAATGCACATGCATGTGAATTATAACCAGTGGCTCTTTATCTGTTTATGTATTTGAGTGCACGCTCTGTGCTTATTTGCAGTAACCATTGAATTGTTTTCCTATGACAAAATGACAATTGGGTTTCTTACTTTACACAATCTTTGCATTTAACTTCATTGCAAATAAACAAGAAACAATTAGGCCACTTTTAGGGCCTACACAGAACATTATTCTCTTCAAGTAGGCTGTAGTATGATGTAATGCTTCTTCTTTGTAGATTTCATAGCCTCTCCCAAAAGCCAAGAGGATGATGCACATAATGTGCAAGCAGTAATAGATTCTCTGGCATTGGACTACTTGCAGGTCAGCTTGTCTCACGTCACTGGTGAGTACTTACAGTCATGGTCAACAGAAGTGAGGAGTATACATGTGTGATTGAAAAATACCCAAGACCTTACTTTCAACTTACTTTTTATAAGCAAGGATCTGATCTTTCAGAGTACGTTTCCATATCTGCATGCAAAATTGTGCATGTGCAATGAGTTATGCCCAAAAATAGTCTTGGTCTGAAAACTGGGCCATCAATTTAGAGAAGAAGCAAATAACTAAAAAATTAGATTAAAGCACCTAATTGGATTTCATATGTACTGTATTGCAGTGTGGATCGTCGTAAATCAGCGTTGAGGTTATTTTTTTTTACCTTGAAGCTACCAGTTGGATTGAGACACTGCAGACATCTAATTACACCTACTGTAATATATAGCAGTTTTTATCTTGTTTTCTGCATCAAGTCACACACTTCCACTCAGCTGGAACAATGTTGTGGTTGGCAGTGTCAGGCTGTATGAAAAGAGTCTTTGCCCTTCTCACCTTGGAAACAGTAGAAAAAGCCTTGAATGTGTGCTTGGGGGTATAATTGCCATACTTGGCAACAGAGGGAAAACACATTGTGGTGGTAAACACTTGGATTCGAACAGATACTTAAAAACAGACAAGGCAAGATGAACTGTCTAGCTAACGGGTAGTTGTGTATGTTTGAATCTGTTCAAAATATCAATATTTGTAGTAATTCAAGTGAGAAATAGCCAATATGGTCTCAATTTTATTTAATTTAAAATTGATTTTAATTGGATGTTGTCAAAGTAGTTAATATATTTGCTATGACATTCATGTTACAATGTGAATTTTTATAATAGTTATTTAGATATTTTAATTGTCTAAATTGAAATCCCAGGGTTTTTTGAGACCTTCCATTTTTAAGCCTGTCATTTAATCTTACTTGAAATGAGTCCCAATTTAAGAATTTTTTTATTCAATAATCACAGGTTTCAGAGTAGCAGCCGTGTTAGTCTGTATTCGCAAAAAGAAAAGGAGTACTTGTGGCACCTTAGACTAACAAATTTATTAGAGCATAAGCTTTCGTGAGCTACAGCTCACTTCATCGGATGCATTTGGTGGAAAAAATCTCTCCTCTGTTTTTTCCACCAAATGCATCCGATGAAGTGAGCTGTAGCTCACGAAAGCTTATGCTCTAATAAATTTGTTAGTCTCTAAGGTGCCACAAGTACTCCTTTTCTTTTATTCAATAATGTATCTTGAAATAAAAACCAGGTCAATCTCATAACAGTAACAGTGCTAACAAACATCTGCAGTGAAATACTGAGGGAATAGTTCAAATTCTGGTTGCAATTATACGTTAATACCCATCTGGATATTTGGCTTGCTCTGAAGATTGCAGTATTGCTTGTGACTTTTTGTAAATAATTGGAGAGTATCTAAGTCCCCTGAAACTTGAGCCTACACAGTGATTATCAGTTTTGTGCTGGCTGGGACATGTATGTATACGTTGAAGACTTGGGTTTTTAGGGGCTTCTACTCTGGCTAGCGAAGACCAATAGTATCATATAAATAATTGATTCCCTAAAAAGGGAGGATGGAACCTTTCTCCTCCTAACAGCATCTCTTGCTGACTGGTAGGTATGTCTACAGAGTATTGCTGACATTTTTGAAAGACTCCTACATCCTGCCTTCCCAGCTAATAGTTGGTTTTTGCAGTAGCAGGCATGTATGAGAATCCTACCAAGTTCCCCAACGACCTTCATTAGTTTCATATTGACTATAATTCTATCTGCTGAACCAGCTATAAAGTGTAGGCAAAGATCTCAACAGCCTACTCTAGCAGATTTTTACTCTGTAGAAACTGGATGAACTGCTAATGTGACTTTCACTAGACTAAGTATGCAGCGTGTAATATTGATGTCTAGTATGCTCCATGAAAGCTGATGAAAAGTGTCAGTGAGGTTAGGCTTTGAATTGTTGGAACAGAAAATGTACATTTCAGGATGTTTGCCACCTACATTAAAATATGTTGCAGAAATAAACATCCAACAGTGACCCAAACATATAACTCCAGCTAAATTTCTTCTGAGTTATCTGTATGTGCATTTCTCTGAACAGACTTTCCAAGATTTTGACAAATTTTTAAAGTTGAATTTTTTTTCTCTAAGCTCTATTTACTAATTTCATAGTAATCTCTGTTAAGGAGAGAACGTTGTGAAAGGAGAGAGAGAATCTATCCGAAATCTGTTAGAAATATTTGATGGCCTGCTTGAATATCTTACAGAACAAATCAGTGAAACTTCTTCTCAGAATGGGGGTGAGTAAATAGACTAACAAAGGTATCTCCGCTCAAGATATTATGTGCTGCTGCTTCTTATTATGATAGACTGTTTATCTTGCCTGCATACCTCCTGTGCTACTATTAAGCTACCATACTGAAGTGTAAATTTCACCTTCATATATACACCATTCTTTGTATGTTTAAGGATTGAATAAGCTCCTAGTATTAGATTAAGTTTGTACTCCCCCTGATTAGCAACTATATTTTTGAGGAAGCCCATAGCCATTTAGTATCATGTATGGAAAATAGACTTTGTAAACCTTGTTTTTACAATACCTAAGATGAACAGGAGCGTTTGCAATTAAGTAGGTTTTTGCTGGGATTTAAAACTTTGCTTGCAATGTATGTAATCCAAACATTGCAGGAAAGCAAGGGATTGAAACTGATCACAAACAGAAGTGGAACTTAATCTATTTTCATTTCCCAAGTTTTGTACTTGTGTTCCATTTCGTTCAGTAATCCTGGTGAACAGAAAGTTGGTTTTACAATCTTTTAGTTTCAGTAATATATGGTAATAAAAGGTGAAGCCTTTTTTTAAAAAAAAAAAAAAAAAAAGTACTCCTTTAACACGGCTCTCTTTTGTGGCATAAACCATCTCCTAACAACGTTTTCACACTAATTCATAAAGTTAACATTTTTTCCAAACTTACTACTGAAGCTTCTATTGAATAAGGTGTATGTGGAAGTTGTTATATTAATATAAACTGTACTGTTAAACAAAAATATACAAACCTTTTCAGTATGACAGTATGTTAAGTCTAAAATTGCCATTTCTGTCAAATTATTTTTTGTGATATTGGCAGTAGTACCCATCCTGTGTGTGTGTGGTTTTTCTTGAAATTAACAAATGAATTTTGATTATAAACAGATGAACCTGACCAGCTAGCTAACAATGAAATTCAAAGGGTGCTTCAAGAGCAGCTGGAAGGTGACCATGAGGAACCTGTGCCACCTCTGAAACTTCCATCAGTTGCGGAGTAAGACTGGTTCTGAATGTTTTAAAGTTACGCTGGCACAGTAACTGTATTTTTACATATCTATAAACTGTCTAGCATGTTCATACTTTGCAAATAAAAAAAACATACTGAGTAAAAGCGTCAAATGGAATGCTTGGTCGTCTTTGGGCAGCAAGAGATCTAAAATTTGGATCAAGTATGTGTTTGCATTGCAAACCCTAAGACAACTTGCAGTTTTAAAATTTTTTAATCCACCTTTAATGGTGAAGCTGCACAGTATTGAGTTATGTTCCAAACTTCCATTGTCGTCTCAGTGCATGCTTTTTAATTTAAATCGCTGAGGCTTAGTTAATCAATTGTACTACATTTATTTTATTTACTTATTTATTAAATTAGCTTACTTTGTTGAAATTGATCATACTCCTCTAAAAAGTAAAGGCCAGCTAACTGAAGATGTAGAGTTAGGATTCTTCGGCAGCTCCATCTTGTGGCCTAGGCAAGCAAAGACTGTTATTGCTAATAGATCTGCTGCATTGTGTTCCTCTTAGGTCTTCCCAGTCAGATATTTTTGTCCCATCTTGGGATGTAGAAGGATCAGAATCTACTAGCGAATTAATCAGACTTGGGGACACTGCTCATTCATTTTCTCTAAGAAAGGAAGGTGAGTTTAAAATATACCTTTAAGACTGTTCTATATGGACATGTACTCTTCTAGCAATCAAACATACACTGTCAAAAGTGCTTAGTATTTTTAAATGTATGAAGGGACTGGGGAACATGCTTGTAAACCAAAAAGCTTATAGCTCCTTTTGTTTTGAAGGTTCCCTAATGTTTCAGCTTGTATATGGTTAGCACAACTGAGATGAAGCCACCTCTGGGGCAGATCTGGGGAAAGTCAACTGGCATATAGTACCCTGCATAACTGTAGGTAGGAGAAAACCTAGGTCAAGAGAACAGGAGAAATCTTTACTCTTACAAGTAACACCAGTGGATTTTGAATAATTGCCAATAGCAGATGGATATTCTTATATTATAGTTCTTATTGCACAGATAGAGCTGTGTGGTATCCAGTGTACTTATGTCAAGATGAGGTGATCCTGCTGAGATGGAAATATCTGGTTCCCTAGAGTTTAGGGTTTTCAAACCTGATTTAGAGTTGACCTTTATCTATCCCTTCTGGTTGAGGGGTTTTGTTTTTTGCCTAAAAAAGGACTACATAGCAAAACAGTGTGAATTAGACCCAGTTCAGAAGGACATGAAAGCATAACTGGATGGCCTCAGACTATCACAGTATGAAATGTAAAATTGTAACAATGTTGCTTCAAGATACTATGTAAACCTAGCAATGAATTATTCTTTAAGCTTACTTATAGCAAACAGTTGGTAGGAGTCTGGGCAATTCAGAAACATTCTTTAAGGGAACCAGATGGCTCAGGGAATTGGTAATAGGAACCACTCATTCTGAACACCAATTGCATTTTTGTTGATAATGTCCTTTGCAAAGCGAAAGACTGAATGGGTACTGAGGCTGACTTATCTTTCCCCTACAATGGTAGCTGAGCAAATCTGTGAGTAAAACTTCTGTAGCATACTGTGATGGATAAATACAATTCCTAGAAGTATTACTACTTCCCCCTGCAACATTCTGCTGTCCCCATAGCAGTGAAGAGCATCTGCTAGTTACTAATTCAGTCCAGTATGAACACTGTCTGAACACAGAGCCAATAGTAAAAATGCATTTAATTATTTAAACATAAGTTTAACCTACTTTCAAAAATCATTTCCAGAGTTTGAGCTCCCTGAAATGTTGCCGGCAGAGAGAGAGAGGTCTAAGGAGATCAAGGAACCTGAAGACTCTGGGGCTACTGTGGCATCCTGTCAACTTGTGGTATCATCTAGTCAGCTTTCCAGCAGCAGAAGAGCACTTGTAAAAGAGAGGGAAGGTGAGTGAAATGCTGACTTTCTGAGAAATACCTTAGAAATTCTTTAGCCTTCCTAGTTCCGTTGGCAGTAATCCTCACAGCCATGGATTTGAGACTAGGAATACAGTATCTGACAAAAGAAGGCTTCTTATTTCTTTATCTAGAGTTACTTCTATAAGTAGTTCTTGTCCTTTCTTCCTTATTTCAGTTTTGGAGGAAATTTGAATGGTCTGACACCTGATAAATCAGAAAACGCAGATGTTCATATGACTGTTTAACTAACTTAATGCTAAATTATCAAATCAGTTCTTCTCTCTAATTAGTTTCTCACACCCAAAATCCAAATTCTGCAGTATGCAACAAAGATGGAAGCTACTGTCAATATCTCTTATGTGTACTAAACTCTAGAATGATTGAGGAGTAACATGCTTATTCAAAGATGATGCTGAATGAAAGTGTCCAGCTGGCATTTTTGTTAAATAGATTAATTGAGACTATAAACTTTTCATATTTGTCTTTAAGGATCAATGGATTCTGTTAATTCCACTGAATTTCTCAAAGAGAGTTTGAGTTCCAGTGCTAAAAAGCTTGGGGAGCCCATACGCCCAGCTATTCCTTTGCAACCACCATATCAGCCTCCTGAACCCATGCCTCATTATTCAATGGGAAGGGAATACCAAAGTTCAGCCAGACAGTTCCCAGGTTTGGCTAACAGTCATGGACTTGAAGCTTCTGTTGTAAGTGAAAACCTCTTACTTGATTTTATTAGTAAATATCTTCGGCTTTTCTCTATTGCATTTCTAGAGTGGAATTAATGAGTTATCTATCTGGACTAAGAAAAGGAGTACTGGTGGCACCTTAGAGACTAACAAATTTATTAGAGCATAAGCTTTCGTGAGCTACAGCTCACTTCATCGGATGCGTTTATCTGGACTGTATCTCCAAATGGATTATTAATCTATGGCCTTGTCAAAACATTCCTGTTCAGCAGGAAGAATACGAAATTGTTAATTTAATATGCATTTTTACTTCTCTTTGCAGTTTGCAGAACCACTTAGACAGGAGTCAACTACTTCTGATAGTGTTTCTCTGTCAAGACTTGCCCCTGGTAAGAACAAGTTGTGCTTCATATTAACTGTGTTCTAATGGAGTGCTAAATATTGGTGCTTGTTATTTTGAATTCATCTTATTGGCATTGGGGGAAACATTGTTTTGAAAACCTTAATCTGTGTTTTGCTGTTCAAACCTTACTAAATTCACATTTCTTAACAGATGTGAGCAAATCACTTCTATCACAATGTCTGCCAGAGGAGTGAAAATAGGTCATAGTCAAAGGGGATTTATTGTGCTGAGAAGTAAAGTGTCTCCATTGTTCAACTGTAGGTTTTTTTTCCTTTCCCTTCCCCCCTCCAGTTAATCTATCTAAGCTTTGTCTGTTTTACAGAAACTCATTGACAAAAGGTGCAGCTGACCTGGTGCAGAATAAACTAACTATGAATGTAGCCTAAAACAAACTGTTAATCCATTCCAGAGAACATGGTTAAACCCTCCTAGTATAGACAAGACTTCGTTTTAAGTGCTTATTTTCTAACTTCACTGTTACCTTGGAGACACTGGCTACTTTTCCAGTTTCCATAGCATCACCCTCTTAGATGACAGTCCTGAAAATTCAAAGCCTACAAGAAATTCTCAAATTTAAAAAATAAAAAAATCAGTGTGTGCATGCCATAACTGAATAGCCACACATCTAATTACGGTCTTCCTTCCCCTATTGTTTTACACTTCTTTTGACAAATAGCTTGTAAGCTCTTTGAGCCAGGGTCCATGCCTTTGTATTTGTTCTGTAAATCACTAAACACACTTGAGTGCTATGTAGAGAATAAATAATCCAGTAAACACTGCTGCTTCTTTTGCCAGTTTTTCCAGTTGGAGATAAGGCAGTGTCAAAAGATGAGCGAAACGGCATGGATGATGTGGCTAAGGTAACTATGACTTTCCACTATTTGTAAAATCAATATATGTTTTAGGCAGAGTTGCTGTAAACCTGCATACATGGAATTTCCCCACAACTGTGCAGGCATTTTTGGTATTCCTACTACCTTGCAGAAATGAAGCTTTCCTCTTAAACTTGTTGCTGCTTTTCTTTTCAAAACCTTCTGAATGTGACCTGATGCAGTGTTGACTTGGTGTGTCTACAGGTAGATTGTAAACTACACTAGTCATATCTCAATGGGATGTTAGCACTTCCTGATGATGTAAACACTGACATTTACATTGCTGACCAGTTCAGCAAAAGTACCCAGCTACTACATATCAGCTGGATTTATCTAAAGATGTTTGGGAAGAATATTTTAACTTCCTCGTTGCCTAGTATCTTTCGATATTGGTCACACCCTAGAGTCAGGAATCTCCAGAAAAATGTGACTTGCCCGGGTTTCAGAGGATTTGCCTCAGTCATTGACCTAGCCAGACTACTTCCCCCTCCTTTTTGTCCTTGCATTTGCCCTTTGGTACAACTGGATAATTCAGAACCCACAAACTGGTTAGCAGATTTCATTCCACTCAAAGGGTCTGCTGGGGAGCAGGTCCTTATAGGAACTAGCTGAGCAGGAGAAGTTTACTTGCTCCATAAAGCACTTCTTGGCTGATTGATCACCAAAAATGGCTGAAGCCAGTGTGGGGCTGACCTACTACTTGGAACATGAGAAGATAAGCTTTGATGGGAGGTGAATAGGACTTTCAGAATATAGTGGAATTCACTTCTAACTTAACCAACAAACCTTTGTTTTTAGTCTTACTATAACCAGATCAGCCAACTTAACATTGCAGTTCTAGTATTTTATCTTCTGCTACGACAAGGGTTACTTGCAGGACAGTGGGTATGTTTTACAGTGGAATTAAAAACCTGTGGCTGGCCTATGCCCATTGACTCGGGCTTATGGGGCGCAGGCTAAGGGGCTGTTTAATTGCAGTGTAGAGGTGGGAGGGTCCCAGAACTTGGACATCTACATGACAGTTGTACAGCCCCTTAGCCCAAGCCCTGCGAGTCCAAGTCAGCTGTCATAGACATAACCTTAGTCTCTGGACTCTTCCCAAAGCAGTCTATAACTCTTCCCTTCACACTGCTGTGGCTGAGCAAAAGGAGATGTTAATGAACTTAGATACATGCTGATCAGTGCACTAACGTTGACAGCAAATCACATTTTTTTCCCCTTTATAAGTGGAAAAGATCTTGTGCCAGGCTGTCAGTCTACAACTATTTGCTGTAAGATGTTGTATGTCTGGCTAGTGGTCTGGACTAGTCTTGTTAGTAGTAAATGATGCAACTACTTGCCACCTAGAGGATATAGACAACAGCTAGATGTTGTGTTAATATGAATCTGTCTGCCACTGATTAAAGGCAGATAACATCTGCTGATTTTTCACATCTCACTTTCTAGTAAAGTGTAACACTTTCTTAAATGTGCTCAAGTCAGAGGTCCACTGGGTATTTTGAGCTTGAATATGCTTGTGGGCTCTGCAAGCCTCCTTAATTGTGGCAGGAGAGGGAATAAATGGTGGTCCTCTCCCAAATACCATCCACTTGGGGCATCAAAATGAGACCTCACTCACAGTGAACGCTGCAACTATGAGATCCCTCTCTTCTTTGTTAGGAAAGAACTAGGTAATTATGTTGACACTTAACTCAGAGATCCAGTGATCATTTAGGAGTTGCAGAGATGAATGGGGAAGTTTACAGCTCTCAGCTAATGTTTGAGGGTGAGTAGAAATCTCTCCATTAGATGCCTTATGTTCACATTTGAGATTATTTGTAACCCTAAGAGAGAAATGAGTCCAACTTGTGTGGGGATTTCTAACTAAACTTAATTTGGTGCACCAATTATGCATAAACAAGCCCTAAATTTCTATCTGTTTATAACTGGTTATGTTGATTTAGATTGCATCTGTAAATTTTTTGATGCAAGCTAAACCGCTGAAAACCAGGTTTAAATATGAGTGATACTTTATACCAATCTTGGTAAACTGGTGAAACGACACTGTTGGTTAAACCAGTATGAAGCTGTAGGTCAGGCTTTTTAAATAGGGGCTGAAGTTCTTGATAACAAGATAGCAGTATGGCATAATGGTATACATAATCTGACTCTATATACCTACTCAATCTGAGCCCTAAATTAGTTCTGTTGTGGTCTCAATGTTAATTGAACAAACTTTTGTGGTGCTGAGGATTAAGTGAATAGCCTCTTTATGTGCTTTGGAATTAGTTATTCCAATAAACAAATATTTCAGATGTCAAGAAATCACTTCTCTAGCTCTTTCCCATGGTGACCCTTGACCAGATTATGTGGGTACTTGAAGTCTCCCAGTATTTGTTTTATTAGACTTAATTGCCTTTTTGACTTAATTTAACACTGACACTCAACTCCCTTTTCCTGAGCAGGAGGCTGGCAGTATAACTCTACTAATATCTGATTTTATGATTTGAGATGTGTGTTCATACAGACTCTCGTAGGTGGTCTTCTCCATGCCAGAAATTTGCTGTATTGTCTATGGAATCTTTGAGCCTTTCACTGAAAGTTCATAATTTGATTTTGTCTCCTCCCTTCTCTAATAGGCTCTTGATGTGGATGCCTCACATACATCAACTACCTGCTTACACCAAGACATCTCACCAGGCACTGACCAGGTAATATCAGTAGCACGAATCACAAAACCTGAAACAAGAAGTCCGTCTAGTGGAAAAAGGTAAGTCAGGTTCTTTTATACTGAATGAGTAGCTGAGGCTTTCACTGCTCACTTTCTTAAACAGGGCCATTCACTTCTTGGCTGCTGCTCAGAATCCAGCCTAGGTAACAACCAAAGCTGATTGGTGCTAGTGGCAGAGTGAGAGGTGCAGACTTAAGTGAAGAACTAGAATATCTTTATTCCCTTTAACAATGGCCTTTTAACTCTATCTTTCTTCATACAGAGAAACTCATTTCTAAGAACCAGATACAAATAAAATATTTTGTAAGAATCTGTTCTTGGTATCTTGTTAGGGGAAAAATGTTCCAAATGCTCCTAAAAAGCCTTGAGCAGCCAGAGGAGGCTGGGACCTCTGATTCTTGTAAACACTCACTGTACAACTAGGGGAAATACTGCTATAAATGCTTAGGTGAATTCTGTCTCACAAGATCTTTCTATATAATTTCCTAATCCCAGTTAAAACAAAAAAAGTGAACTGAGTTCTGGATCTGTTAAGTAATGGTAACCTTTGACCATAAATCTTTGTTGGGACAAAAATGAAACCTTGGCGGTATGTGTCTGGGTTTTTTTTTTTTAAACAAAACCTTTCTTTTTTTAGCAGATCTGAAAATTTTATCACAAATTCATTTGGAGAGGAGCCCCTTTCCTGCAGAAGGGCAAAGAATAAATTATCTGAGCAAGAGCTGCATGAAATGTCAGAAAAACTCTCTCGCAGGTTAAATGAACTAGATTTAGTAAGTGGGAATCCATTCTTGATAGTATTTTGGAATTTATCCAGCATTTGTAACAAGTGTATGAAGCCTAACTAAAATCTAGGGAATCAGGTCAATCTTGGTAGGATTAACAGATACATTAATTTCTAAAGGGACTTAAAAACACCTGAACTGTATTCCATGTAGAAGAATGGAAGATGCTGCAGAAATAATCTTAAAGAAAATGAGTTATTTCATCTTGGATTAGGGAAATGTTGGTGACATTGCAAAATATGCATTAATAGTCACTTTATAAAATACAACTACTTCGTTCAGGAGAAATACTAGGATTACTAATGGTTGGATATTACACAATAGTGTAATTTAGTTTATACTGACATTCTGAAATTCTTGTACCACTGTTTAAATCTATAGTAGTATATCTTTTGCTTAGCTTGATATTTCTTGAACGTGTTTCTATTTAAATTCCCAGTGAAATTCAGAAGGTGAGTTCAATATACAACAAAACTGGAAGGAAATCTACAATTAGTACCTCTAATTTTGTTAAACAATTCTAGACTTTATTGGGATGAACTAATGAAACTGACCAGAATAATCTCTAATCAATAGATGTTAAAGAGAGCTTTGGGTGAGCATCCCAGGGAAGAGATGTTGACAGATGAAGATAAACTGTCTCAGCACAGTGATAGTGTAATGGATTATCGGGGAAGGAAACCTCACCAAGGTAACAATCCAGAGTGTAACTGTGTAAGCGCTAGTGAAGTACAACCTTGTTAAAAGTAAAGCTTTCCTTCTCACTTAAAGTTGAAAGTAGAACATAGAGATTCAGAAGCCTAGCTTCAGCTCTAGAATTATATCATTGGGTGACATGCCCAAAAATATAAAATCCTGTTAGTAAAGTGTTAACTAAACACCACACCTAAACAGCTATCAGAGCTTCACTAGAAATGAAAAGTGAAGTACACAGAGTAACAAATGAGCAAAGTTCAGAATGCTACTCTTGACCATACTGTGAGGGAGGGAAGTACTGAAAAATGGGCCTGTTACCTTGTTATAACACACTATAGATGTCCAGTTCTAATATACAACGGTGTTACATCCCTTGTCTTTAATTTGTGATAATCATGTTATGTAACAATAATGTACACTGAGAGGGATTGTAACACTGTTATATGGCTTGATCCAGTCTACAGATGCCAGACCAAACCATGTTATAACATGGCTCTAACGTTGTCAACTTCTATAGCAGGCCCTAATGTTGAACCTTCTTAAAATACATTTTTGCTGCCTTATTGTGACATCTTCTGGCACTTCTGATTTGCTAACTACATAATTATGGTATGAGCCAGGAAGAACTGGAGGCTTGGGACAGAGGACTATAAAATAAGGGTATTTGTTTTTAAAAATTATTTTTTTGCAGAATGCTCCCCTTTAACTCTTGGAACATTTGGCACACTTCTGGATTTAAGTCTATTCACCCTTATAGTTTTTGTTGCTAATTTCTGATACTAGTTATAATAGCATTCACATCTTTATTTCACAGCCACCCCACATCCAAAAAGATTTCTTAGCAGACCACGGTCCCTTTCTCCATCCCCACCCTCATCCAGGTATCTACCTCACTCTGAGTTTGAAGATGCACTTCAGAGAGATGCCAGAGGCCAGATGGGGAAAACGCGCAGGCAATTGCAAAAGGAAATGGACCAGAGAAGAATAAAAGCCAAGGTAACTGTTTCTGGGTTGCATTAAAGCTGAATGCTCCTATAGCCTGGTTAGTGGGGCATTTGGCCTATTTTGGGAATTAATTTTATTTTCACTTTACAGTTGTCCTGCTAAGAGGCTGGGTGTTGCAAAGATGCAGGCATTAACTCAGCACCTGTGCAGCACTGCCTCTTGCATTTAACACCTACAGCAGTGTGAGCTATATGCAGAATAGGGAAAACTGGGAACCAAAGTATCTTTGCTGTCCATTTATTGCTAACTGACACCATAGTTCTAAGATGTCAATTCTGGTGTACCACAGTAGCCAAAATGAACTTGCTAAAATTGCTTGAGGCTTAATGTTCAGCCCAATACCTTGGGAAATGTTATCAAACTGTCTAAATTATCCTGGATGACTGAATTTTGCTTACTATTTACAATCCATGGTTTAGGATTCCCCTACATGAAACTTATTGCCAGCAATGGACATGTATAAACAAGTGGGTTATGGCTCACTTCCCCTTTCTGGGGGTAAACACCTCTGCTGTACAGTTTTGTCTGGGTGAACATCTCTTCCTTTTTTCAGGAGTTCACAATTCACATAGGGCTCTCCTAGTTCTTTGCTCAGTTCTTATCCAGCCCTTGTCCACAGGCTTGTCCCTTAAGCCCACTCTGCTTAGCAAGATCTAGTCTAGGGGTCAACCTTTTAGAAATGGTGTGCCGAGTCTTCATTTATTCACTTTAATTTAAGATTTTGCATGCCAATAATACATTAACGTTTTTTAGAAGGTGTCTTGCTATAAGTCTATATATATTGTATAACTAGCTATAAATCTATAACTAAATTATTGTCGTATATAAACAAGGTTTTCAGAATGTTTAAGAATTTTCATTTAAAATTAAATTAAAATGCTGATCTTACACTGCCAGCTTGGGGTTCCGTTCACCTAGGCCAGCAGCGGGCTGAGCGGGGCCTGCAGCCAGGACCCTGGCTGGCAAGGGGCCAGCAGCCAGAAATCCAGACCGGCAGCGGGCTGAGCGGGGCCGGTGGCTGGGACCCTAGACCGGCAGCGGGCTGAGCGGGGCCGGTGGCTGGGACCCTAGACCGGCAGCTCCTGCCAGCCAGGGTCCCAGCTGCCAGCCCCACTGCTGGTCTGAGGTCTCAGCCCTGTCCACATAGAGTAGGTATCTACCTTCTCGCTGGTTCTAGCCATTCTCCTCCTCTCTTTGCACTGAGATGAGGGTGGGAGTGCATTGAACACTGGGCTGGGGATGAAGGCGCAGGCTGGGGGTTGGAGTGCAGGGTCTGGCAAGGAGCTAGAATGAGGGAGGGGGCTCAGGGTTGGGGCAGGAGGTTTGGGTGTGGAGCATTTACCTGGGCAGCTCCCATTTGGTGTGAGGGGTGCAAGTGGGAGTGTGTATGCGCGCATGTGCAGGAGGTCCTGTTTGGTGCTCAGGGTGGGAATGGGGGGGTGCAAGAGTCAGGGCATGGGGTGTGCGAGGGCTGGGGGTGTGAGTAGGGTTCAGGAGTCAGGGCTGGGTATTTGTGGGGGGTGCCAGAGTCAGGGCTAGGGCATGGGGGGGAGCAGAGGGCTGGGGTTGTGGGCGTGCTCCCAGCCCCTGCCCTGAGCAGCTCACGGCAGGTGGCTGGAGGGGATATGCTGATTCCACCCCTAAGGTCGCTGGAGCAGAGAGCGTGAGCGCACTGCGGCTCCACTTTTCCTTCTCCCCCTCCGTAGCAAGGGCTGCCAGCTGATTGGCCGCAGGGAGGGAGGGGCAGGAACCCAGCATGCTGGGGGAAGAGGCAGGGGGAGGGGGAAGCTTGCCTGCCCTGCAAGGAGAGAGCGGGCTGGGCTGGACAGAATTTTTAATGGCATGCTGCTGTCTGCTGGAGTGCCATTAAAAATTGGCTCGTGTGCCGTAGGTTGCCGACCCCTGATCTAGTCCTGCCCTAGTTTCCTCCTTGGCAGAGATGCACACAACACCTCCTGCCATCTCCCTGACATCATTGCGCACATTGAGGAAAGCAGGCCTTGTATATGTCCAGCATGCCTTGTTTGCAGCCTATAGTTTTCATGATTGCTGGACTACAAGTCCCAGAATCCCTCATCTTTGGCAGAGGCCAAGTCACATGAGTGAGCAGAACTTTAATCCTCTCAAAGGCCCAAGCTTATCATGTAATGGAGTAGCTTCAGAATTCTCATTCTTAAGAAATGTGAGCCCTAAATTAATATCCCCAATGGGCAACCCAAAATACTGACTACCCCAATGAAGAGCACAGTAGATGCCTAGGTGGAGAAGAGCTTAATCCTTTCATGGTTTATCTACATTACAAAAACAGTTATTGAACATCTTGTGTTAGACCTCAAAATATAGCTTAAGCTTTGTGTGGGACAGTTAACACTGAACATCATGAATATTTACAACAGAAGCAACTTTATATTTGGCAAATCTTTTTCACTGACAATGCTATTGCATGACCTTTAGCTGTAGCTAATAGAATTGACCTTGCGCTCTAATGCTGATGGCTGTGCACAGGACGCCCATCAGTCTGTCTATTTTACATTGAAAATGCTCAATGTCCCTAAAGAATTTCATGAAGTCTCTAGCTTATCTTTTCTGGGGTATAAGTTCTGCTTGGGGTATTCATTATTATTATGGTGGAAAGTGTTTTTTGTAGATCAAAGTTTTGCATTTCCTAAAGCCTGTTTGATTCTAAAGTCACCTGATCTCATGGAAGTTTGTGGATCCTCTTGATGGAGAATGCTTTGTCCCAGAGGAATGCAACTGTCTTGACGATTCTTAGATCAAAAATCCAGTGTTTAATGAGACTGGGGCTTGATTCATAAATTGTTTTGAAGGAAGCCAGTTGAGGGACTTGAGCACCAGTCTGTTCTCATGGTGACCTAGTCCATGAATAACAAGGGCAGTTTTTTTTTTTGTTTTAAACAGAGTTTGTGCATCTTCATGTTCATCTTGAGTGAATTATAGTAATTCATGCTGGAGATAAATGCATAAACCACTGTGGCCAGATCCATGTCCAGGAAGAAGGGGTAAAGCTTCCTAGTGAGCTAGAGGTGAAAGAAGCCCTTTTGATACCAACACTCATTGGTTTCATTTATGTGACTTCTTTTGGACTGATTATCCCCTTTGCAGAGAGTAGAAATTCAGAATGAGTGTCTATCTTTTGTTTTCTAGCTGATGACTAAAGCCTATGAAGAAGAATTAAGAATTTTTGAAGCTAGAGAGAAACTGGGCCTCTCCAAGCTAAAAGCAAAAGCCAGGGAAACGGTAGGTGAAGTTTACAAGAATAAATTAGGTGTTTGTTTAAAAAAAAAAAAAAAGTCTAAAAGTTACTCTACCCAGGCCTGCTATCCATGCTACATGGATGATGCTTTTAAATAACATGACCCAATGCTGACCCTGGCTTAAATACTAGTGTAATAGATGCTGTAAACAGATTTGTTCAGCTACACTACTTTGCGGATATGGTTAGCAGTATGTAATTAATTTTCTAAGGGTACATAGACCCCAAGGTGGGGAGGGGTTTAGGTAGTTAGTAATACTTACAGAAACATCTCTTAGGGGTGGCACAAGGACCAAGATTCTGGTATTAAGTTTGTCCTGTAGTGAGATACTTCGGCTGGAAGAATTTAAGCCAGCCTGGTAGGTAAGTGGCTAGTTTGTACTGCAGTATTGGAGAATAAGATTTAATAACTTAACACCATTTGGTAGACTGGAAATTCCACAGAAGCAATACTAGTGCCTAGTATAGCTGAAGTAATCACCTCAAAAGAAACAAATAGTGAGGGATGTGCAAGAACACCAGGAGAACTCTAGTAAGGAAATGGATTTTCCCCCTAACTTTTGAAGCATTTTTTTATTTCTTTGCCATTAGAATTAAAGAGATGTCGGGGTACAAGCTGTAAGTACCAAACTGCATTATTATTTGCCTCTATGTAGCTCTTGCTATGATCATCTTAGATAAGTGAGTGAGTAGCATAGAGCTGACAGTGGTTCTCACCACTATTTTACATGCTGCTGGTGTGTAGCAAGAAAAGGGAGCATGACTGGAATGCCTGTATGCCGTGCCAATCTGAGCTGTATTTTCAGTCCTGGAGGCTATTGCAGCCATTCATGGAGTACCCCCAGAATTAGGGTTGTGCAAAGGAGAGTTTGAAGCCTCCATTGCACACCATCCTCTGACCTGCATTTGGTGAAATTTTGGCCCTACTGTGAGGGATCTGCCTCAGTGTGCAAACTGCCTTCCTAGAGACTCAAACACTACTTCAGTTCTGATATCCAAGCCATATGAACTACCACTCTTCCCCTCCCATACCTGTTCTCCATCTGTTTTATATCCTAAGGAACAAGAATACCAAGAAAACATCTTTAAAGAACCTCCAAAAATGCCTCGGCCAGTGAAAGTTTATTCTAGAAAAACCACACCTCGGCTTCCCAAACAGAGCCAGTGGATTCCAAGAGGAGGGTTTGCAAAGCCAAAGAAAGCAGCTCAGAGTAAGAACCACAAAACTCTACTTGGTGGAAAACTGGCATTCTGTGAAGGCATCTGGTGAACTCCAAGAATAAAGGCATCTGGCCAACATATACCAGTCAGCTGTAGCATTTTTCCCCTTATGACCTCCAGATGTCTGGATTTTTATAATGAAGATAATGATTTGAAATAGACACAAACCACTGATGCACAGCTCAAACTGACCCAGCCATTATCCATTGTTCAGTATGCTGAACAAGTTGCAATGGAAGCACAGTGAGTGCAAGCCACATTTTTAGCAGCTGTATGCTGTACATTCATTATATAAATCCACAGTCTGAATGGCACCCTGCTACACTGTCTTGGTTTCAGCCTGGTTGCAGGGCACTCTTTCCATTAATAGTATAATTAAGTGCCCAAGTATTTCATCTCACATTCAGATCAACCTGTGATAAAGTTGAAATGTGAAAGAACTGACTCTTAAATCAATCTCTAATTAGGACATTACCCCTGTTGCACCTGTTCTGGGGCCTACTACCTCAATGCAGTATTTCCAAGGAATTTGAGGAGGATCCAGACAATGATTTGCTTCATTTATGAAATATAGGGCCATCACCAATACAATTTTTGGGCTTATTTTAAATAACCACATGCAGCTAGTGAGATTGACAGGAGCAAGGAAATAATTGTAGAGTTCTATACTGCTTGAAAAGAAGGGGGTAGTGACCAGGCTTTTTAAAAATATCAACCCTCTAATACTGTAAAATAGATCTCTAGGAAAAATAGCTAAGCCGATTGTCTTAAGACTATTCCCTTGGGGATGTTGTGAAGGACTGCAATACATCCTACTGAGGAACAATGCTACATCATAGTAACAGCATATTAAATAGATAAGGTGTTCAGTCTGAAGTGTTCGCATAGCTAGAACTTATCTCTGGAAGAACTACTACTAAACTTGCCCTCTAGGAGTGTAGTGATTGATCTGCTTTTATCTTGCAGTGAAAGTAAAGGATAATGACCTCCTGCCTCTGCTACTGGAAGAGTTTCCATACCTGCACATTTCCCACCAGTCTTTGAACAAAATGTGGCAACAGCAGCTTGCACAGATGGAACAACTGAAATCTGCTTCTGGCAAAGACAGATCAAGACTGAAACTCCAAAGTGAAGTGAGAACCTCTTGTTCAGTATGAACACAGCCTCTTAGGCTTGACTAGGGGCAATGCTGCTACACAATAGTACTGGACACAGGATGACTGCACTAAGCAATAAAATCCAACCAATTGCATAGATACTGTGTAAGGTATTGGCATAACTTGGGGACTAGTTTGTATATGTTACCTTAGAATCTATATGGATACTGAAATCTGCTTTTCTTTAAAATGGAGACTACTTTAAGGAGGCTGGTTCTCTAAGCACCAGGACTGTTAAGATCTCAGCTCCCTGGCTTAAAAGCTGAGCAGGCCCACTGTCATGTTACAAGGATGTGGGGAAGCACATTGCTTATATTACTGCAGATGCAAACTCTACAGATTCTCTATCCCAGCTCTTTCATCTTGCAGTATTTGAATAGGTTTTCCCATGGTCTTTATTGTACAAATATATGGCATACATTTGGGTCAAACTAGCACTCACTTGGTCCCCAGCAGAGGTGGCTGTCTAAGGAAGAGCTACTCTGTAGAATAAGGAGGCACTCTTGAGTAGTTAAAGTAGGGGGACTGAATCAGGACACCTGAGTCAGGTTCCTGATCTTAGCCACTCACTTGAATTTAACCTTCTATACTACTTTCTCTACAATAAAGATGGGAATACTTTTTTCACCTTTGTAAAGCACTTTGAATTTCTCTAAGTGCTATTATATACAAACCCTGTAGTTTAAAAGCTAGTCTTGGCATGCAGAATTTGCTAACTCATTGAATGGTTAATTCACCAGTGCTAAATGAATCTTTCCCCTTTTTTTTTTTTCTGTTAACTACTTGGGGCAGAGTACACTGAAGTATTGCTCCTTTGTTAAAAGTCCCATCACTGAGTGCCTGTCCTGCAGAATGTATTAAAGCAATTACCTGTCATCTTTATCTCAAGGTGGAAGAAGCACTGAAGAAGCATGACCTCCTTGTTGACATCATAAAGAAAGATCAAGACCATAACAAGAGACTGGTATGTTGCTCTAAAGAGGATGCGCACAGCATATGATGGTTTCATGGTGATAGAGCCAAAATGATCCTACAGTTGTTGGTCCACGGAAGCTGCTCCCTATTGCCTCCTGAGCAGCTATGGTATTGAAGACTTTACCTAGTCTGTTTGCTGTATGTGGCCACTGAGATCTTAGAATGACAGTGGGGTTGCTAAACATGCTGATGATTTACTATTTAAAGAAGCAGCTTGGTGCTTTAACAATGAACAAATCCTGAGAATATGGGAGACTGAGAAGAACAAACCTCAGTCTCTCCATGAGTGAGTTCAATCCTTGAAACACTAGTTTACCATAAGTGCTGATTCCTTAATTATACAGCACTGTGGATGGCACCATACTACAGTGGTCTAATCCTAAATGTAGTGCAAGGTAGTAGAGTGGGGAGAATTTCCTTAATATTGATTTATTTATTTAGTAAAGCTTGCCATAAAACCCTGCCCTGACTCTTCCTCTCCAGGAAGCGCTGGTGGTCTGATACCTATTGATCTTTCTTTATTTAGCAAGAGTTTAAGCAACGCATATATCGGCAGAAGTTTGCTCAGAATAAAATGAGAGAGAAACGTCAGCAAATTGCTCAAGCCAAGAAGTACTATGAGGATTACCGTGTTCAGCTGCGTGCCAAAATGATGCGGGCTAGGACACGGGAAGAAAGGGTATGTGAGGGTGCTTTTTTCAAGTATGGTATTTTTGTTCTCCTAGGGGAAAGACTCCAATATTGAGTGATCATTTTTCCCCTTTACTATGTAGTGTGGAGTTAAACTTCTGAGAAATCGAAGTATTGGTACAAAAAATTAGAGGCCAAATAAACTAAATAGCACAGGCTTTGGAACTCCTAGCTCCTGCCTTCTAACTCTGGCTCTGATAGTTTTCTGGCATCCTTGACCATGTAGAAATTTAGAAGCTCTTCGCTCTACTCTTCTTAAAAGAAGGCAGGTGCAGGACTATACCTGCTGGTCAGCCAGGTCCTAGATGAAATGATTCTCTGTTCTGCCACACATAGTAGAGCAGCCACCTCACACCTACACAAAAGCTGGAGATAACTTTCATGGTCAGGCAACAAAGGAAGCTACTAGGCTTAGCCAAGGTTGAAAAGGAGGGTCCAGCATAGTAAAGGGTGGACAGCAGAGAGAACTACCTGGGGAAAAAGTTCTCATCACAATGAGATCATAAAGCTGAGTTTAGAGGATGTTTCTATTAGTATCAAAAGTAAGGCCACCAATGTTCCCTCTAATTTTTTCCATCCATGTGCGGAATGAATTTTGTTGTGCACCAATATCGAGGTGAAGTGCATCACCAGGAGAAACAAAACTAGATAGAATATGTATTTTTTAAAAGTTACCATAGGGATAATTACTCCAGCCAGGACAGGTTAGGCATTTTAGAACTCACTACTCATAGAATTAAATTTAAGCATAAGAGAAATAAAAATTATGAAATGCATAGACCAGTTAAACAGCACTTTGAAAGAATAAAATTGCAGAGAATATATGTGCATTGCAGGAAGTAACAATAATACTACAAGTATGTGTTGGGAGGTGAGTGAAAGACATATTGTGTGTGTGTGTGTGTGTGTGTGTGTGTGAGAGAGAGAGAAAGATACACACTGCCCCTTTAAGTAGATTGACACTCACCAGTCTGAAGCCTGTTTTGTTCAGACACAGCAGCAGTGGTCAGGAAGCTCCATCTGAGGTCCCACTCCTAAGCCCTGTTGTGTCCTCCCCACCGCCTGCTCTGCAGAGATGGGGTACAGGGGTATGAGGGGAAGGGGATACCCTGACATCAGCCCCTCACCCCCCCCCCCCGGCTCTGCACAGCAAGCAGGAGGCTCCCAGGAGCACCTGGCCGGGGCTCCAAGGCAGGAGCAGTGTGGCAGCGGCACCCGAAGTGCACAGCACTTCATAGCCTGCTGGGTGGCCATGCAGCTTAGAGGGAACTTCAAAGGCCACCTAAACTTTCCTTTTGAAAAATGACACTACCTCACTCAACCAATTAGATCTTGTTTTAAGTTAAAACCCACTTCATTTATCTCATTTACTATTGTACATTCAACAGCTATGGGAGAGCAAGCTGAATTCTATTCCTACTCATGCATCAACTCATTGCAATGGTGGGGGCAAATGCTGCTGTCAGTTATACCTTTAACCATGATGAACACAGTAATGTTGAGGTTCAATAGATGCTGCCCTCTGATTAGTGGTGATTTGAGGAGAGAACTGTGCCTCAAGTTGCAGTGAGAAGTGAGACCATCTTTGTCTGTGTAAACAGCAAACTTTATATGCAATTGAGACAAACATAGAACCTCCCCATGCAATATAGTTCTGTTTAGAATAGAGCTTCCCCTCCAATGTTTAGAGGACTTTTAGAAGGGCCTGTAGGGGAGGTGGAACACTAGCTAAAGTAGAATCTAGGAGGTTCTTGTAACTTCAAAGGTCACTTCCTAAAGTTCTGTGGCTTATGTGCAAGCTGGGGCTACGCTATACATAACCCCATGGGGTAGACGTAACCTACACCAGCAGAAGGGGTTTTTCCCTTTGGTTATACATTTTAAAAACCTTAATTGTTGGCAGATATTTAAGAATCTATTTGAAGAAGGTTTAGAAATTCAGAAGCAAAGGCTGCAGGAGCTGAGAACCTATAGTAAAGAAAAGCGTGCTGAGCAAAGAAGAGTACACCAGAATGAACTGGAGTCCATGGAGAACTACTACAAGGATCAGGTAGGCTGATTTGACTGCATCCAAGACTATCAATCCAGTTTTCAATCTTTAAATTGGTAAATAACCTTTCATATCTTAATGAGTTCTAATTCAATGTTTTTACTCAGTTTTCAATGCTGGCAGAAGCTGTATCACAAGAACGTCAAGAAATCCAAGCCAGAGAGAGAGCACAAGTAAAAGTAGGTGCATTTAACTTTCAGTACAGACATGCCAAATGCATGGAAAAAACATAGAAATTGGGCTTCTTGGCTAGCAGTGTGTGTGTGTGTTTATCAGCTTGTGGCAAGAGTCGGGTGCACAGCAGGACCACCACAGTCCCAGACTGGATGCTGGGGGGATCTAGTCAGTGTTGGAGTTCTTGGGGATTGGCTTAAGTCAGGTGCTTATTTACTGTGTGAAAGTTGGCAACTGTGTCCCAGTATGCAAGTGATTTCTTGTTCCAAGTGGTTTTGGTTAATCTAATATTCTTTTTAAGACACTGCACAAAACAAAAAGGGAGTTAAGATCAAAGATGGAAAAGGATATACAGCAGCTGCAGAGTATGATAACTCAAAATGATGATGACTCCTTCTTCCAAGAGCTGGAAGCAGAACGACTGAAATCCAGACTTCAAATGGCTTCTTTTCAATATAGCAAAAACTATTTCTTGTAAGACATACTATTAAATATCAATGCAGATTTTGTCTGGCTAAGATATTGTTAGGGGTATGTTGGGGAATTGCCACAACCAGAAGGTGGTGGCTGGTTGTTCTGTAAAATGTTGTCTGTTGGGTTTGCATTGTGAAAGGCATAGTGTTAGATGTGTCAGTAACTAGGACTTGAGTATTTTTAACATACCTTTTTAATAAAGTTAAACTAATTAGATTGTTTAAACTTGATAAAGGAGAATCAGACTCTTTCAAGCTACCATTCAGCCTTCAGGTCAAAGTTTTTAACCCAAGTTTTGCTGAAGAACATAATATCCTAAAGGGCTGAATATGAAAATTCCTCCAGATCAGTGCTACATTAGGTATTTCAGGCTGAATCAATGCCTTCTGAAAACTTGACTGCAAAATATGATACTAATGTGGTGGCAGCTCTTAAAAACAAAGCACCACTTGCTCAAATTCCTTGAGACAGCAGGTCAGAATAAGGGTTTCACCCAATCTTTGACATACAAATCAATTATTTCATGTACCCCTGTAAGGGGTGGGGTGAGGTAGGGAGGAGAAGCACTTCACCACACTGTACACAGCATTACAACAGTGCTTATAGGATACATTTACATATGATTTAGCCTGGAATAAAGTATTATGACTCTTAATAGCTAGTACTAAATGAGATTGAGGACATAAGTACTCTAAACAATCTTGTTATCTTATTCTTAAAATAGTTCTTAATCACTCACACTTCAAAATGTAGAACAACACTTTTTGCTAAATATAACTGGTAGAAGAACTTGCAGGCTCTTAATTACTTCCTAGAGAGCATAAGTGTATCTTTACATTTCAATTTTACAGGGGTTCTCTGTGCAACTTATTGCAGCAATCTACTGCTAGTATTCCAGTTATAGGTGGTACTTATTCCCCACCATAAAGGTAGGTTATATCTACAATGGTCAAACCAGGTTAGTATTTGCACTAGGCTGAGGTAGACTATAAACAAGCTGCTTTTGAGAGCACATGGTTTACTTCACTGAGCTACTTGGAAAGACACTGTCCTAGTAACATAATGCAAGCATTTAGACCTAAAACCACCTTAACATCTTGTTACACTAACAGTCTATTTGAGAACAGGTAAGGTAAGCAGTAGGTTTGACACTAGTGGGGAAAAGAAAGATGTAATACTTGCATTTACCATTCTTACTGCAAAACCTATTCAGCTATCATGTTGAGGTAAGAGAACTAGTCTGCCACCACATTTAAGGCAAAGACCCTAAAGTTCACTGTGAATTTAATATCCTACCGCTTATACTGGTCTTCTGTAAAGCTGTTATTCACCTCTGCTACTGAGATACATGTGCTAGTAGGTTAGGTGAAGGAATAAGCCATAAGTGTACAGGTTCTAGTTGGAGCTCTGCTACCAACAGTGTTATAGCCTTACAGACAAAGTAACTAGGGATGTGAATGTACTTGAAAAATAACTGACATATTAAAGCACAGTGCTAAGGCTCTTGCTGTTCAACAAAACTAGAAGTTTTAGATCCATGCCCTAGAATATACTCTTTTCACTAAACAGGACCCAAAGCAGAATTTTCAGTAAAAGGCCTTGCCTTAAGTTGGTTTTCCCTATGTGATTAACTGCTCAAACAGAGGTGGGCAAATTACAGCCCACAGGGTGATCCCGCCCCTCCCCTGCAGCTGCATAACTTGTGCCCACCCACCTCCCAGGCTTTCCAATAACCCAGTCCTGGTGCTCTGAGCAGCATGGTAAGGGGTTGGGGTTGGATAAGGGGCAGCAGGTCCCAGGGGGCAGTTGGATGGGATAGGCAGGGGAGTCCTAGGGGGCCTGGAGGCAGGGCTGTGGATAGGGGGGTTGGGGGTAGGATCCCAAGAGGGGGCAGTTGGAGCAAAAAGTGGGAGCGGGGACCAGGCTGGTTGGGGAGGCACAGCCCTCCATACTGTTTTGCAACCTCAATGTGGCCCTCTGACCAAAAAGTTTCTAGCACAGGGGTAGGCAAACAGAAATCTTTGGGATTTGCATGTATAGGACTCTGGTACCTCTCACTCAACATTTTGGGCCTGGCTTTACAAGAGAAATAGAACTACTCAGGTGCAAGAGCATTCATGAGATTTAGTCTCATGAAGGGGGGGAAAAAGTTCACACTATATTTGGTGGGAGAAAGAAGAGAATTGCACCTTAACTGAAGCTTCTGCCAGCTTAAATAGTTTTTCTGGTGGCTGTAGCCCTGTTTAAAAAAAAAAAATTCACAAAATCACTTCCAAACAGCTAACACACTCAAGAGACCAATACCCTGCCACCAAGGGTATAACTTAACGAGTTGGAATGAAGACAAAGTATTGATTGATTTGTTTCACATTTATATTTTCCTGCTGGCTTTAGCTAATCTGAACAGAACTCCTTGCAGGAAAATGTTACCCCTTCACTGATCAAGAGAGGTAAATTTCCCTTTAAGATATGTTGATATTCAAGTTGCTATTATTAAAAGCCACAGAGAGAGCTGGGAGAGTAAGTACAATGGAACCTCAGAGTTATGAATTTACTAATCAACCATACACACCTTATCTGAAACCAGAAATGCGCAGCAGCAGATATGGAAATAAAAATAACACAGCAAGTACAGTACTGTGTTAAACTACTAAAAAAAAGGAAAAGCACCATTTTTCTTCTGCATACGAAAGTTCCAAAACTGTATTAAGTCAATGTTCAGTTGTAAATTTTGAAAGAACCACCATAATGTTTTGTTCAGAGTTATGAACAACCTCCATACTTTGAGGTATTTTCTACTGTATAAAGAAAAACTGGCTACAGTATCCATTCCTGAATGCTGTTTTAAGGCCTTGTATATGCAAGTACATGTAGGAAGGCATCAGTTTCATACCCTGTAAAATATACTCTCCACTATTGGAACCTACTCCCTGAACACCTCTAAAGTTACAAATGTAAGTCAAAGTAAAGCTTTAATTAAAAACTTTAAACGTTTTTAAACCATTGATGCTGTGACAGTGCAAACAGCATACAATTTATTGCTCAACTTCTGCATGGGTACATTAAGTTTTTAAAAACCATTTTATACAGATGTTTTGTTAAAGCTTATGTAACGGATGGCAATACAATGAATATCAATGCTAAAAACACTCTGTAATAAATATAATAGAAATGAGAAAATAAAATTCAGTTTGTGGAGGGGAAATTATACTTGAGTCTAAACTAATTACAGCTACAGACAAAGCTTGGGATGTGGTAGAGTTAAAAACCTACTATATAGTGTTAAATACAACAAATGGCACCTGTTAACTATATGGTGCAGTTTAAAATCTGAAGCAATGTGAGCATGCTACATTAAGCTGTATGATGCATACTTATGATATAGAAGCAAAGCTTTTACTTCCATCAGTGCAGCCAGTTTAAACGCACCAGAAGTTTCATTCAGATGTAGTGTTGTAGAACAAAAATACAAAAGGAAAACTTGTGTGCTCTGGACTCTAGCATAACAAAAAATGGTAAAAATAAATCAATTTAGGGAAGCTGAACCTATGTGCAAAAAAAATTAGAATACATACTGTACAAAGCACCATTACAAAACTCTTTACAGCGAGAAATTAAATCCTCTGAACTCAACTACATGCTGTATATTTGAAATCTACAAAATAGTCACTGTTCATAATTAAACATTCATAATGAAAAGCAACAGCATGAAACATGATGCAGCATTTCTCTAAATCAACTTTATGCAACTAAAGAATGGATAAAGTAAAACTCAGTAAGGACAAGCTGAAATAAATATTCACATTAATCATGGGGTGAAAGTCCAAGATTCAATGCAACATAGGGCTTAGCACCTGTTTGAGGGAAAAAGGCTGACATGATTTTGGAACTAAACTTTTATGGGTCAATACTTCTGCAAAATGTATCAGAAAACTTCTGGCCAGTTGGGGTGCTTTATTTAAAGCTCTTAGTTGTTATGAAGGTAAAAAGGCACTCCAGATACTTGATATATTCCTCATAACTGGTCAAATATGTAGAAATATTGTCTATTCATGTCCATAATTTAAAAAGTTAGATTTTACAACATGAAACTGGTGGTACTAGAAGGATTATCAACACCAAAATGCCTAGCAGAAAAGCAGTGCACCTAAAGCTGCTGTGAAACTTCAAACATTGGGTTAGGGTTTTTTTTGGTTGTGTGCGCAAATTCCAATAAACCGTTACATTGGACTCAACATCTCAAACTTACAGGAGGTTAGGATAGGGGCCAGCTATAGCTGTGTGTTCTGGCTGTTTAGTGCAGGGAGTAGACTGCAGTGGGGAGGGAGATGCATACCTGAAGCAGCAGAGGGATCAGCAGAGGCTGGATGCCATCAAGAGACCTTGTACAGTGGCAGCTCAGAAGAAGCACTGAGCTGCAGCAGTCAAATCTGGGGATACAGTGTTTGTGCTCGCTATCCCCAGGCTGGGTCCTCTAGTGTAACAGATCTGCATTGCCCCTCCCCAAGGAGTAACTTGGATGAGGCCTTGTTCTGTTCATACACCACAGGGAAGAGCTGCTTGAAGGATCAGGGGAGTCGCATGGGATGAGACTCATCTGTGGAAAAAATCCCAGCCTTGGGCAGGAACAGAACAGAAACAGCCATCTCCCCCAGAGAGTGGTGCTGTCAATAGATCATTTCTTTTGGATGAAGAATGTAGTGAGGCCATCCCAGCAGGCTTGCACACCAAGGCCTTGCAAGTCACTAATGAAGTTTCCAGCCTGTGAAGTGACAAAAGAATCCTGTCTCTAGAGAACAATCCATCTCACAACCCTCTGAATTTGGGAAGGTCTCTTAGAGACAGTGTTATCACTCAACTTGAATGAGGTCAGCACAGAGCTGCAAGCCCTCCAAATGAGGAAAAAGGTCTGGCAGACTGCAAGCCCAACTGCCAAAGTTGATCTCTTGGCTGCTTCAGGTGTGCATCAACAAGCAACTAACCTCTCCACTATGCATGAGCCCAGATTGATATGTTTTGCTAGATGCTGCTTGTTCTAGCAATCATACTATTGAAGAATATAAGTGAAAATGTGGATTTGGGTTACCAATGATGGTATGATCTCATTATGACTGCTCTCAAATAGACATACTATTAGGCTATTACCAGTCATTCTAATGAATACAGTCCATTATTAGCTTACATGCTGTAGCAGTCAGATTTGGCAGAATGAATTTATATGTTGACATTCACAAACTACATAGAATAGACAAGACAAAAAAAATCACTAGTTCATTATATAACTTATGCTGCGAAAGGAAATAGTTGTTTACATCCCATTGTTTTAGTAAGTTCAAGACTCGTTTCTCATCAATGTAAAAATAGTGCAGATTTCTGATTATTATGATCCAAGCTTTAAAAAAACACCCCAACACTGATTAGAAAAATTTGAAATTCCCTCCAAAATGTTGCTGCCCTCATTACTGTGCGAGGGGGCAGGCAAAATGCCAGTTGTATATTACAGATCATGCAGAAGAACGCTGCTATAAAAAATGTGCAGTGAGTAGCCTAACTTCTCCATACCCCAAAAAGACAGCATGCTGACCTCACAGTAGGATGCTCATTTGAACAGCCCAGGATTCCCTCCATTGGTAGTGCATTATGTTCCCATTTGAACTGATCATCCCACATTTTAACTCTTACGTATATTTACTCTCATCCCTACAACCAGTGACAACGTTGTGCTTTAACCACCTCATTTTCAAAGCACATCACATCATGCGTGTTTGTTAATAGAAGAGCTTTTGCAATTTGAGTGAGTTAGTTTTCCTTCGCTGTAAAACCCACATGACATGAGCAGCCAAACAAAGATTAAATGTGGTTTACCTGATAAGTCTTTAAGCATCAACAAGTACAGAATGTGAATTGGCTGCATTTCAACATAAAAAGCTTTGGTTGATCAGATAGAGACAGTGGGTTCTGAAACATGAACTGATGACCAGGCAGAAGGCTGTCAACACGACCTCATCAGCATGCTTTAAGAATTTTTTTTAAAATGTAGCATTTGTTTTAAATTGAAAGCAAACCAAAAATACTCGACAATATCAACTTGTTACAAAAATGCTCGTTTAAAAAAATCAAAATGAGTAATGCTCTTTAAAAAAAGGACTATTCCACATTTAACACAAAGTACTGTACCAAATGCAGTATTTCACTCAGATTAGGAATCTGACAATTGATAGAAACAGGACCCAGAACTTCATGTCTGTAATTCATGCTTGAAAAATATAAAAAGCCCAATTCTGGGTAACGTTTAAGTTGAACATATAATGCAGAATATAATATTTCACTATAAGAAAATGCAGTTAACATGTAAGTGGCTGTAATTAAAAAGGTTAATGATTCTTTTAGCCAATTTTATGCAAAGTTAGAATAATCCAAAGAATTTTTTTTTTTTTTTTAAAAATAGCAGGTATAGACGCTGTTCAGTATATTTACTTGGGCTGAAACGTGATTTGTACCGACTGCTGAAGTTGCGTCTTCTTGTCTGTGAGAATAGAAATCAGGTAGGCAAATAGAACAAATTACCTTTTACAAAAATAGTAGTAGTCTTTAAGTGTAGAATACTGCTTAACTGTCAAAATGTAGTAAAAGTCAGCATTCTGTATGGTCAAGATATTAGTTTTTAATAGCAGCTGAATGGTTCTGTGGCAATAGCCACAGGACCTATTTTCTTGAAGAAAATTTTTTTTTCCAAAATTGTCCTTTCCCTCACAGTGTTCTTGAGTAAAAGAGGAAAAGCATTCCTGTATTTCAAGCATTTCTTGAGTCTTGGCTGAGGGGAGGGCTTTCTGGCTGACAGGAGTATAAATAGAGTCTCAGGTAAGTCTGCAAAGGGTCATTCTACAGCAAACCCACATGTTTCTTCAATGGCGGTTAGCAGCTTCTCATACAACTTGTCATAGCTTTCATAGGGAGGAATGTCTATTCGATTAAAGCTGTTAACAAAAAACAAAAGCTCTTTAGAACAAGTTTCAACTCTATCGAGAAATCCAAGATGGACACAGTTCTGTTGCACTACAACTGCATTTAACATTCTTGAAACACTTTGGTGATAAGATTGCAACTTCTTGTGTTATATCACTAAATTACATTACGATGGCCAACACAACGACATCGATATAAACAAAACCAGACTATTCCCTATTGCTATAATACATGTAATTCTTTACCAAGTAGAAAAATTATCAGGAGAGGAGAAATAAATGACAGTTGATAATCTAGATGTGCTGTATCAGTGGACGTGTCCATTTACCAAAACGCCAATATTTCCATGGAGGAGTGAAAACGTAACATGGTCTTACCAGGTATGAGCTTTCGGCAAGTTATTAGTGCTGGCATCAATCTGGTGTATTGTAAATAGCCTGGGCCCCGCAGCACCTGCAAATCCAGTAAAGATGAATTCTCTAGCACAACAACAGGCTTTAATCCCCAAACTACTATCCTGAAACTGTTAAGAAGGCAGAGTGAGAAGTAAATAAGTAGGGGAGACAGATGAGCCATGTACTAAGGAAATGAAAACAGTATAATATTGTGGCAGGGAGGGAGAGAGTTGTCTCTCCACATTACCCATTCAGACAGAACTTTGGTTTTCTTCACACATGCACAACACTAAGACTGTTTAAGCCAGTGAAAGATACACAAAAACTAGCAGTACAAGTGTAAATCTGTGTTGCACTAAAGTAATACAGTACAGCCTGATCCACACACAGTTTTTATACAGGTATCACTATTTCAGGTAGGGGGTGTGATTTTTTTTAAAACACATACAACTCATAGCGGGGTCGCATTCATACCACTATAGCTGATTTCTCCTCATACCAAAATAATCTACATTGGTGTAAGCATATTTATACCTGTATAAATAGCATCCACATCAGAGTCACATTTACAGGGATATGATTTGTGACCAAGACAGCTGTGATTGCAACAGCCCCTAGCATAGTATATTAGCAAAAGCACAAATTATTACCTTACAGTAACTGGAGTTCTTAGAGATGTTTTGTCCCATGAATATTCCATCATAGGATCAAGTATCAGAGGGGTAACCGTGTTAGTCTGTATCCACAAAAACAATGAGGAGTCCGGTGGCACCTTAAAGACTAACAGATTTATTTGGGCATAAGCTTTTGTGGGTAAAAAAAAACCACTTTATCTGAAGTGGGGGGTTTTACCCACGAAAACTATGCCCAAATAAATCTGTTAGTCTTTAAGGTGCCACTGGACTCCTCCTGGTTTCCATCATAGGGTGTGCATGCACCTGTGCACTCTTGATCAGTAATTTTAGTTAGCAGTGCCTGTGGGTCCATGCCTACACTCTATACATCCTTGTGATCTGGTGTGAGAGTATAGGGGGAGGGTGGACCTGCCACTGCTCCAGTTCCTTTTCAGACTGGAAGCACAGGAAGACTCCACAGCAGAAAAGAAGAAAGGCAGGAGGTGGAGCACCCATAGGGACAACACATCTCAACTTCCAGTTACAGTACAGGTAAGTAACCTCTTCTTTGAGTTATTGTCCCTATGGCTGCTCCACAGTAGGAGACTCCCATGCAGTGTCTTGACATGGAGGCAGATCTCAGCACAGCTCTGAAGAGAGTGCTGCTCTAGGTTGACTCTGACCTGGAAGTACATTGGCTGTGCCCAGAGAACATGTGAACACAAGACCAGGTTGCTGCTCTGCAGTTGTCCATGATGGGTATGTCTTTAAGACAGGCTATAAAGATGGACCGGGCCTGTTGGAATGAGCAGTCCGTCTAGGAGGAGGATGTACTCTTGCAGCTTTGTAACAAACTAGAAGGCAACAGAAACCCACTTACATAGTCTGAGCGGAAATTGGCTGTCCATTCTCTTGGCAAAGGAGATCAAGAGCTGAAGGGAAAACCCTGCAATGTCTTGTTCTGCCTAGGTAAGAGGCAATGGCCCCTCTTACATCCAAGGTATGGAGGCTAGCTTCCTCTCTCACGGAATGAGGCTTGCGGTAAAACACTGGTAGTCAGATGTCCTAAGTGACATGGAATTCTGAGGAGACCTTAGGTAGGAAATGAGGATGGGGGCGAAAGGTCACCTTGTCATGGCAAATGTAAGTAGAGAGGGTCAGCCATGAGTGCTCTTAACTCCCCTAGCTGTCTGGCCAAAAAGTTATGGCTACTAGGAACAAAGTCCTGAAGACAGCTGGGCTCATTAAAGCATTGAGAAGCAGATTAAGGTCCCATGATGGTGAAGACTCCTTAACATGATGAAACAGATAAAACAAACCTTTATGGAATGTGGCTGAGATAGAAACAGAAAATCCTTTGACTGGTGGATGAATGACTCTAATAGCAGCCAGGTAACCCGTCATGGAGTTCAGTGATAACCTTGTATGTTTAAATTCAGCAGGTAACCAAGTATGACTGTGAGGAGAGATTCATATGGATCGATGGGTACGCTAGACTTGGAAGTGCCTCCACTTTTGCAGATAGATTTTCCTTGTACTTGGTTTCCTACTGCTCAGGAGTATGAACTGAACTTCGGGAGAGCAGCCCAATTCTATGCCTGAGAACTATCGAGGTGCAGAGATAAACTGGGGTGCATTGTGGTGCCCAAGTCCAATGTCAGGAGATCTCCAAGAGGAAGGCAAAGAGACATTCATACAGAGATGAAGCAGCTCTGGGAATCACACTTGTCTTGACCAGGATGGTACTATCAAGATAGAAGAACAAGCTGTAGCTTTCCGCTTTCTCCAAGTGCCTTGTTTCAATGGTGCTGGAGGGCAGGTATACAAGAGACTATGGGCAGGCCTTCACTACCCGCTGGATCGGCGGGTAGTGATCCATCTATCGGGGAACAATTTACTGCATCTTGTCTAGACACGATGAATTGATCCCCAAACGCGCTCCCCGTCAACTCTGGAACTCCAGCTTGCGAGAGGCAGAAGTGGAGTCGACGGGGGAGCAGCAGTGGTCGACTTGCCGCTGTCCTCACAGCCAGGTAAGTTGACCTAAGATACGCAACTTCAGCTACGCAAATAGCGTAGCAGTAGATCAGTGTATCTTAGGTCGACACCCCACGCCCCCCCCCAGTGTAGACCAGGGCTATGAGGCTAAGGGAAGAATAGGGAGTTCCCTATGGAGTTGTGACTGTACCCCCTCCTCCCCACTCCACGAGCAGAATTGTTGGCATTTTGCACTGGACGGTGTTGGAGAGATCCACCTCTGGAAGGCCCCAGGACTGGCAAATAAGCTGAAAGACCAAGTAGCTGAGTCCCCTCTGATGGTTTTGAAAGTGTCTGCTCAGAGAATTTGCAACAGTGTTTTGCAGGCCTGGAAGGTAGACTGTTGAGTTGTCTATGCAGTGGGATATGCACTAGTTCTGCAGTCTTAGTGATTCTGTGCATAAGGATTAGAATCTTGCTCCCCCTTGACAATTTATGTAGTATATTCCCACTCTATTGTCCAGCATTACCCTGAGTTGTCCTCCTGATTGCAAAGAATGTATTGGCATGCGAAGCGAACTACACAGAGATTCTTCTTGAGGAGTCCATTTACCCTGGGCTGTGGTGCCTTGGAGATGGGCAACCCAACCCAGCAGGGAGGCATATGTAGTGATGACCCTTGATGGGTGCAGCCATGAAAATGGAACTCCCACACTAACTGTGAAAGGATCCTTTTACCAGTTGGAGTCAAGAACGCTGTGGTACGATCATTCGCTTGGAAAGACTGTTTGTTGGAGGTTTTAACAGTCCTGAAGCAATCAAAAGGAGTAGTCTTGCATAGGATGTCACAAACATCTGATGTGTGGCTTAAGAACTGCAGGCAAGCACTTGCTATGGATTGGGGGATCTACTGTAGCATAGAAATAAGGAAGGCCATTGGAGTTAACCTGTACCTAGGTAAGTAGGTTGAGGAGTGCAGAGGGGCTCCACTGAAGTCTACGCTCTTTATCAGCACTAGAGTAGACTTTACCAACTTTAGACAAAGGCCCAGGGAGGTGAAATGAGACATGGGCCTTGTTGGTCATTGGCTGGACCTTGAGGAAGGAGCAACCCTTGAGCCAATTGTCCAGATAGGGAAAAACAGTTATTCCCCAATGATGCAGGTGAGCTGTGACATAGTGGACCTTTGTACAGATTTTTTTTAAAGCATCTGAAAGGCTGAAGGGGAGGACAAGATACTAGTAATTCTCTGTGCTGATGACTAACTGTAGGAAGTGTCTGAGACTGGTGCATAGCTATATGAAAGCTATATGAAAGTATGCATCATGGAGGATGCGTGTGACAAACCAGTCCCTGGGATCTAAAGGATGGAATTATCATTGCTAGAGTCGTCATTCTGAAATGCTGCAAAAGGATAAAGGTATTCAGAGTCCTGAGGTCTTGGAAGAGCTTCCATCCTCTTTCCTTTTGGGAACCAGGAAGTACCTGAATTAGAATCCTCTTCCTATGAATTCAGGGTAACTGTCTCAATCACCCCTAAGAGCAAAAAAGATTGAAACCACCTGTAGATGGATCTGTCTGATGCGATGAGCTCCCAGGCAGGTTGAAAAGAGATGGCCCCCAAAAGCTGAGTGTAAAGTAGTTTCATGCAACATGAGATTCAGAGAAGGAGGCAGTTCATGACCAAGCTGTCAAAATGGCTTTTTGGAAGATGATGCAGACTGGGAGGTCACCATCAAGGAGGGCCTCTTCTCTTTCTGGAGAGTTCTGCAGATCTTGTATAGGTCTGATTTTGAAAAAGTCAAGAATGCTAAGCAATCAGATTTGGTAAGTCATCTCTTTGTGGAAGGCGTATATTCAGAGGATTCAGAGAAGGAGATCAAAGAAGCAGCAAACATTCATGTCATCCAGGACAGGACCATCCTCTTCCTTTCCTTATGCAACACCAGTGAGCTTTCTGGAGGGTACCCTATAAAACTGGTCACTCTACAGAGTCCATGTGTTCCAAAAAGTCCACTGCAGTGGTGAATAAGCAAAGTAAGAGGATGATCCTGCCAGGGCTGACATGAATGTCTGCTGTTTCCGTGATCTCCTCCTTGGGAAGTATCTCCAGAGGGGGGTTAGAATGGCAAGAATAGTAGAATCCTAGACTGAAACCTCTGAATCTGAGGAGGTATCCTCTCCTGTCTCCAATAGAGAGTCCCAAGCATAGGTATGGTGGGGCTAGATAGTTACTGCGGGTTCATAGGGGCTGGTACCAGAGGTCAAGATTGTGTGCTGGGATCCAGGATAACAGAAGGAAGCTCTGGTTGTGAATGGTACCAGGGAGGGATCTTTCTGGGTATTCCTTAGGAGGGGAGACCCTGGCTTTTCTGTAACTAAGAAGCCTTCATGGAAGAGAAAACTGGACAATGCTCAATAGGAACCTGAGATGGTACCTGGGACTGCACGAAAGTATGGTCCATGCACTCCAAGTGTACACTACAGAGGTAAAGTCCGTGTATTCTTTGTGGTTGTGTCCAGAGGAGGGCAGTACAAAGCATAGTTGAACAAGACTTCTTAAGAACGCCTGTTCCTGGAGAAGTCATTGTGTCTGGAGGTCTCCAGTTCCCCAGTCAACTATGGAGGTGCTCGGTGCAGTTTGTTAGAAGACTTCTTAGCATGAGGCATAAGAGAAGGTTTTTTGGTGGGTACTGGTAGCTTGGTACCGGGGGTTGGGTGTCTCAGAAGCCTCAGCAATACCCATACCAGTCACTCTGCTCTCTGTCCTAAGAAGTAACTTGGAGACTCTCCCCAGGGAATGAGTTTTCTAGGTCTTAAGAGTGCTTCAGTTCTGAAGCTGCTCCATGGTCTCTGGAAACCACTGCTGCAGCCTGAGTGACTAAGGCTGTTGTGCCGGGGAGGAGACTCAAATCCTGCAGGTTTCAGACAGCAGAGCACTCCATCAGGAGGAACTTCAATCCATCCTTCCTCAGCTTGCAAAATCTGCTTTGAAATCCAGTGCAGACCTTGCACTTAGAGTGGACATGGGACTCTACTCTCTGAGACAGCTGGAATGTCCCTCACTGTGGGGAGGAAGACGACCTGTGGCAGGCCTGGCAGGGTTTGAAGTCCAGGGCCTTTGGCATAACCCAAGCAAGGAGGCTGCAGACAACAGCTAAGGGCTGGAAGATCCTAACTGCAAAGAAAGGCAGCCAGGGTTCAGGCCTCCTGAAGCACCAACTTCGGCTACAACAAATAGAAAACATATAAAATAAGGAATACATAAATAAAATACTTATTTTCTTAAGAAGATAGTAATGGAGAAGCTAACAGCACACTCTGCTATGCTTTGTTTCAAGCCAATTGGAGCCTTGGCGGGTCCACCCCTTCCTATATACCCTTGCACCAGAAGACAAAGATGTATAGAGCACACGGTTAACTAAAATCTACAATCAAGAGTGTACCAGCTCATGCACAGCCTACAGCGAATGCACACATAGGAACAATAACTTGAAGAACTGCACTTCCACCAGTGCAGCTTACTTCACTCAGGGTGACGATTGAATAAGTTACATCACTAAAAGCTACAGCTTTGCCAGTACTAGCTGCATCCATGTTAGCAGCACTTTTATCAGTAGACTGCTTCTACTGTAGATTTGACCTCAGGGGTTGTACAACTATAACTGTACCAATATAGCTAAAGTGGTACAACTTCTGTGATAGCCAAGGCCCCACTGGGCAGTGGTGGTTGTATGCCCCTTCCCAGACACTAGGATACAGCATGTGCTGCAAAATTCTAGTTCATGTTAAGGATTTAACATGCAGGTTAAGTTAGCCATGGCAGTAATAGGGGTCACAAACAGAACTTTAAACAAGGCAAGTATCTAGTAGGTAATACAGTGAGTTAAACATAGGAAAGAAAGCACCTAAATGAGTGTGGGGCTGCCACCTCTGC